>NW_004443962.1:15158878-15187527 GCF_000243295.1 Trichechus manatus latirostris | reverse complement strand
TAAAACAGCATGTGTGTTACTGTTACATGAGAAACTATCTGTTCTGTAAGCCTTCACCTGAAGTACAATAAAATATTTAAAAAAAAAAAAAAGAGAAATTCTAGAAAACCAGGCCTACAGTTGAGGGTATCACATTCCAGGATATCATGCTGTCAGGATATCTTATTTCTAGTTAGGGTGTTCACCTTCAAAAAGTGAGAGCATGCTCATTATTTGCCTAAGGGAAGAATTGAAATGATATACCATTGTTGTGATAGTTGATATTCATCTCTTGGGGAAGGGAATTCCCAACATAATGTGATATCTTCAGAGTGATAAAAAAAAAGATTTACATGGGTGCAAGGCATAAATCTTATCTCTCTTGTTAGAGATGTATCCATCAGCTACACAGATCAGAACTGTGTGATCCAATATGTTAGACAGAAGTGTTAGTCCATGACAATCTTGAAAAACAATGTGACCAATTGAAAAAAGCATGGTATCTAGGGTTGGAAGATATTTTTTCTATTCTTCATTTTCTCCTACTAAACTATGGCCTTATCAATGTGTGCCTTAATGAACTTATCTGTAACATATAAATAATAACATCTGCCCTGCCTACTGCAGGACACTGTTGTGAAGAACACATTAGTTCACATATTTTGGTGTGAGTTATAAATTACAAATCTGAACTATGAAAGCAGTTGGGAATAAGAATTAAAGTGAAAAGTAGTTAGAAAGGGGCCAGGTGGCCACCATGCTCGCTTTGGACCAAGTTATGAGGGAAGGAAACTCTGATTAAGCTGAGAAAAACAGTAAGCACAGAAAAGAATTGAGCAGATATACAGAATGAAGGAGAGATGCCAGGACAGGATCCATGAGGAGAGAAAGAGAGAGAAAGGGAAGTGTAAATTGTAGAGTAGGAGGCATGCATAATGTGGTATAATGGTCTGTTCAGCATACAAGTTTCTGAAGGGTAGAGACCATCTTTGAATCCACCTACAACACTTAAAATAGTGTGCTATGTATTTCACCCATAGTAGACACTCAATCCATACTTACTGAATTAAAAAAAAAGTGCCATATTAGGATATATTTATGCTCTATTTCCAAAATCATCAGAGGTATACATTTCAATATTTTACAAAATCAGTCGATGTGTCCTTCTCCTTCAGGCTCTGTCGTTAAACAAATGGAATTCACTTTCTTTCAGAAGTACAGCAGGCTGTAAAGATACATGTTATAAAAGCTAAACTAATATAGACTTAAAAATAGTAGATATTAAATATCATTAACTGTTAATATTATTTAGAAAATATAGCATAGCAACTCTGTGTGAGACCACCAGAAGCAGACTGAACTAGACAAACCATATGTATGGCAGGGTAATTTATTAAGATATTAATTTTTGTGTTAATGTATTTTTTTTGTAATTTCCACTTTTCTTGTTCAAGAAGACAGCCAGATATTAGTGCCCTCTTATCTCAAGGGTTTATGGTAGCGCAGGGGGAATGGAGAAGATAACTGAAGGTTGCGATCACCATCTCAATACCTATTCCAGAGGAAGATGGGAAATAATGCAATGTTATTGAAGAGGAAGTCAAGTGTTTAGAGGGGAAGAAGACAGAACAGAAGCATAAGAGATTCCCCAAGACCAGGTGAAGAGAGGAGTATTGCAAAGAGCAGGGGAGCTTGCCCTACTCCTTGGCAGAACCTCAAGAGGCAGAAAATCTTGGAATTTATGGTGCACCCTCAGAAGTAGACTGTAGGAGTACAGTTTCCAGGTGTGGTGAAGATTCTTTCTAACCCAAATGTGGCACAAAAGCAAGAGTCATCTTTCTTCAGGGACCATGCAGGCTTAGAAAAGGACCAAAACCAACAGTGCTCTCCAAAAGTTCTACTCTGAGTAAGACCCCTGAAACTGTTTTATGCCCCTGAAAGGGGGAATCCCAAATAATAACAGAAAATGAATTTTCCATCAGCCTTAGGAAATGGAGGTGATTTGATGTCAGATTTTATTTGATATTACAAAATAGACTAACTATAAATCTTTAATAACTACCCATGTGATTCCTCAGCATGCTAATATTTAAGAATCACTGCTTTAGGTAGGACATTTTCCCTAAGATACAGACTGGAGGTAAACACAAAAATTGGCCATTTCTTGTCGGCAAATTCTAGAGAAAAGAAGATAAAATATGGTGTGCTTTTGCCTACCTCAAATATGTGATAGAAAGAAGAATGAGTCAGAATTTCATTATGCATATGACATGATCAAGAGAAAAAGAATTTTATAACTACATACGGACATGTGTGTTTGGAACCTCAAAGCTTTGGCTATATCCAGTGCTTAGATGCAGGAATATTTGGGCTTGTCTGGCACACTGGTGGCACTGGCCTTCCAGGAGTCTATTTGCATGAGAAATAAAGGACCCTCTTGGGAGGAGATTCATTCTCAAGAAAGGAAGTATCAAGCAGAATGCTTGGCTCAATGACAAAGCCACTATTATCAAAGCGAAGAGCGATTCTGAGTAGAACATGGTGTCTGTAACCTGAAATTGCCTTTCAGCTGAATCTCCATAAACTTGTTTTATCCTAAGGAGAAGAGAAGTAAAATATGGAAAAACAAGTTGCATTAATTTATTCTAAGATATTATTACACAGGGAAGAACCGCTTAGGAACTGAAGTGGCATAGTGATTGTTTTGGCTATGACAGAGTAACTGGTTTTGTACTTTTTCTTGCTGTAAACAACTAGAAAAGTGTACAAAATATAAAACAACTACTTTCAGACACTGTGCAGTAGGCAGAGCTAGGCTGTGACCTCTCAGAGAAAGTAAATAAAGAAGGATTGCTCCAGGTTAGCCTAGCTTTCTCCCTAGAAATACTCTCTAGACCACAGCACGAGGAAGAGAAATTCAAGCAGAACAGAAATATTTTGCTAAGTTGAGGTTGGAGATGAAGGGCACTGGGTTGGCTAAGTTTTGCAGGGCAGAGTACCAGAGAGGAGGTAGCTATGCAGAGAAAGAACTTCAGAAAATACATAGGAGTTCCCTGAGGTTTTGACTGAATATTAAGCAAAGCCTGCATAAGGTGGATCTTCACAAAACAAAGCAAAGGACAATTGCTGAAGAGTTATAATCTGAACAATTCCAAAGATCACAAGCTTGGAACACATTTGAGTTCCAATCAACCTGAGGAGAGAGACCTCACTGGGGCAGTCTGTGCCCCACAATGTTTCTGTCTTAGCAATAGATATAAAAGGACCCTATATTAAAGGATGTTCTAGGACTAAGCTAATAAGCTAAAAACAAGCCTTAAAATGACCAATTGATTTGCAAATAATTTTAACTACCTGCCAAAACAAATATCAACACTATTTAAAGGAATATAACAAAATCCAGACACTTAACAATCCAATGTTTATATTGTATAGTAGGCAATCAAAAATTACTAGGATGAAAGAAGCAGGAAAATGTCACTTACAACCAGAAGAGAAATCAGCCAATGGATACCAAGGCAGAAAAAACAGAGATGTTGGAATTAGTAGAAAAAGAACTTTAAAAGACTTGTTACAGATGTGTTCAAGGATGTGAAGGAAAACATGAACCTAATGAGGAGATAAATGAAAGGTATACTTTAAAAAAAACAAGATAAATTTCTAAAGAAAAAAATAAGACAATATTTGAAATAAAAAATTCACTCATTGGACTTAACAGAAAATTAGACATGGCAGAAGAAAAGACTGGTGAACTTGGAGATATTATTCTAGAAACTATCCAAACTATAAAGCATGCAGAGAAGAAAGACTGAAAAAAATTTTAAAAAGAGCTTCAGTGACCTATGAAATAATATCAGGCAACCTAACATTCGTGTTAAAAAAGTCCTGGTGGAGGAAGGAGAAAGAAATTTTTTAATAAAAAGTGGCCATTTTTTCCCCAAATATAATGAAAACTATAAATACGCAGATCCAAAAAGCTCTACAAACTCTAAGCAAGACAAACACAAAGAAAACCACACAAAAACAAATCATAATCAAATCGCTAGAAACCAGTGATAAAGAGAATATCTGAAAAGGAAACAATGATACAGTAAAACACTACATTCAAAGGGAAAAAAATTAAAATATGCTCACTTCTCATTCTAAACTGTGCAAGCAAGAAGAAAATGGAGTTATATTTTTAAGTATTGAAAGAAAAACATATCAACTTTGAAATGTATAACCAGTGAAAATATTCTTCAAAATTCAAGGCCAAAAGAAAAAGATATTTTCATGCAAACACAGGCTAAGAAAATTTGATACCAATGCTAGCAGATCTGCCCTTTAGGAAATGTTAAATGAAGTTCTTCATACTGAAGCAAAATAACACATTATGGAAACTTATACCTATGGAAAGAAATGAAGAACACCAGAAATAGTGAACGTGTGAGCAAATGTAAAAGGTATTTATGTCTTTAAAGCAAATTTTAAAGAAACGTGTTAATTTAATTTAAACCATAGTAATAATTATTTCATGATAATTATAACAATAATGTATTGGGGGATTTTTAACATGTGTAAAAGTGAAATATATGATTTTAAAGGTCATATTTGATTTTCAAGGTAAAGGTCATTGAAACAATATTTGATGGGAAATTTTCGCTGATTGAGTAAAATACAGCAACGGCCACAGAGAAGGTGCAGACTGTGGGCTTTTTAAAGTCTCATTTGGTAAGACAGTGTATTAATTATCTGTTGCTGCGTAACAGATTACCCCTAAATTTAGTGGCTTAAAATGACTTTTTTTTTTTTGGTCACAGTTTCTGTGGGCCAGGAATCTGGGCACAGCTTAGCTGGGCTCTTTGCTTCAGGGTCTCTCACAGGCTGCAATCAACATGTAACCTGTAATTATCTTAGGTTCAAATGGGGAAGGAGTCACTCCAAGCTCACTCACATGATCCTTGGCAGGATTCAGTTCATTGCAGGCTGTTGGACTAAGGGTTTTAGATTCTTGAGGACTATTGGCTGGAGGCCACCCCAGTCCCTTTCTAGGTAGGCCTCTTCAACATGGCCACTTACTTCATCACAGCATGCAAGTGAAGAAATCAATGGGGAGAAAGTCCAGCAAGATGCAAGTAACCTTTTCTTTTGTAACCTAATCATGGAGTGAAGTCCTATCACTTTGGTCAGATTCTGTCTATTAGAAACAAGTCACTAGGTCCAGCCCACACCCTAGGGGGTGGGGATCATTGGGAGCCATTTTGAAGTCTGCTTTCAACAGACACGAAAACAAGTAAGGGTGGGAAAGGTGTTTATCTATGCTATATGGCGTGAAGTGTCCCTCTTGGACAATAATGGCTAAAATAAAATTCAACATTTGGAATGGTTTAATCCCCTAAAGTGCTTGGACAACCATCTTTCTCAGGTGCCTGGAATCATCACAGTGAGGCAGGGGATTACGCAGGGCTTTGTCTGAGATGGAGGGGATGACTCACCACAGCAGCAGGGAGCCTTCCAAATCCAAATAAGGAAATCTTAAACTGGGAATAAGTAAGAACTAGCTAGTAAGGGGAAAGAGTGAACAAGTCATATTAAAGCATATAAGAAGCTTTAAAAAATAAAACTTGGTTTTAAAATGGTATTTCCTTTACAATCATAACTTTGTGGACAACATTTTTTATGATATTTTGTTATAAGATGTTCAGTGTGAGTGTATGAATGGATTTCTCTGGTCCCTAAGCCATAAGTGAGTTCCTGAAGAAGGTTGACAAGTCCAGTAAGCATGATGCATTGCAATGTTTTCTAAACATCAGCCATTCAAGTATTTCCTTTGTGAGTTTTCCCAGAGCTGAGTATCATCTCTATTAGTATTAATAAATGTTTTCTTAAAGTGTAGCATATATTTTTATATTGATATATTTTAAAGAGATTTTTATAATCACTTCTATAACCGGAAATCTAATATCACTGGTCATAAATAAGTACTAGTTATTTCTTCTTTATAAATTAAAATAAATGTAGGTGTATTGAATGTTTTCAATGTTTGTCTATATACCACCTATAACCACATCATCCTCAGTGGTATGCAGACTGAATTTAGGAAATTTATATCATGGAACCCATTGCCATGGAGTTGATTATGAGTCATAGTGACCCTATGGGACAGAGTAGAACTGCCCCAAAGGATTTCCAAGTAGTGGCTGGTGGACTCGAACTGCTGACCTTTTGGTTAGCAGCTGAGCTCTTAACCACTGCACCACCAGGTCTCCTTATATCATGGAAGGAACATGTAATTGGGGTTTGAATAGTAACTTTGCCACTTGCTATTTAATACAATATAGTTTATTAAAATATAGCTGGTAAAACATGATTTCTCTGAACCTCACCTTTTTTTTTAAAAAAAGGTGAGGTTAATGATACTCAACTTGCAGTATTGTTAGGTTTAATGACATAATAATTGTGAAAAGGATCATATTCATTATTCAATAATAATAACTAAAAAAATAATATTGACAATAACTAATATTTATTGACAATTACTATATGCCAGGCATTGTAGCACTGTGATATGTTTTCAATAAAAGTTAATGTTTTATTAAAAAACTGTGCTTTCAAATAGTTCAACAGTCTCATCTAGTATTGATCACCATAATGAGCTCATAAAGTTCCAAGGGAGTGAAAAATATCTGGAGGATCTGTTGATAGATTAGAATATTTACAGTGACTCCAATATTATAGCTGGAGCAAAGTGCTATGGTAAAATTGGATTGAATCAATGTTATAAGTAAACATTTTGACATTTAAATGGCTCCTTTTGTACTGTTACATGAATTATATCTAATTAGTCCTTGTAGTTTAAAAATTGGAGCATATAGCCCTTGCAGTTGATAATTGCATATTTAAAGGGCTAATAAGTTCACATATTACAACTTTCAGTCACAAGAGAATAAGATATGTGAAAGGTGTGCCCCATGGGTGGTAATTTTCTTTAGAAACCAGAGACAATTGGATAAACAAAATCTGTTCTTTATGTGACTCGATTGTACTAACTCCAAGTTCCAACACTCATCTCAAAATTTTTTCAAGTCCCTCCTGGCTTTCTTCTCTTTGTTATAGTTGAATAAATCCAGATTAAAACAAGAAGTATTAAATACTCACCTAGTCCAATTTCAAGGAGCCCTGGAGGTACAGTGGTTAAGCCCTTGGCTGCTAACCAAAAGGTCGGGGGTTCGAATCCACCAGCCGGTTTGAGTGCCACATTTGTGGGAGAAAGATGCGGCAGCCTGCTTCCAACTCACTATGAGTTGGAATTGACTCAGTGGTAATGGGTTTGCTTGGTTTAGTCCCATTTCGACAGTTTCCTTTTGCCAAGGAAGATAGTCCTGGTTCTACCCTCCAACATTTCAGGATGGTAGTGCATAGAATACAGAATACATACAGAATGAACCAGACATTTGGAATACTCTGATCCAGTGTCACCGTTTTACAGACAAGAGCATTACTTAAATTTAGACATAGTTAAGTAGAGGACTAGACAATGACTCAAGCCCTAATATCATACCATCCCATATTCTCAGTCCACTATTTTAAACATCTAGGATGAAAGGTCAAAAGTAACACTCTGAATTTGTCCTGACAAAGAAAGCTATTAGCACTCAAAGGAAACTTTCACTGGCCTCCAGAATTCTAACTGGTGACGATGCTGGCAGGGTTTGGTAGATTTTAGCCTAAACTACATCTGAACCCTCTTTTCTTGGTGTATGACTTCCTCTCAGCCTCGTTCACACTCTACCTGACATTTCAACACACAAGAAGAGAGAGGAGACTATGGGCTTCTAGAATCCTGAGCAATACTTTCTTTCCTTGACAACAGCTCTGATCTACTTCTCAATCTCTGCTGCAGCTTGTCACTAGAAAACCAAACTTTCAGCTGAAAAGCCTCAAGTATTAGAACAATGCTTGTAGCAAAATCCTTCCTTTATCTAAAAATATCAGAGGATTGAAGGGTGACCCCATATGGGCTGGGGTGGATGTGATAAAATGCAAATGTGCAGCTTCCAGTGGGAGAGAGAATGGTACAGTACTAGGTCAGAAGTGTGGACTGAATGAGGATTTTTTTTAATATTAATGTGGCGAGGGAGGATTGCTTCCAGATGGGAGGAGCAGCACAAGGAGAGAAGTCTGTGGGGGCTGAGGGTAAAAATTGAGCAGGCATATGGATCTGTTAGGGAAAGAAAAAGACTCTAAGGAGGCAGAAGGTGTGGAAGCAGGATTCAAAGAGCAGAGAACTCAGTAATGATGAATAAAGTGCTCTGGGCCTGAAAAGAGGGAGGAAATGACCTTGGATAAAGTTGAATCCTGATGGCTCTAGGAAGTGCGGTTTCCATGAGAAGGCCAGAGAGGAAGGAGCCTTGCCAATCCAGCGAAGAAATCTTCCTTGGGCTTTCAGTTAAAGTAAGAAAGCAATATAAGGGGAAGGGGTACAGCAGCATCTCTCTTGGATTTTCAGGAAAGTCATTTTAGAGAAAATTCAAACAGCCAGATATATCTGAATTTTTTCCTACTCAAAATAACCTTAGAGGAACTGCCACATTTTCCACAATGGCTGTATCATGATGCAATCCCAACAGCAATAGACAAGGGTTCTAATTTCCCCATATTCTCACCAACATTTGTTATTTTCTGTTTTTGTCTTAGCCATCCTAAAACCAACAAAAACCCCGTTAACGTCAAATCAATTCTGACTAAGAGTGACCCTATAGGACAGGGTAGAACTGCCCTATAAGGTTTCCAAAGCTGTAATCTACAGGAGCAGACTGCCACATCCTTCTCCCCCAAAGAAGCTGGTGGGTTTGAATTGCTGACATTTTGGCTAGCAGCTGAGCTTTTAACCACTGTACTATCAGGGCTCCTTAGCCATCCTAGTGGGAGTGAAATGGTATCTCATTGTGGTTTTGATTTGCATCTTTCTGATGGCTAATGACATTGAGCATCTTTTCGTGTTTGGTGCCCATTTGAATATCCTTTTTGGTGAAATGTCTCTTCAAGTCCTTTGCCCATTTTTTAATTGGGTTGTCGTCTTTTTGTTAAGTTGTTGAAGTTTTATATAAATTTTGGTTATTAGATTCTTTTTGGATATATCATTTCTGAATATATTTTCCCAGTCAGTAGCTTGTCTTTTTACTTCTTTGGTAAAGTTTTTTGATGAACAAAATTTTTAATTTTTATGAGGTCCCATTTATTTATTTTGTCTTTTGCTGTTCATGCTTTTATTATATTAGGTTATACATGTTAAAAGCTAGGCTCAACAGCCTTGCTCCTGCATTTTCTTCTATTTTTTAGGAATTTTATAGTTTTAATTTTCACATGTAAGTCTTTATACCATTTTGAATTTGTTTTTGTGTATGGTGTTTCATTTCACCACATATGGAAATCTAATTTTCCTGACACCATTTGTTGAAGAGACTCTTCTTTCCCCATCACGTGGACTTAGTACCCTTGTCAAAATTCAGTTGACAGTAGATGAGTGACTCTCAATTCTATTCCATGGGTCTGTGTGTCTGTTATATCAGTAACAGGCTGTTTTGATTATTGTGGCTGTATAATATATTTTAAAATCAGGAAGTGTGAGCCCTTCTACTTTGTTTTCCTCCTTCAACATTACTTTAGCTATTCAGGGCCTCTTGCCATTCCATATAAACTTGAGGATTGGTTTTTCCATTTCTGTAAAGAAGCCTGTTGGAATTTTTATCAGGATTACATTGAATCTGTAGATCATTTTGCATAGTATTGACATCTTAATAATATTGTGTCTTCTAATCCATGATCATGGAACATCTTTCAATTTATTTAAATCTTTAATCTCTTTCGGTAGTGTTTTATAATTTTCACTGGACAAGTCTTTCACATCCCTGTTTAAACATATTCCTAGGTGTTCTATTCTCTTAGATGCTATTATAAATGGAATAATTTGCCTTTCAGATTTCTCATTGGTGGTGTATAGAATACAATGTGATGGTTCCTCAAAAAACTAAAAATAGAGGTACCTTATGACCCAGCAATTCTACTGCTAGGACCATACCCTAGGGACTTGAAAGCAGCAACACAAACAGACGTATGTACACCAACGTTCAGTGAAGTATTATTCACAATAGGCAAAAGGTGGAAACAACCTAAATGTCCATAAATGGATGAATGGATAAACAAAATGTTGTACATAATAAATGGAATACTACTCAGTCAGAAAGAGAAATGAAGTCTTGATACTTGCTAAAACATGGATGGAGCTTGATGACATTATGCTGAGTGAAATAACTCAATCACAAGAGAATAAATATTATATGAACTCACTTATATAAAAAGACAAGAACAAGCAAATGTATGGAGACTAAAGTTTATTAGTGGTTACCAGATGTGGAAGGGAGGGGGAGAGGGGGGTTATTCCTTACGTAGCACCAAGTTTCAGTTTATAGGGATGGAAAAATCCTCTTGATTAAGGGTAGGGTTACACAACTGATTAATGTAATTATTGTCAATAAGTTGTACTCCTATAAAAAGTTGAATTGGTAAAAGTTGTGTGATAGATATATTTCCAAAAAAAAAGAGCAGCTACTGAGGCTTTATGGGATTTGGTTTCTTAGTTTAGAGGTTTCGGGTCATGGTTTCATGGAGCATCCCAGTTAATTGACCTAATATTGTGTTTAGTGTTTCTATTCTATCTTATAGTTCTTTGTGTACCCTGGGGTCTTAAAAGATTACAAGGGGCCATCTAAAGTACAACAATTGGTCTCCATTCACCTGGGCAATAGAGGAAGGAGAGTCAGGAATAGGATGAAGAAATGGAATACATGACTAATTACCCCCATGAACAACTACCTCCTTTTCCATGAGACCAGAAGATCTGGATGGTTCCTGGCTACCGTTACTGAATGTTCTGATCAAAGATTCTATAGAAGAATTCGATCAAAGGGAGAAAATCCAGAAGAGAATTTCAAATTCTCATGGAATCTAGCATCTCTGGAGTCATAGAGGCTGGATGAACCCCTGAAACTCCTGAGATAATCTTTAAGAAAACCTTAAACCAAAAATTTCCCCTGAAGTTTTCTTAAAACCAAACAGTAGTTTAGCTTAACTAGTGAAAAATGTCTGTCTTGAGCATTGTGCTCTTTTAAGAACTATCTATATGGGATAAAATTGACAACACCAACTAGAAAGTTTAGATAGGAAACTTAGGGGGCAGTGAGTTTATGTTAATGAGGTGGGAACAATTTGGGAAGAGAGGATGAGAATGTTTGCACAGCTTGAAGAATGTAATCAATGTCACTGAATTGTGCATGTAGAAATTGCTAAATTGGTGTATGCTCTGCTGTGTATATTCTCAACAGCAACAACAAATAAGATAAATTATAAAAATTTATTTTTTAATAAATTTCAGTTTGTCAGTTTGTTGTACTGTTGTGGCTTTCATGTTGCTGTCATGCTGGAAGCTATGTCACCAGTATTTCAAAATAAAAGCAGGGTCACCATGGAGGGCAGGTCTCAGCGGAGCTTCCAGACTAAGATAGACTGGTAAGAAGGACCTGGTAGTCTACTTCTGAAAAAAATTGGCCAGTGAAAACCTTATGAATAGCAGTAGAGCATTGTCTGAACATTGGGCTAGAAGATAACCCCTCAGGTTTGTAAGCACTCAAAATATGACTGGGGAAGAGCTGCCTTCTCAAAGTAGAGTTGACCTTAATGAAGTGGATGTAGTCAATCTTTCAGGACCATCATCTGCTAATGTGGCATGACTCAAAAAGAGAACAAACAGCTACAAACATCCATTAATAATCAGAACACGGAATGAACAAAGTATGAATCTAGGAAAATTGGCAGTCCTCAAAAATGAAATGGACTGCATAAATATTGATATCCTGGGCATTAGTGAGCTGAAATGGCCTGATATTTGCCATTTTGAATCACACAATCATATGGCCTACTATTCCAAGAATGACAAATTGAAGAGGAATGGCATCCCATTCATCATCAGAACGAACATTTCAAGATTCATCTTGAAGTCCAATGCTGTCAATGATAGGATAGTATCCATATGCCTACAAGGAAGACCAGTTAATACAACTATTCAAATTTACATACCAATCACTAATGCCAAACATGAGGAAATTGCGGGTTTTTACCAACTTCTGCAGTCTGAAATTCAGCAAACATGCAATCAAGATGCATTGATAATAAAATCAGTTGGATTCTGCTACACCAACAAAGAGAATTTTGAAAAGGAAATCACCAAATCAATACCATTTACAGTAGCCCCAAGAAGATAAAATACTCAGGAATAAACCTAACCAGAGATGTTAGAGAGTACACAAAGAAAACTACGAGACACTACTGCAAGAAACCAAAAGAGACCTACATAAGTGGAAAAATATACCATGTTCATGGATAGGAATACCCAACATTGTGAAAATGTCAGTTCTACCCAAAGCAATCTACAGATACAATGCAATACTGATCCAAATTTCAATGACATTTTTTAACAAGATGGAGAAACAAATCACCAACTTCATATGGAAAGGGAAGAGACCTTGGAAAAGTAAAATATTTCTGAAGGAGAAGAACAAAGTGGGAGGCTCACACTACCTGATTTTAGAAACTATTATACCGCCACAGTAGTCAAAACAACCTGGTACTTGTATGACAACAGATACATAGACCAATGGAACACAATTGAGAAGCAAGACGTAAATTCATCACCTAAGAGGAGCTGATATTTGACAAAGGCCCAAAGGCCATTAAATGAGGAAAAGACAGTCTTTTTAACAAATTGTGCTGGCGTAACTGGATATACATTTGCAAAAAATTGAAACAACCCATACTCCACACCATGTACAAAACCAACTCAAAATGGATCAAAGACCTAAATATAAAATCTAAAACGATAAAGATCATGGAAGAAAAAATAGGGACAACATTAGGAGCCCTAATACATGGCATAAATAGTATACAAACCAAAATTAACAATGCACAAACACCAGAATAGAAACTAGATAACTGGGAGCTCCTAAAAATCAAACATTTATTCTCATCAAAAGACTTCAATAAAAGAGTAAAAACAGAACCTACAGATTGGAAAAAAGATTTTGGCTATGACATATCTGATAAGGGTCTAATCTCTAAAATCTACAAGATACTGCAACAACTCAACAACAAAAAGACAAATAACCCAATTAAAAAATGGGCAAATGATATGAACAGGCACTTCACCAAAGAAGACATTCAGGCAGCTAACAGGTACATGAGGAAATGCTTACAGTCATAAGCCATTAGACAAATGCAAATCAAAACTACAATGAGATACCATCTCACCCCAACAAGACTGGCACTAATCCAAAAGACACAAAATAATAAATGTTAGAGAGTTTGTAGAGAGACTGGAACACTTATACACTGTTGGTGGGAAAGTAAAATGGTACAACCACTTTGGAAATCGATTTGGCACTTCCTTAAAAAACTAGAAATAGAGATATTATGTGATTCAGCAATCCAACTCCTTGGAATGTATCTTAGAGAAATAAGAGCCGTCACACGAATAGATGTATGCACACCCATGTTCATTGCAGCACTGTTCACAATAGGAAAAAGATGGAAACAACCTAGGTACCCATCAGCGGATGACAAATGAATAAACAAACTATGGTACATACACACAATGGAATATTACCCAACGATAAAGAAAAATGATGAATCCGTGAAACATCTCACAACATAGATGAATCTGGAGGGTGTTATGCTGAGTATAATTAGCCAGTCATAAAAGGACAAATATTGTATGAGACTGCTATTATAAGAACTCAAGCAAAGGTTTAAACAAAGAAGAAAGCATTCTTTAATGGTTATGAAGGTGGGGAGGTGGGGAAAAGGAATTCACTAGATAGTAGACAAGAATTGTCGTAGGTAAAGGGAAGGACAACACACAGTACAGAGGAAGTCAGCACATCTGGACCAAAGGAAAAGCTAAGAAGTTTTCTGAATGCAATCAACACTTTGAGAGACATAGTAGCTGGGGCTGAGGGCTGGCGACCATAGATTTGGGGGACATCTAGGTCAATTGGCATAACAAAGTTTATTAAGAAAACGTTCTGCATCCCACTTTTGTGTGTGGCATCTAGGGTCTTAAAAGCTTGCGAGCGGCCATCTAAGATGCATCAATTGGTCCCAACCCACTTGGAGCAAAGGAGGATGAAGAACCCCAAAGATACAAGGAAAATATTAGCCCAAGGGACAAAAGGGACAGAAATCAGAGACTCTATCAGCCTGCAACCAGAAGAACTAGATGATGGCCGGCTACCACTAATGACCACCCTAACAGAGAAAACAGCAGAGTCCCAGACGCAGCGGGAGAAAAATGTGGAGCAGAACTCAAATTCACGTAAAAAGACCAGACTTAATGGTCTGACAGAGACTTGAGGAACCCCCAGAACTATGGCCCTGGACGTTCTGTTAACCCAGAACTAAAACCATTCCCGAAGCCCACTCTTCAGACAAAGATTAGACTGGACTATAAAACAAAAATTAATACTCATGAGGAGTGTGCTTCTTAATTCAATCAGATACACGAGACCAAATGGGTGGCTCCTGGGTGAAAAGTTGTAAAATTCTGTCACATCTGAGGGATTACAACTAGTGTCACATAACAATATGTGTATAAATTTTTGTATGAAAGATTGACTTGAGCTGTAAACTTTCACCTAAAGCACAATAAAAATAAATAACTAAACATTATGTACATATAAAAATGTAGAAGGTGAGAGCCCTTTATAATCCTATTTACCAGAGGCAATTTAAATTAAAACTTGATTCACATTTTAATAAAATATTTATATTTTTAAAAACTAAATAGCTTTATTTACTAAAATGCAATTTGGAAATACTAAATAATGGCCATATTTCCTGAATTTTTCCCTAAATTTCCTAATTTCAAATATTGTCTAGTTTTTCCCAAAAGTCACTAGAATAGCTCAGAAATTACAGTTTTTCTGAATTCAAAGTACCTCTCCAGATAGCTGGCAAAACCTGGAAATAGTACTAAAATCCTTTGTTAGACCATTTGTATTAGTCATCTATTGCTGCATAACAAATTACCCCAAAATTTAACAGCTTAAAATAATAAACATTATTTCACATAGGTCTGAGGGTTGGAAATCTGGGAGTGGCTTAGCTGGGTGGTTCTAGCTCAGCGTCTGTTCAAGGAAAAAAAAAAGATGCATTGATAATTACTGGTGATTGGAATGCAAAAGTTGGAAACAAAGAAGAAGGTCAGTAACTGGAAAATATGGCTTTGGTAATAGAAAGGACGTTGGAGATCTCATGATAGAATTTTGCAAGACCACAACTTCTTCTTTCCAAATACTTTTTTAAAACAACATAAATAGCGACTATCCACATGGACCTCAGCAGATGGAATACACAGGAATCAAATTGACTTGATGTGTGCAGACAAACAATGGAGAAGCTCAATATCCTCAGTCAGAACAAGGCCAGGGGCCGCCTGTGGAACAGACCATCAATTGCTCCTATGCAAGTTCAAGCTGAAGCTGAAGAAAATTAGAGGAAATCCACAAGAGCAAAAATACAACCTTGAGTATATCCCATCTGAATTTAGAGACCATCTCAAGAACAGATTTGATGCATTGAACACTAATGACCAAAGACAAGAAGAGTTGTGGAATGACATCAAGGACATTATACATGAAAAAAGCAAAAGATCATTAAAAAGACAGAAAAGAAAGAAAAAACTAAAATGCATGTTAGGAGAGACTCTGAAACTTGCTCTTGAACATAGAGTAGCTACAGCAAGTGGAAAAAATGATGAAGTCAAAGAGCTGAACAGAAGATTTCAAAGGGCAGATAGAGAAGACAAAGTAAAATATTATAATGAAATGTGCAAAGACCTGGAGTTAGAAAACAAAAAGGGAGGAACATACTCAGCATTTCTCAAGCTGAAAGAACTGAAGACAAATTTCAAGCCTCGAGTTGCAATACTGAAGTATTCTATGGGCAAAATATTGAACAACACAGGAAGCATCAAAAGAAGATGGAAGGAATACACAAAGTCACTGTACCCAAAAACAATTGGTCGACTTTCAGCCATTTCAGGAGGTAGCATATGATCAGGAACAGATGGTACTGAAGGAAGAAATCCAAGCTGCACTGGAGGGAATGGTGAAAAACAAGGCTCCAGGAATTGATAGAATACCAACTGAGATGTTTCAACAAGCAGATGCAACACTGGACTTGCTCATTTGTCTATGTTGAGAAATTTGGAGCTTCCTGGCCAACCAACTGGAAGAGATCAATATTTGTGCCCATTTCAAAGAAAGGTGATCAAGCAAAATGCAGAAATTTTCGAATGATATCATTAATATCGCACACAAGTAAAATTTTGCTGAAGATGATTCAAAAGTGGCTGCTGCAGTACATCAACAGGGAACTGCCAGAAACTCAAGCCAGATTCAGAAGAGGACATGGAACCAGGGATATCATTGCTGATGTCAGATGGATCTTGACTGAAAGCAGAGAATACCAGAAAGACGTTTACCTGTGTTTTATTGACTATGCAAAGGCATTCGACTGTATGTATCATAACAAATTATGGATAACATTGTGACTAATGGGAATTCCAGAACAGTTAAATGTGCTCACAAGGAACCAGTACATAGACAAAGAAGCAGTCATTCAAACTGAACATGGGGATACTGCACAGTTTAAAATCAGGAAAGGTGTACGTTATAGTTACATCCTTTCACCATACTATTCAATCTGTATGCTGAACAAATAATTCGAGAAGCTGGACTATGCAAAGAAAAATGAGACATCAGGATTGTAGGAAGACTCATTAACAACCTGGGATATGCAGATGGCACAACCTCACTTGCTGAAAGTGAAGAGGACTTGAAGCACTTACTGATGAAGATCAAAGACTATACCCATCAGTATGGATTACAACTCAACATAAAGAAAACAAAAATCCTCACAACTGGAACAAAAAAAAATATCATGATAACTGGAGAAAAGATTGAAGTTGTCAAGGATTTCATTTTACTTGGATCCACAGTCCATGGCCATGGAAGCAGCAGCCAAGAAATCAAATGATGCATTGCAGAGCAAATCTGCTGAAAAAGACCTCTTTAAAGTGTTAAAAAGCAAAGATATCACTTTGGGAACTAAGGTAGGCCTGACCCAAGCCATGGTATGTTCTGTCACCTCATATGCATGAGAAAGTTGGACGATGAATAAGAAAGACCAAAGAAGAATTGATGGCTTTGATATTATGGTGCTGGCAAAGAATATTGAATATGCCATCAACTACCAGAAGAATGAACAAATCTGTCTTGGAAGAAGTACAGCCAGAACACTCTTTAGAAGCAAGGATAGCAAGACTTTGTCTCATGTACTTTGGACATGTTATCAGGAGGGACCAGTCCCTGGAGAAGTACATTATGCTTAGTAAGCAGAGAGCCAGTGAAAAAGAGGAAGATTCTCAACAAGATGGACTGATGCAGTGGCTGCAACAATGTGCTCGATCATAACAATAGTTGTGAGGATGGCCCAGGACCAGGCAGAGTTTCATTCTGTTGTACATAGTGTTGCTGTGAGTCAGAACTGACTCGATGGCACCTAACAACAACAAAATAAATATCTTTAGAGATAAAGTAAAAACGTTAGCAATTTATGTATCTGAGTAAAGGGTATTCTTTGGTGCTCTTTGACCATTCTTATTCTTGCATGAAGGAGTCCTGGTGGCACAGTGTTTAAGCGCTTGGCTGCTAACCGAAAGGTCAGTGGTTTGAACCCTCTAGTCACTTTGTGGGAGAAAGGTGTGGTATTCTGCTTCTGTAAAGACTTCCAGCTTTGGAAACACTATGGAGCAGTTCTACTCTGTCCTATAGGATCGCTCTAGGGTTCCTATGAGTCAGAAATGACTTGATGCCAACTTGAGGGTAAAGCCCTCTTTAAATCCATTCCCCTCTTCTAAAAGATACTGCCTCATGTATTAAGCTTAGATGAACTATATACCTTTAACCAAGTCCGTTTCATAAAGAGTTTAGATCTCGAGGTTCCTTACAACATAATAAAATAATCCGTGTATACTGATGTGGCGTGCCAGTGTGCTGTCTAGCAAAGGGCATTATGGGCAGGGTCAACATAAGTGACAGAAACAGACCGTGAGTTGAAGTCCCAATGACTTCATAGTAGTAACTCTGGGTCCCTTTGGGGTTGATTGCTTTGGCAGAACGTGACTGGAAGCCTTCAGCTGCAGACTTCCAGGGGTTCCCATTTCAATACATATGCCTGTACACAGCCTTTGATTCACAGGAGAGCAATGCGGCAGATGTACTACCACTTGCTCTCAACCACATCAGACTTGAACTGCTCTTTGATGGAAACTTCTAGGCAACCAGAAGTCTCCAACAAAGCACAACTGCCACCTCAGAACCAACATCTTTCATTACACTGCAGGGTGAACAGGCCCTTTCAGCCATCTCCTTGTTGTCTGGCTTAGATTTTAACCTTCCTTTCAATCTTACGTGTTTCTCTTGCTCTAAAGTAGAAGACAGTAAATGGAGAACACTATGTCTTTATGGCTTTTAAGGAGGGTCTACAGAGAGACCCCAGCAGCTTTATTTTAGTCCTTGTCACCAGAAAGGCAAGTAGGAAGGGATGCTATTGTTAGCATTTCAAAACAACATCCAGTATCATCTTCTGTTCTGACCTGTTCAACCTTTCCTTTCAAGAAAGTATCCTTTGATTCTCAGACTCTCTTGTCCTTGTCTGAGAACAAACAGGGTTTTCTCCCCGTTTTTAGTGGGTAAATTACCTTAGTCATTTTCAAGTTATGAAGTATGGGGGAAATTTTCATACAGAGAAAATACTTACGATTTTTTTATGGATAGTTCAAATATAGTTGAACCTTAGAACTTTAAAATGAAGAATGAAGTTATGAGCTTGGGGGAAAAAAACCACAAAGCTCTGAGCAATCAAAAACCAGTCTTCATATATGTATAATAAAATTGAGCTTTAAATTGTATAATCATACCTCTGCATAACCCAGCAGGCATATTATTGTTTGTTTTGATATTGTGCTCTATTTTAAAATCTACATTGCTATGCAAATAAAGCAACTACCAGAAGAATGAACAAGGCACAACTTTCTTTTTTTCATTTACCATCTTAGTTTCTTAGAACTAAAAGCACAAAGAAATTAAATGCAAAAAAAGAAAATATTGAAATGTTGAAACCACTGTCTTAGTCATCTAGTGCTGCTATAGCAGAAATACCACAAGTGGATGGTTTTAACAAAGAGAAGTTTACTTCCTTACAGTAAAGTAGGCTAAAAGTCCAAATTCAGGGTGTCATCTCCAGGGGAAGGCTTTCTCTCTCTGTCGGCCTTCTCAACAATGTTCCCCCGGACTAGGAGCTCCTCCGCATGGGACCTGGGTCCAAAGGACACGCTTTGCTCCTGGCACTGCTTTCTTGGTGGTATGAGGTCCCCCTCATCTCCCTGCTCGCTTCTTTTATACCTCAAGAGATTGCCTCAGGACACAATCCAATCTTGTAGATTGAGTCCTGCCTCATTAACACGACTGCCACCCATCTTCCCTCATTAACATCATAGAGGCAGGATTTACAACACATAGGAAAATCACACAATACCGGGAATCATGGGCCAACCAAACTGATACACACTTTTTTGGGGGGAAATAATTCAACCCATGACAACCACTAAAAAAAATTAAAGAAATTTAAGATTTCCATTAGCATAAGGTTAATTAACAGTACAAGTAGATGATAGTATCAATAAAAGAAAACATGTCCCCCGTTTCACCCATTCCCATAACTCTGGCCTTGACAATTACTCTTCTGGCCTGGAATGCCTTTATCCTTCTTGTCTACCTGGCTAACTCGTATTCATCCTTCAAAATCCAGATCTGTTGTCATCTTATCTGGAAAGCCTTCATTACCGTAACAGACCCAGAAAAGTACTCTCTGTTTCTTCATATTTTTATCATTGAATTTATTATTCTATAATTTATTTGTTTTTATCTGACTTCTTCATTTGGTTAGAAATTCTTGAATAGGTGTTTTATCTTAGTCAATTCTCTATCTCTTAAAAAAAACAAAAACCAAACCCGGTGCCTTTGAATCTGTTCCAACTCATAGTGACCCTATAGGACAGAGTAGCACTGCCCCATAGGGTTTCCAAGGAGCAGCTGGTGGATTCAAACTGCCACCCTTTTGGTTAGCAGCCAAAGCTCTTAACCACTGCACCACCAGGTCTCCTCTCTATCCCTAGCAGCTAGTATAGTGCCCAGCACATCCTCAATTTTTATTTGTTTGATTGAATTTATTTGATCCCACTAAATAGATGATATGATAGATTTCCTAAACTATTAATGAAGTGACGTATTATTCATCCAAAATAACAAAATGCCTAAATCCAGCTGAAACTATTTCTTTTCCTAAATGCCCTTAAAAGGAAAGAAGCTATAGGTTTCCTTATTCTGGTCCTTTTAAATCTCTCAGAACACAACTGAATTGTCTCCAGGGCAATCTTATTGTTATTATCTTTTTTTGAACAAAACTAGTAGGCACTGGGCTGAATCACATAAAATTGTCATTGGTCAAAATCAATCAAATATTCACAATTTTATGTAATTCAACCTAATAGATGCTTACTCTGTGTGTTGCCTTGCTTATCACCATGATTTTTTTTTTTAATTTTTTTATTGTTGTAGTTAAATGAAGTTTACATTTCAAGTTAGTCTCCCATACAAAATTTTGTTACATCTATTGTTATGTGACCCTAATTGCTCACCCCATTCTGTGACAGCACTCTCCTCCTTTCTGCCCCTGATTCCCCATGACCATTCAAACAGGTCCTAACCCTCTCTGTCTTCCCATCTCACCTCTGGACAGAAGCTGCCCCTTTGGTCTTTTGTATCTACTTGACTAAGAGGCACACTCTTCACAAGTATCACTTCATGTCCCACAGTCTAGTCCAATCCCTGTCTGAAGAGTTGGCCTAGGAAATTGTTTTAGTTCTGGGCTGATAGACAGTCCAGAGGCCATGCTTTCCAGAGTACCTCCAGTCTCAGTCAGACCATTAAGTCTGATCTTCTTACTAGAGTTTGAGTTCTGCACCCCATCTTTCTGCTGTTCCATCAGGGACTCTGTGTTGTGTTCCCTGTCAGGACGGTCATTGGTGGTAGTTGGACACCATCTAGTTCTTCTGGTCTCAGGGTGATGAAGTCTCTGGTTTACGTGGCCCATTCTGTCTCTTGGGCTAATACTTTCCTTGTGTCTTTGGAGTTCTTTGTTCTCCTTTACTGCAGATGGCTGGAACCAATTGATGCATCTTAGATGGCTGCTTGCAAGCTTTTAAGACCCTAGACGCCACTCACCAAAGTATATCGCCATGATTTTAACCTGAGAATGAAGGGGTTAATCTTCAATATCCAGATCCTTCCCCACCTCCATCCTCGTTTGTTGGAGAGCAGGGTCCCTGTGCTCTAGATAGCTGAAGTTCAAGGTTTCTCACTGTTGTGCCTCATTTGGGGTTAGGGCTCATAGGAATGGGCATAGGCTGAGCCAGGGCTCACATGTGAGGCAGAAGGGGGAGAGTATTATCCAACCATGAACTTGAATGCTTACTGCCAGGGTTGATTTCTTCAATCAGTGAGATTCATCATCAAATTTGTTTGTAGACACCTGGAAACCAAAAAACAAAACAAAACACACCTGTTGCTGTTGAGTTGTTTCCAACTAATAGCAACCCTTTAGGACAGAGTAGAACTGCCCTGTAGGATTTCCAAAGATCAGCTGGTAGATTCAAACTGCTGACCTTTTGGTAAGCAGCCATAGCTCTTAACTAGGGCTCCTAGACACCTAGAGTGTACCCCAAAATTAGGACATGTGTCTTAGTCATCTAGTGCTGCTATAACAGAAACATCACGAGTGGGTGGCTTTAATGAACAGAAATTTATTGTCTCACAATTTAGGAGTCCAGAAGTCTAAATTCAGGGTGCTGGCTCTCGGAGAACGCTCTCTCTCTCTCAATCTGTCCACTCTGGGGGAAGGTCTTTGTCTCTTTTCGGCTTGTATTCCTAGGTTGCTTGGCAATCATGTGGCATGTATCTTCCCTTAACTTTGTGCTTGCTTGCTTGCATACTTGCTTAATCTGCTCTTTTATGTCTCAAAAGAGATTGACGTAAGACACAGCCTACACTAATGCTACCTCATTAACAAAGAAAACCCATTCTCAAATGGGATTATAACCACAAGTATAGGGGTTAGAATTTACAATACATATTTTGGGTGGACACAATTCAATTCATAACAACATGGCACCATATGTTTTACTGAAGAAGATGCCCCCACATGTCTCTTTAACCACCTCAGGAAAGAGGGCTGGCCCCTTTCCTCCTTAATAAATCCTGGTTTAACTCTGTTTCTTCCAGCAGAATGGAATTAGTCCCTCCTGCTTCAAGAAACTAATTACAGATGCATGAATCTGGGCTTAAATACAGGTAGGTGGATTCAAATTCAGAGCTGGTTACAACTCTAGACAAAAGCCTCTTTACAACACTTAAGCTATAGTACTTTCTACCAGTAGCTGTGTACTTATGTTCTGTAAGCATCAATTTCTTTATCCATAAAATGAAAGGAAAATCAAAAAGGCTGCCCTTCCTACCACCCAGGATTATAGTATCACATGAGATCATGTATATGAAGTGCTTTGCGCATACTTTAGCACCATGCAAATATAAAATATTAGTATTGTGTGCATTATTATGGGGATGTTTTATACCTAACATTTTTATCAACAACTTGAACAAAGACATAAAAGCACGATTATAAGCTTTGCAGATGATAGACAGATGGGAGGAATAGCTAATAAAAAGAAAGAAAGAATCAAAGTTCAAAGCAATCATGACAGATTGGAATGATGACTAAAACTACTAGAATGACGCTTAATATGAACCAATGTAAAACAACACACTTTGGTTTAAAAAAAATCATGCCAGGGAGACCTGTTATGACATCAGTTTATATGAACCACAGTTACATGTGTGGGAATTGAGGGTAATTTTAGGCTGCTTTAATATGAGTATGGTGTCCAGAACAAAGGAGGTAATATGCTACATGGGTCATGACAGTGCCGTCATATGTAGCATTTAAGTATTGAAATATGAGGACTGGAACATCATGTTAAGAAGCTGAAATATGTTCTGAGGAAAGAAACTGGGATTTTGAAAGGCCTTAAAACCACATTGTATGAGAAGCAATTGACAGAGCTAGAGTTTATCTTGGAAAAGAGAAGACTTAAGTACATAAAAGGTGTGTATAACTCTTTCAAGGACTTTCACACGAACAAGAACATAAAAATACCTATAACACATAGTAATCGGGGAGTCTAAAACAGATAAAACAGTACATAGTAGATTCTCACTAAGCATTGGTTGAATCTAAATTCAACCTGCATTATTCTAGTGAGAAGAGTATGGATCAGTGGGTGGGAGGGTCAGAAAAATTAAAATGAAACGAATGAACTTCCTATGTTTGGATATATTCAAGGAAACTAACATTTATTGGTATCTAGAAGTTTCTGGAATGTGCATAAAGTTCTGTGTATATTGGTGTTGCCTTATTGGAGAGTCAGTGTATGTTGATCTAATTATACACCTGCCTTCCATCCATGCCCACGCCATAGCTAAGAAGAGGAAATACACAAAATCCATTATTTTTTCAGGAGGAAAAAATGAGAGGGAGGTAATGTTATCACCTTTTACCACTGAAAGACTTTAGGTTCAGAGAGATAATATATACTAAAAACAAACAAACAAACAAAAAAACAGTTTCCCTTGAGTTGGTTCTATTTCTTGGTGACTCCATGTGTGTCAGAGTAGAACTGTGCTCCTTAGGTGTTCAGTGGTTTATTTTTCAAAAGTAGATCACCAGTCATTTTTCCAAGGAGCCTATGGGTGGACTTGAACCACCAACCTTCCAGTTAGTAGTTGAACTGGTTAACCATTTACACCACCCAGGGACTCCGTATAGACCAGATACTCAATAATACCGCAATATCACCTTTTAGGGTAGTGGTTTTCCAACTTTATCGTGTATTATAAACACCCAGAGGGCTTGCTAAAACACAGATTGCCACAACTCACCCCCAGAATTTCTGACAGAAATCTAGGGTAGGGAACCAAAACTTGCACATCTAACAACTTCCCAGGTGATACTGCTACTGCTGGTTCAGGGTCCACACAGAATTGCTGCTCTAATAAAAATGCCCTTATTAAAGAAGCAACACAGAGTGGCTCTATTTTTTATGCATTAAACCATCTCACTACCATCAGCTAATAATTAGAGGTCAGAACTTGACAAAGCTATAGGCTGATCAGTGACTTACAACTGGCTATGACATGAAAAGACAAGACAAGCCAGTCTAGTTTCATCTCTCAAGAATTAAAACCAGTATGTGTTTAGGGGACAAGTTAGTTGGTATAAGAAGCAAGAACTCAAAACCCAACAAGTATAAAAGAAGGAGTGAAAAGATAAGTTGTACGTCAGAAAAGGAGAAACGATATAGAAAAAAGTAGGAAGCAGCTGAGTCAGGTTAATGGATAAGCACTAGGTTAGAGATCCTTAAACTTCTGTTGCTAAAGTTCCTGGAGCCCCTTGAACCTGGTTCCCTTATCCACTAGGGTGGGTCTGCTAAAGTTCATGTTCTTCCTGCTTCCTAATGATTTGACTTTTTCTATACTACCGTTCAAATACCTGCTTACAATAGACCCCGTATTTGATCCATAACCTTGTGGGTATAGAATTGGAAAGCATGTACTCTGGTGTTTTGAAGGACATTATCTTCCAGCTTGTAGAGTTGCTGGTGAGAAGTCCATTGCTATGCTGATTGCCTATCCTTTGCTTAAGACCTAATTTTTCCCCCTGGGAGTTTTGAGGGTCTTCTCTTTGTCCCTAGATTTCCAAAATTTTATGAAAATGTGTCTTAGTATGGGTCTTTTATTGATTTATTTTTCATTACTATCTGGTACTCAGAGGACTCTTTCAGTTTGGAAACTGTGTCCTTCTGTCATGGTCTTTGTGTGTGTGTGTTCTTTCTTTAATTATTTTATGTTCTCTATTTTCTGATTTTTATTTCAGAAACTCCTCCTAATCAGATGTGAATCCTACTGTACTAATCCTCTATTTTTCCTTTATTCTTTTCCATTTTCCGTGTATATCTCTGATATTCTATTCTCTGGGAGATTTTTCCAACTGTATCTTTTTATCTTTCAAGCTTTCTCCTGATATATATCTATATCTGAATCTAAATCCCTGTCTATCTCTATCTCTATATCTCCTTATTTCTATCTCTGTTGTTGTTGTTGCTAGGTGCCATCGAGTCAGTCCTCACTCATAACGACCTTATGTACAACAGAACGAAACACTGTCAGGTCCTGTGCCATCATCACAATACTTGTTATGCTTGAGCCCATTGTTGCAGTCACTGTGTTAGTCCATATTGTTGAAGGTCTTTCTCTTTTTCACTGACCCTTTACTTTACCAAGCATGATGTCCTTCTCAAGGGACTGATCCCTCATGATAATATGTCCAAAGTACGTGAGACATAGTCTCACCATCCTGGCTTTACTTCTTCCAAAATAGTTTTGTTCATTCTTCTGGCAATCCAAGGTATATTAAATATTCTTCACCGACACTGTAATTCAAATACATCAATTCTTCTTTGGTCTTCTTATTTATTGTCCAGTTTTCACATGTATATGAGGCAGTTGAAAACACCATGACTTGGGTTAGGCAAACCTTAGTTTTCAAGGTGACATCTTTGCTTTTGAACACTTTAAAGAGGTCTCAGCAGATTTACCCAATACAATATGTCTTTTGATTTCTTGACTGCTGCTTTGCTGTTGATTGTGGATCCAAGTAAAATGAAATCCTTGACAATTTCAATCTTTTCTCCATTTATTGTGATGTTGCTTATTGGTCCAGTTGTGAGGATTTTTGTTTTCTTTATGTTGAGGTGTAATCCATACTGTGGTCTTTGATCTTCGTCAGTAAGTTCTTCAAGTCCTCTTCACTTTCAGCAGGCAAAGTTGTGTCATATGCATAACGCAGGTTGTTAATGAGTCTTCCTCCAGTCCTGATCCCCCATTCTTCTTCATATAGTCCAGCTTCTTGGATTATTTGCTTAGCATACAGATCAAATAGGTATGGTGAAAAGATACAACCCTGACACACACCCTTCCTGACTTTAAACCACGCAATATCCCCTTGTTCTGATCTATGTACAAGTTCCTCATGGGCACAATTAAGTATTCTGGAATTCACATTCTTCTCAATGTTATCCATAATTTGTTATGATCCACACAGTTGGATGCCTTTGCATAGTCAATAAAATACAAGTAGACATCTTTCTGGTATTCTCTGCTTTCAGCCAGAATCCATCTGACATCAGTAATCATATCCCTGGTTCTACATCCTCTTCTGAGTCTGGCTTGAATTTCTGGCAGTTCCCTGTTGATATATTGCTGCAGCTGCTTTTGAATGATCTTCAGCAAAAATATTACTTGTGTATTATATTAATGATATTGTTCAATATTTTCCGATTTGATTGGATCACCTTTCTTGGGAATAGGCATAAATATGGACCTCTTCCAGGTGGTTGGCCAGGTAGCTATCTTCCAAATTTCTGGGTATACATGAGTGAGCACTTCCAGCACTGCGTTCATTTGTTGTTTGTTGAAACATCTCAGTTGGTATTCCATCAATTCCTGAAGCCTTGTTTTTCACCAATGCCTTCAGTGCAGCTTGGACTTCTTCCTTCAGTACCATTGGTTCCTGATCATATGCTACCTCTTGAAATGGTTGAATGGCGACCAATTCTTTTTGGTATAGTGACTCTCTGTATTCTTTCCATCTTCTTTTGATGCTTCCTGCATAGTTTCATATTTTCCACTTAGAATTCTTCAACTCGAGGCTTGAATTTTTTCTTCAGTTCTTTCCGCTTGAGAAATGCCAAGTATGTTCTTCCCTTTTGGTTTCCTATTTCCAGGTCTTTGCACATTTAATTATAATATTTTACTTTGTCTTTTTGAGCTGCCGTTTGAAATCTTCTGTTTAGCTCTTTTATTTCATCATTTGTTCCTTTTGCTTTATTTCTATATCTATATATCTCTCTTCTTATTCCAAGCTGTTGGTTTCTAATTTACCTTTTTCTTTCCTTCTTTTTCCTTATATTCTTCTTAATTCTTTCATTCTCTCTTTCTTACATAATCTCTTGATTTTGCTTTGTGGATTGAGTTTCTTCTGTTGACACTTGGGTTACGTTCATTGTGGTTCTTTTTTTATGTGCTCTTCTAGTTTCTTCATCATCTCTATGTCCTCCATGTTCCTTTCTCTTTTTCTGTTTTAAAAATATTTCTTCTTTTTTCTTAATCATCCTTCAGATGTCTAAAGACCCTCATCTGCTCTTTCAAATTTAGCACCGAGGCACTAAAATTAGATTGGAAGCTCTGTATACATAGGTAGTGATGGTTGATTGGTGTGTCTCTCTATAGTATGATTGAGAAGGGACACACCTATTTGGTTGAGGAGCCATCAATTGTTAGTTTCCACAGACTTCTTCTTTGGGACTAGTTTCCCAGAGAGGAAACTGCCAATCTCTTACCTGAGGGGAATAAAGTTGTTAAAAGTTAACTAAAGATTAATGGCCGTTTGTGCCGGGTGCAAAAATCTTTCCAAGAACAAATAAATCAAAATGGTCAATTATGACAGATACAAACACTGACAGAACAATAGAGAGTTTTCGAAGTGTTCTAATCATAAGGACTTTCCCAAAAAGACAACTTGACACTGAAGGATGTTTTCAACTCAGCATACCAGACACAACCAATTCCCAACAGACAAGTATAACTACAATTCCAAAGCTTTTTTTAAGGACATGCCTAAAACCAATCATTATAACCTCCCTACTGGAAATTTCCTGTCTTTAAAAACTGTACTCACACTGCTTAAGCTAGCCCCTGCCACTTGGATACTTCCTGTTTGCACACAGCTTCTCACTCAAATAACCTTTGTAATCTGATTGACTCGCTGATTAAATTTTTCCTTTTGCCAGAGTATAAGACTGGCTGCCCAAGTTCTGGGGCATCAGTAGCGAAAAGGGACAGGGAGTTTCACCACTCATGATGTATATCTGTACCTAATTCACCTGTTTTCAGTAACGAAATTTATCCCTGCCCTCAGCTGTGCAAGGTTCACCAAAGTACAGGGAAACTGCTCAATCACTCCAAAAATATAAACTTTCCAATCTTATATCAGATATGAGAAAGGGTAATCACTTGGTTGCACATGGTGGTAGTGGGACTCTAGGTCCTAAGTGCTCCTGGCAAAGACTGTCAACAGACAAACTGCACCCCTTCCTCAAGAATTCACTGATGCCTCCATCCTTAACCTTTCTTTTTCTTGGGTGGAGATCTGTTTATTCATTATTTTCTTCTCCTTACAATTTTATGGTGTTGGCCAAGAATATTGAATATACCATGGACTGCCAGAAGAACAAACAAATCTGTCTTGGAAGAAGTACAACCAGAATGCTCCTTAGAAGCAAGGAT
>NW_004443962.1:15128875-15158778 GCF_000243295.1 Trichechus manatus latirostris | reverse complement strand
TACCATGGACTGCCAGAAGAACAAACAAATCTGTCTTGGAAGAAGTACAACCAGAATGCTCCTTAGAAGCAAGGATGGTGAGATTTTTTCTCATATACTTTGGATGTGTTATCACGAGAGACCAGTCCCTGGAGAAGGACATCATGCTTGGTAAAGCAGAAGGTCAGTGAAAGAGAGGAAGACCCTCAAAGAGATGGGTTGACACAGTGGCTGCAAAAATGGGCTCAAGCATACTGATTGTGAGAATGGCTCAGGACCAGGCAGTGTTTCATTCTGTTATACATAGGGTGGCTATGAGTCAGAACCCAACTCTACGTCACCAAACAACAGCAACAACATTATCTTGTATTTCAGATATTTGTGGTTGACTAACCCATTTTCCAGTTTCTAAAATGTTGATTTATTTCATCTGCTGTAGTTTTCTTTATTATTCTTGATTATCTTTGTAGAGGTTTTGACTTTTTATTTCTTTAATGTTACTTTAATAAAGCTTTGGGAAAAAAAGAAAATAAATACATGTGTTCGATGTGTCATATTTACACAGAAGTATTTACCATTCTGTAACTCCTATTGTCTGGGAAGCCCTGGACAGATATCTTTTTATATTCCCCTAAAGTACTAAGAAGATCTTGTCATTGTACTCTGTATCTCCTATATTGTGTTTTCCATGTGCTTTCCAATGGCTACCACTTCAAAGGAATGAGCTGAGTATTTTGTCTATGATATGTTCCTGAGCTATATGGGAGTCGTTGAATCTGTCCACATATGGCTGTTTAAGGCATAAGGGAAACACTTGGCCAAAGTAATTTAGAATCATGGCATGCATCACCACATCCATTTGCATGTGAAGATTAAAGCTCTTTAACTCATCTATAAAATGAGCATAAGTGTGTATGAGCACATGGCACAACAGAAATATCAATAGATTAAAAATGAGAGACTTGTTTAATTCCGAGACCATTGCTGCCAATGTAGTTTGAAGGAATTGGTCGCAAAGTCACCTCTCTGGGCCTCATTTCACCTATCGATAAAATGAGGGGTTGGGATAGATGATATCTAAGTCCCCATTAAGGCTAGCCTTCTTTGTCTATGATAGTATGAGGGTTAAATCTTTCCTACATTTTTATGTCCCACCTGGTTATCACAAAGCCTGGAAATTTAAAATCCATATTATTTCATCTTTCTTTCAGCTAGGATTCCAAAAGCAATTTAGGTTGTCCCATTGATAAGCACTTGCATAAACTTTGGAAGGTGGAAGAAGGCAGAGGCCAAATTCTTGTGGAGGAGATGGCACACAGGCAAGCTCCCACTGTCAGGAGTGTTTGCAGCAGCTGGCCTCCACATCCCTTCTTGTCATCTGCTTGGTGAGGCAGCTCTGGCAGAGGCAATAGTGGCAGCAGTGATTGCAGCAGTTTTTGGACCTCTGAATCACAGCCAGGGTCTGGTAACTTGGAAACTACATGTCCGGTGATGGCACACTTCTGCTCCAGCACTTCTGTGAATTTGTTAGCACATAATTCATTTTTCTTCTGGAAATATCTCAGGTGGTTTTTGTTTCCTGCACTGGGCCCTGATAGATAAACTCTATGTGTCCTGAAGAGCATACGAAGACACAACAGTATTTAGGCGTTATGAACACTGGGATAAAGAGGGTTGTAATATAGTTATAATTTCAGTAGTAAATTTAAAATATAGCTGTAAATTTTAAAGCAAAAAAAGTAAATATCTATGTGTGTTAATCTTGAGTTTGCTTTGTGTAGAAATGACAAAAGTAATAAACAGGAATTGAGCATTTATATTTATGCTCAGAATGTTGAGCACAGCAATAAGTTAAGAAACTAAGTGATTTCCTAGTGGCCATCTGAATATCTCTGCTTTGGTTGTTTCTAACCATTATACATTTTGGGGGTAAAATATAGTATCCTCCTTTGTTTTATAAGATCTTTCTTTGAGTGTTAGAATACTCTTATTTAAGTGGGATAAGATACTAAAAATGTAATAGACACAAAATGCATGAATTAAAAAAAAAAAGTTGCCATTAGGTCAATTCTCATTCTTGGAGACCCCATATTGTCAGAGTAGAACTGTGTTCTATACAGTTTTCAATGGCTGTAATCTTTAATAATTTGATCGCCAGATCTTTCTTCTGTTATATCACTGGGTGGATTTGTACCGCCAACCTTTCAGTTAGGAGTTGTGAGCAAACTGTTAGCACTACTCAGCGACTTTATACAAGACATGATGTGGTTGTTAGGTGCTGTCGAGCTGGTTCTGACTCATAGAGACCCTATGAACAACAGAACGAGACACTGCCCAGTACTGCTTCATCATCACAATTGTTCTGTGTTTGAGTCCATTGTTGCAGCCAGTGTGTCAGTGCATCTCCTTGAGTATATTCCTCTTTTTCGTTGACCCTCTACTTTACCAAGTATGATGTCCTTCTCCAGGGACAGGTTCCTCCTGATAACATATCCAAAGTACATGAGACAAAAGCTCACCACTCTTGCTTCTAAGGCGCATTCTGGCTGTACTTCTTCCAAGACAGATTTGTTCATTCTTCTGGCAGTCCATGGCATATTCAATAATCTTTGGCAACACCATAATTTAAAGCATTAATTCTTCTTCAGTCTTCCTTATTTATTGTCCAGCTTACACATGCAAATGAGGCAATTGAAAATACCACGGCTTCAGTTAGGTGACATCTTTGCTTTAGATGCTTTAAAGAGGTCTTCTGCAGCAGATTTGCCCAATGCAATACATTGTTTGATTTCTTGACTGTTACTTCCATGGGCATTGATTGTGGACCTAAGAAAAATGAAATCCTTCACAACTTCAATATTTTCTCCGTTTATCATGACGCTGATTATTGATCCAGTTGTGAGGATTTTTCCTTTCTTTATGTTGAAGTGCAATCCATACTGAAGGCTGTGGTCTTTATTTTCATCAGTAAGTGCTTAAAGTCCTCTTCACTTTCAGCAAGCAAGGTTATGTCATTTGCATATCACAGGCTGTTAATAAGACTTCCTCCAATCCTGATGGCAAGTTCTTCATATAGTCCAGCTTCTTGGATTATTTGCTCAGCATACAGATTGAATAAGTATGGTGAAAGGATATAACCCTGATGCACACCTTTTCTGATTTTAAACCATGCAGTAGCCTTTTGTTCTGTTCAAATGACTGCCTCTTGGTTTATGTACAAGTTCCACATAAGCACAATTAAGTGTTCTGGAATTCCCTTTCTTCACAATGTTATCCAAAATTTGTTATGATCCACACAGTCAAATGCCTTTGCATAGTCACTAAAACACAAGTAAATATCTTTCTGGTATTTCTCTGCTTTCAGCCAAGATCCATCTGACATCAGCAATGATATCCCTCTTTCCAAGTCTTCTTCTGAGTTCGGCTTGAATTTCTGGCAGTCCCCTGTCAATGTACTGATGTAACCATTTTTGAATTCAGCAAAATTTTACTTGTGGGTGATATTAATGATATTGTTCAATAATTTCTGCATTCCACTGGATCACCTTTCTTTGGGATGGACACATATATGGATCTCTCCCAGTCAGTTGGCCAGTTAGCTGTCTTCCAATTTTCTTGGCATAGATGAGTGAGTACTTCCAGTGTTGCATTCATTTGTTGAAACATCTCAATTAGTATTCCATCAATTCCCGGAGCCTTGATTTTGCCAATGCTTTCAGTGCATCTTGGGCTTCTTCCTTCAGTACCACGGGTTCTTGATCATACGCTATCTCCTGAAATGGCTGAATGTTGACCAGTTCTTTTTGGTATAGTGACTGTGTATTCCTTCCATCTTCTATTAATGCTTCCTGTGTCGTTCAATATTTTCCTTGTAGAATACTTCAATATTGCAAATAGAGACTTGAATTTCTACTTCAATTCTTTCAGCTTGAGAAATGTTGAGCGTGTTCTTCCCTTTTAGTTTTCTAACACCAGGTCTTTGCACACTTCATTATAATATTTTACTTTGTCTTCTTGAGCCACCTCTTGAAATCTTCTGTTCAGGTCTTTTACTTGATCATTTCTTCCATTTATTTCAGCTACTCTACATTCAAGAGCAAGTTTCAGAGTCTCTTCTGACATACATTTTGGTCTTTCTCTCTTTCCTGTCTTTTCAATAACCTTTTGCTTTCTTCACGTGTGATGTCCTTGATGTCATCCCACAACTCGTCTGGCCTTTGGTCATTAGTGTTCAATACCTCAAATCTATTCTTGGGTGGTCTCTAAATACAGATGGGATATACTCAAGGTCATACTTTGGCTCTTTTGGACTTGTTTTAATTTCCTTCAGCTTAAACTTGGACATGTATGTGAGCAATGGATGATCTATTCCACAGTCGGTCCCTGGTCTTATTCTGACTGACGATTCTGAGCTTCTCCATCGTCTCTTTCCACAGATGTAGTCGATTTGATTCCTGTGTATTCCACCTGGCAAGGCTCATCTGTGTAGTCACCATTTATGTTGTTGAAAAAAGTTATTTCCAATGACTAAGTTGTTTTGCAAAATGCTATCATGTGATCCCCAGCATCATTTCTATCACCAAGGCTCTATTTTCCAACTACCAATCCTTCTTTCTTGTTTCCAACTTTCGCATTCCAATCACCAGTAATTATCAATGCATGTTTGATCAATTTTCAGACTGCAGAATTTGTAAAATTCTTTGGTTTCTTCATCTTTGGCATTAGTGGTTGGGACATAAATTTGAATAGTAGTCATATTAACTGGTCTTGCTTGTAGATGTATGGATTTTTCTGATCACTGACAGTGTGGTGCTTCAGGATAGATCTTGAAATGTTCTTTTTCATGATGAATGCAACACCATTGCTCTTTAATTTGTCATCCCTGACATAGTAGACCATACTATTGTCTGATTCAAAATGGCCAATACTAGTCCATTCAGCTCACTAATGCCTAGGATATCAATCTTTATGCATTCCATTTCATTTTTGATGACTTCCAATTTTCCTAGATTCATACTTCATACATTCTGCTTTCTGATTACTAACGGATGTTTACAGCTGTTTCTTCTCATTTTGAGTCATGCTACATTAGCAAAAGAAGGTCCCGACAGCTTTACTCCATCCATGTAATTAAGATTGACTCTACTTTGCGGAGGCAGCTCTTCCTTAGTCATATTTTGATTGCCTCCCAACCTGAGAGACTCATCTTCCAGCACTATGTCAGACAATATTCCACTCTATCCATAAGGTTTCACTGGCCAATTTTTTTCAGAAGTAGATTGCTAGCTCCTTCTTCCTAGTCTTCTTAGTCTGGAAGCTCCACTGAAACTTGTCCACCATGGGTGATCCTTTTGGTATTTGAAATACTAGTGGCATAGCTTCTAGCATCGCAGAAATATGCAAGCCACCACAGTTTGACAAACTAACAGACAAGTGGTGGAAAATACATGAATAGGTAGTGATAAATACTTTGATGAAAAATAACCCAGGATAAAGAAATGGAGCATGATTCAGTGTGCTATTTTAAACAAATGATCATGGAAGTCTTCTCTGAAGAAGTGATATTTTGATTATGGACCTAATGAACTAAAGGAACAAGACTTGAGATATTTGGAGAAAGAGCATTTTAGGCAGAAGGAACAGCAAGTGAAAAAATCTTGAAGGAGGGATATGTTTAGCAAGAAGGGCAGTGTGAATGGGGCCTGGTGAGAGAAAGGAAGACAGATAATGCTTCCTGGATCATTCAGTATTTTCCTTGTAGAAATGTACTAGTTTCCTAGGTCTGCTGTAACAAATTACCACAAAGTATGCAGCTTACAACAAGAGAAATATATTTTCTCACAGTTCTAGAGGCTGGAAGTCCAAATTCAGGATTTCAGCAGGGCAATACTATCTCTAAAAGAAGATCCTTCTTGTCTCTTCCATTTTCTAGGTGCTTGCTGGTTTCTGGCAGCATAACTCCAATCTTTGCCTCCATCTTCATATGGCCGTTTTCTCTCTGCATCTCTCTGTCTGTCTCTTTGGGTCTCTTTTCCTCTTTTTATAAGGACATAGGTCATATTGGATTAGGACCTGCCCTACTGTAATATAACCTTATGTTAACTAATTACATCTACAAAGACACTGTTTCCAAATAAATTCACATTCACAGCTACCAGGAGTTAGGACTTGAATATATCTCTTTGGAGGACACATTTCAACCATTACCAGATAGCTAATCAGTTTGGAGTCATCCAGTGAAAAGAATACATAGGATTTAGTCAGCCATGGCAAAGATTTTGAATTTTACTCTTAATGCAATAGAAAATCATTGAAATGTTTTGTGGGAGTAACAAGCATAATCTGATTCAGGTATTTTACACATTACTATGGCTGCTGTGCGGAAAACTGAGTGTAGCAAGGGAAAATGCACTAGGAGATGTTGACCCTTGAGATGGTGAGAAGTTGAAGAATTTGGTTATGGCTCTACCTTAGAGCCAACAGGTTTTACTGATGCATTAGGGGTCAGGCATGAAAGAAAATGAGGGGTCAGAATGACAGCAAGTTTTTTGGCTTGAGTAAATGGGTAAAAGATGGTTAGGAAAATTTGCAGAGAAGCAGTCTTGGGGGAATAGAATTTAAGGTTTATCTTTAGTCATATTGAGTTTGATATATGCTTACTAGATTTTCAAGTTGAACTGTCAAGTAGACAGAGATATATGAATCTGGAGTTCTTAATTTATTGAGAAATTAATTTTTGAGGTGTTTGTATTTACTAAAATACTGCAAATATTATGGATATACAAATGTCAAGCATTTGTATTAAGGGAGAGAAGATTGCTTCTCTTATTTTAATGTTTATACACTCTGATCATAAAGTAAATATATGATTATCATAGAAAAATTGGAAAATGTAGATGAGCATAAAGAAAAAAATCAAAACCATCCATGATGCTATTACCCGGAGAACATGACCATTTGCATTTTTTGCATATTTCCTCCCAAATACTTAACATTATATGATACACATTTTCGGATTGATCAAATAGTCACATAAAATATGAGTTTTTATTGCTGCACAATAAAAGCTACAGTAATTCAATAATTTACGTATCAGTGCAATAATCAATAGTTTACTGAACGGAAAAAAAGTGCTCTAAAACAGGTTAGTATAATTTTTTTTTTTTTTTGCCATTTCAACATTTTTTACATGCACAATTCAGTGACACTAATTATATTCATGACAAAGGAAACTCCCCTACCAACAGGGAATGTAATCACGAAATCAATGCAGAGCTTTACCTCACACCCTACCCAAGCTTAAATGTAAAATTAGTAACCATAAATATTTCCCTCTCTGACTGCACGTTTGCCATTTGCCCCCAAAGCCTCTTCTCAACAGACAATTCCTTTAAAATACAAGTCTGAACACATTATTTCTTTGTTCAAAACCGTCCGATGGCTTCCAATTTCACTCAGATTAAGGCCAAAATCCTTCAAATGGTGCATTCAATCCTATACAATCTGGTCCCTGCTATCTCTGTCCAATCACTTTCCTCCTGTACTCTGCTCCAGCTCTACTAAAGTCGTTGCTCCTCAAGCACACCAAACATGCCCCCTCCTCAGGGTCTTTGTACTTGGCATTCCCTCTGCCTGAAATGCTTTCCCCAGAAGTCCCCATGGCTCACTCCATCATTCCCTTCAGGTCTTTCCTCAAATGTCACCACTCTATTTAAAACAGTAACTGGTAAACCCCATTCCCTCTCACTGCATGCACCCTTGCCCCTAGATTATCTTTCCTTCTTAGCCTCCTTTATTATTTTACATCAAGCTTATTACACCTGACCTATTGTATATTTGCTTATAGGTTCTCTCCCCTGATTATAAGATAAGCTTCATAAGGACAGGGACTTTCTTTACTTACTTATTTTATCACTGTTTTATCCCAACCAACCAGTAAAGTTCCTGGCATATATTAGGCAATCAAATATTTTTTGTTGTATGAATACATGAATGGATGAATGAATTTAAGATTAAAAAGTAGGCCAATATTAGCTGATATTTTTCTAGAAAAGTATTTTCTGAACATAAATGAATAAATTGAAAGGGAAGATAAGACTTTCCAAAAAAAATCCAAGGAGTATTTAGAAGTCAACCAGGAGAGAAAAACCTGTTCTCTATTTTTTTATTCCTCTTTTACAAAAACCAAAAAAAAGAAAAAGAAAAGCAGGAAATTACAAGTCTGAAGGGGGTTTTGGTTTCCTTCTGTTGCAATTCAATCTTTAGTCTTGATTCATCTGCCAAATTCTCCGTAGGGACCCTACAAAATCCAGAGTAGCAAACAGAGTGTGAGAAAATGAGGAGTAAATGGATGAAAGGCTAGTGATGAGACTCAGAGAACAAAACAAAAGGCATCTCCGCTGACTGTGCCTGACTCACGTTGCATACTCTACAAATATTCTTCATGGTGCAGGGAAGGAAACTGTTTTTAAACCCAACTGTAATCACCTTGTATTTTCTGTCACTCTGGAAAAGCAGTGCTTACAATGACTTCTTCTGTCCTTCCCATGTGGGATTTAGCCACCGCTCTAACCTCTGTGTTGTTGATTGTGAAGCTAGAAAAGTACAGTTCCACTACATTTAAGCCACTTTGTGAGGGGAAATGCAACTGTCAGCTCAGGTGGCTTTAAGCTGCCACAGCTTGGGGAATAAAGCCAAGTCATCTTTCCTCAAAATCCCCATGTGAGGAGAAAAGCTGACAGATATTAGCTCTGGCTTCCTCTAATAAACTCTTCCAATGCAATGCTGTAGTCTCATTGGACTGCACATTGGAATCATCTGTGGAACCTTAAGAAATACAGCCCTTCCCTTCTCCCCAGGGATTCTGATGCATTTGGCCTGAGATTTGGCCTGGACATAAGGGTTTGTAGATGCTTCCAGGTAATTCTGATGTGCAGCCCAAGTTGAGAATTGTTGCTATAGGTCGTTCTTTTCTTTTTTCCTTTTTGTGTGTTTACCTTCCTAGAATAATTTTTTCTCTTTCCTATGGCATCCTAATTTTGGTTCAGGCTTCTTCTCCTACCTCATTTAGGAAACTTGGAAGAGACATTGGGCTTCTTCTCAGCCCCAAGAATGAGCCTTCTTGGCTTGTGTTAATCAGCCCATTGTATTCCTTTATCTTCAACCATTGGTTCAGGTATGAGCAAGCATCCTAAACAGCCTAGTCAGAGTATGGATCTCTCATCATATTTGCTTAGAAAAGTCTGTGGTAAGAACTTCCTTGGTATTGCAGTGTGTGTATGTGAAATCAAGAACCACTGCAGGCATTTTTGTCAATGAGTGAAGCAGTCTAAGGATATGATCATTGCTTAGAAGGGGACACAGTCAGGAAAACTGCAGAGAAACAAAGCCAGAGTCACTAACTTAAGGTCATCCTGAAGCCCCCTACTTCTGGGATTCCAGTAAGATGTGTCAGTAAATGGTCTTTTTATCTAAGCCAATTGGAACTGCAGTGCAGCTAATGTACCTTAACTGATTTATCCTTCCTTCTGTTTTTTCTTCCTGCTTCTCCTTAGGCCTGGGCCAGTTGTTAAAGGAAGATGCCAAAATCCTCGTTCAGTATTCACAGAGAACTGACCTGGTAAACTCATCTTGCTAATGAGATGGGCAAGCATTCTTCATCGTTACTTTCTTGGAATAAGGTAAATCCTAATATAAGCAAGGTATCATTTCTGTTATTTAAAATGGAAGTGCTAGCTTCTAGGGAATCTATGAGGTCAACTGATATGACAACTGCAAAAAAAGTACTTATATTCCATTTTGTTGCTTTCTCAATGACCCCACAAAAAGCTAGTTGCCTTATCTGTTAGCAAATCAATAACTGTTGAGTGGCTGATTCACAGGAATTCTATATTAGGAAGTATGAGGTTGGTTTGCAAGATACAGAGAAATGAAAAGCCTGACCCATGGCCTGAAATAGTTTACTATTTAATTGAACAGTTCTCCATGCATTTCACTTCCAATCTGTAACTGCAGCCTGCTTCCCCGTGGGGTGAGAGCTTAGAGGTCCATGTCCATGACTTCCATAATGTTATATTTATTCCTTGTTTAGAATATTGAGCCAGAGTGTACCAAAGCAGATAATTGTGGTCTCATTGATAAATTATCTTTTTACTAGATCAAATAAACTCATGCCTCTGCCAGCCTGGAACTAAAATTAAGACTGGAATATTTCTCTTGCTTTCCCCCTTTACATCACTTTTGCTAAGTCCAGAAAATAGCACTTTTCAAATGAGCAGACATGACTTCTCTGCGTATCATCATCTAGTGATGGTTCACTACATAAGCTTTATCTCAAACTGACCTCTTTTAGCTGGAGATCAAATTCTCCCCATTGTACTCATCGGAAATTGACATTTTTATGATCCCACAAACTAATGTGACAAAGAAACCGTAGTTTTGAAGAAATTCTGAATTCTAAATAAAAACGTAACCTTCAAATATTTTCCTAGTTTCTTGTGAAAAGAAACCGTCTGGATTTCATTGGCTGATTTCAGTCAAATTGACAGAGAGGCAAAAGTCTCAGAGATACATTGAGTTTTCCTGTAAGCAGCCACCCATGAAGTTAAAATCCAGGGGAAATCATATTTCTTTAGTTCAGTCATTTCCCTCCAGTAATGACTTGCTTTTGCACCAACCATAACATTTCTCTACCATCATAATGATTTAGAGCATTTTTTCTGTATCAGATTATTTTTGCTTCAACACTGTTTTTCCTGCTTCACTGCCAAACCAACCCAATGCTCTGAGGAGCTGTCAGTTCACATGAAGGGACAATTTGCAGCCTCCACTGAGTAGGTGAAGTGCTCCATCATGACTAGTTACACTCAAGTCATGAATGAGTCTTTAGCTTCAGCTCAAAGTGGCACTACATTTTCTATTAAAGCTTGTGAGTCATAGTCTAGAAGCCTTAGTATTTTGATTATAGGTATAGGTGGGTGTAAGAAACATGACCAAAGGTTTTCAGAGAGCTCGCTTATGAAGCATGGGTAGGGGCAGAGTGGGCTTAAAGACCAGTTATTTTGCTGATAGGCCCTATGATGCTTCATAAAAAAATTGAAAAATAAAACAAAACTTGATGCTGTTGAGTCAATTCTGACTCATAGAGACCCTATAGTACAGAGTAGAATTACCCCATAGGGTTTCCAAGGAGAGGCTAGTGGATTTGAACTGCTGACCTTTTGATTGGCAGCCAAGTTCTTAACCACTGTACCACCAGGGCTCCTTAGGACCTTCATAGGAGACTAATATTTGAACTTAAAAACCAAGATAAGGCCTGGCCCAGGTCTGGTAAGTAACTCAAATGCCTCTCACCAGGTTTTATAAAAGCTTGTGGTTTTTGCTTTATAGACTGTTTTAATTATGAAATAGAATACCTGCATAAAGTACATGAAAATGTATTTTCAGTTTAATAAATAGTTATAAGCAAAATTTGCTGTAAATATTGCACCGGTAAAATAATAGAATATTATCAACATTCCAGAACCTCAAATGTGTCTCTTCCCATCATTCCTTCCCTTTGGGCTAAGTACCATCTTGACACTAATAATAACCAATTCTTTGATTCTCTTTAGTTTCAGTTCTTGCATATGCATCCCTAAACACAATAGCTTTGCTGTTTTGAATGTTATATAAATGAAATTAGACTGCATGTAGTCTGTAACTTCATCTTGAAGAAACTGAAGACTTTTACCAACTTCTGCAGTCTGAAATTGATCAAACATGCAATCAGAATGCATTGGTAATTACCGGAGATTGGAATGTGAAAGTTGGAAACAAAGAAGGATCGTAGTTGGAAAATATGGCCTTGGTGATAGAAATGATGCCAGACATTGTACGATAGAATTTTGCAAGACCAACAACTTCTTCATTGCAAATACCTTTTTTCACCAACATAAACAGCGACTATACACATGGACCTCACCAGATGGAATACACAGGAATCAAATCGACTACATCTGTGGAAAGAGACGATGCAAAAGCTCAATATCATCAGTCAGAACAAGGCCAGGGGCCGACTGTGGAACAGACCATCAACTGATCATATGCAAGTTCAAGTTGAAACTGAAGAAAATTAGAGTAAGTCCACGAGAACCAAAGTACAGCCTTGAGTATATCCCACCTGAATTTAGAGACCATCTCAAGAATAGATTTGACACGTTGAATACTAATGACTGAAGACCAGGCAAGTTGTGGAATGACATCAAGGACATCATACATAAAGAAAGCAAGAGGTCATTAAAAAGACAGGAAAGAAAGAAAAGACCAAAATGGATATCAGAAGATACTCTGAAAGTTGCTCTTGAACATTGAGTAGCTAAATCGAAAGGAAGAAATGATGAAGTAAAAGAGCTGAACGGAATACTCCAAAGGGCAACTAGAGAAAACAAAGTATTATAATGACATGTGCAAAGACCTGGAGATAGAAAACCAAAAGGGAAGAATACGCTCTGCATTTCTCAAGCTGAAAGAACTGAAGGAAAAATTCAAGCTTCTAGTTGCAATATTGAAGGACTCTAAGGGGAAAATATTAAATGATGCCGGAAGCATCAAAAGAAGGTGGAAGGAATACACAGAGTCACTATAGCAAAAAGAATTGGTCAACGTTCAACCATTTCAAGAGGTAGCATATGATCAGGAACAGATAGTACTGAAGGAAGAAGTCCAAGCTACGCTGAAGGCATTGGCGAAAAACAAGGCTCCAGGAATTGATGAAATACCAATTGAGATGTTTTAACAAATGGATGCAGTGCTGTAAGAGCTCACTTGTCTATGCCAAGAAATTTGGAAGACAGCTACCTGGCCAACCGACTAGAAGAGATACATATTTGTGCCCTTTCCAAGAAAGGTGATCCAACCGAGTGTGGAAATTATCGAACAATATCATTAATATCACACACAAGTAAAATTTTGCTGAAGATCATTCAAAAGTGGCTTCAGCAGTATATAGACAGAGAACTGCCAGAAATTCAAGCCTGATTCAGAAGAATACGAGGAACCAGGGATATCATTGCTGATGTCATATGGATCCTGGCTGAAAGCAGAGAATACCAGAAAGATGTTTACCTGTGTTTTATCAACTATGCAGAGGCATTCGACTGTGTGGATCATAACAAATTATGGATAACATTGCAAAGAATGGGAATTCCAGAACACTTAGTTGTATTCATGATGAACCTGTACATAGATCAAGAGGCAGTTGTTCGAAAAGAACAAGGGAAAACTGCGTGGTTTAAAGTCAGGAAAGGTGTGTGGCAGGGTTGTATCCTTTCACCATACCTATTCAGTCTGTATGCTGAGCAAATAATCTGAGAAGCTGGACGACATGAAGAAGAATGGGGCATCAGATTGGAGGAAGACTCATTAACAAACTGCATTATGCAGATGACACAATCTGGCTTGCTGAAAGTGAAGAGGGCTTGAAGCACTTATTAATGAAGATCAAAGACCACAGCCTTCAGTATGGTACACCTCAACACAGAGGAAACAAAAATCCTCACAACTGGACAATAAGCAACATCATGATAAATGGAGAAAAGGTTGACGTCAAGGATTTCATTTTACTTAGATCCACAATAAACACCCATGGAAGCAACAGAATTGGGCAAATCTGCTGCAAAAGACTCTTTAAAGAAAAGCAAAGACGACACCTTGAAGACTAAAGTGCACCTGACCCAAGTCATGGTGTTTTCAATTGCCTCATATGTGCGTGATAGCTGGATGATGAATAAGGAAGACTGTAGAAGAACTGACGCCTTTGTATTGTGGTGTTGGAGAAGAATATTGAATATACCATAGACGGCCAAAAGAATGAACAAATCTGTCTTGGAAGAAGCACGACCAGAATGCTCCTTAGAAGCAAGAATAGCGAGACTGTCTCACATAGTTTGGACATGTTATCAGGAGGGATCAGTCCCTGTAGAAGGACATCATACTTGATAAAGTAGAGGGTCAGTGAAAAAGAGGAAGACCCCCAATGAGATGGATTGATGCAGTGGCTGCAACAATGGGCTTAAGCATAAAAATGATTGTGAGGATGGAGCAGGACTGGGCAGTGTTTTGTTCTGTTGTACAAGGGGTCACTATGAGTCAGAACCAACTCGACGGCACCTAAGAAAAACAGTCTGTGACTTGGCATTTTTTACTCCATATTAAAATTGTAAGTTTTAGCCATATTGTTGTACATAGATCTAGTTCATTAATTTTCATTGCTGTTAGTATTCTGCAGTTTATTGATATCAAAGTTTGTTTATCCATTTTACTATTGAAGTATTTGTCTTCATCATCTAGTGCTGCTGTAGCAGAAATACTACAAGTGGATGGCTTCAACAAACAGATGTTAATTCTCTCACAGTTTAGGAGGCTATAAGTCCGAATTCAGGGTGCAGTCTCCAGGGGAAGTCTTTCTCTTTCTGTTAGCTCTGGAGGAAGGTCCTTGTAATCAATCTTCCCCGGGACAAGAGCTTCTCTGCAAAGGAACCAAGGGTTCAAAGGATGGGTTCTGCTCCCGGCACTGCTTTCTTGGTGGTATGAGGTCTCCCACTCTCTGCTTGCTTCCCTTTCCTTTTATCTCTTGTAAGATAAAAGGTGATGCAGGCCACACCCCAGAAACTCCCTATACGTTGGAGCAGGAATGTGACCTGAGTAAGGATGTTACATCCCACCCTAATCCTCTGTAACATAATCTAATCTTGCCTCATTAACCACAGAGATTAGGATTTATAACACATAGGAAAATTACATCAGTCACAAAATGGGGGACGACTACACAATATTGGGACTCATGGCCTAACTAAGTTGACACATATTTTGGGGGGACACAATTCAATCCATGATAGTATTGTTTCCAGTTTTGGGAAATTTTAAAAAATGCTGCTTTGAATATTCTTGCATCGTGTATCCTGTTGCATATAAACATACAAATTTATAGGGTATATACTTAATTATGGAATGACTGGATCATTAGAAATGTATTTCTTTAAACTTTACTACTTTTTTTTTCATCTATGGCATTATCGGGTAACACTATACACCTTCTCAGTTATCGACTATCTCCTTATCTGATATTTTGCATTTACAACAATAATAATAAATCTACTATCCAATTATTTTGTTCATTAATAAGTACGTCTGGCAGAAGGAATGCTGAGGTGTGAGGCAAGAGTAATGCTAGCTTTGATGGTTAGGGTTTTGTGTCCGCTTGGCTGGGCCATGATTCCCAGTTGTTTGGCAGTTACGTAATGATGTAATTTGGCAGTTATGTAATAATGTAGTCATCCTCCATTTTGTGATCTGATGTGGTTATCCTTCACTTTTGCATAATATCAATTTCACATGACGAACTGGTCTTTGGAACCTAGCCGTGTCCATAAGTGAGGAGATGGTGTATCAGTTTCCAAAATGCTGTACCAATTTACATTTCTAGTGATGTATGAAAGTTTATGTGCTCTAAATCCTTGCTGACACTTGGTGTTAGTATGATTTGTTAGTATAGTTTAGTATCTGCCAACATGAAGCATGTGTATAGGTATCTCATGATTACAATGCACATTTCTCTGATTACAAATGAGTAATCATATTACTTTTTAACATATTTATTGATAATTTAGATATCCTGTTTGTGAAGTATGTATTCAAGCTCTCAGCCAATTTTTCTGTTGAATTTTCTGCCTTTTTTATTTTTATTTTTAAGGGTTGTTACATGTTCAAGGCACTGTTTGTTTATTGGTTATATATGTTGCAAATATCTTCTCTCACTCTGTAATTTATCTTGTCTCTACTTTAAAGTGTCTTTTGATTAATTGAAAATAAAAATTTAATGTACTCCTCTCTACCAGCCTATCTTTATGGCTCCGTGTTTTTAACCTTGTTTAAAAAAATCTTTTCCCACCTGGAAGTCTAGATATTTTCCTGTATTCTCCCTTAAAAGTTTAACAACTTTTTACCATTCAGATTTAGATCTTCAATGTTTTACCTTTCAAATTTAGATCTTGAAGGTCATTTTAGATCATCAAGAGTTTATTTTTTCTAAATATGGTGTGAGTCAGGAGTTCATTTTCTTCTTTTTTCACATAGATAGCCAATTGTCCTAGCATGGTTTATTAAAAAGTCGGTGGTTCCTACACTTCTCTAAAGTAATATTTTCATAATAAATCGAGCATCCATTCATGATTGGTGCTGTTTTCAAACTCTCTATTCTGCCCCAATGATCTATATTTGGCAATACCACACTGTCTTTATTATTATAGATTCATGATATGTCATGATAACAGATAGAGTAAGTTATATTTGTATATACTGGATTTTATAAGCTCCTTAGTAAATTTGAATAGTTTACCTGTACATTTTTCCACATACACAATCATTTTATTTATGAATAATGAGAGTTTCAGTCTTGCTTTCAAATCATTCTACCTTTTCTTTTTTTATTTTTCTATATTGCATTTTTGTTGGAAACCTTGAGGATGGTAATAATAGTGGGATCTTGGTCTTATTCCTAAATTTAAAGAGAAAGCTTTCGACATTTGATCATTAAATAATGTTTGTAGAAAGTTTTATTGTAGATAACCCCTATCGCATTAATGAGGTTTCCTTCTCTTCCTAGATCTACAAAGGTGTTTTATCAGGGATGAATGCTTAATTTTATGTTGAAAAGTTATAGATTTTTATTTTTACTTTAATCAACTATTTTGATGTCTTAAAATGATTTGTGTGTTTAATGCTAAACCAAACTTGAATTCCTGTGATCTTGGTATTATCCTATTTATTTAGTGCTATATTTTTAGATTTTTGCATTCACTAGTGAGTTGAAGGCGATTAACAACAACAGTGTTTCATTTAGAATTTTTGCATCTATACTTCATGAGTAGTGTTGGAATTTAATTTTAATTTGTATTTCAGTCCTCAGCAGTTTTGTTTTAATTTATTGAAGTATAACACATACACATATGTAGAGTATGTAATTTGTATATATGTATGTATGTGTGCATTTATATATACACATATATGCATAGATATATATGTGCATGCAGACATATACATACCCTCACACCTGTTACAGTAGCAGTGTATTTCATCACATCAAGATAATGAAGATAACCATCACCCCCAAGTTTCCTTATGCCTCTTTGTAATCGTTCTCTTCAGATTTGTTCCAACCCCTTCCCATTCCCTAGCAGCCACTAATCTACTTTCTGTCACTATAGAATTTTTGCATTGTCCAGGTGGAGTCATTTAGTATGTAGTCTTTTTTAGCCTAGCTGCTTTCACTCAGTGTTGTTATTTTTAGATTCACTTATGGTGCATATCTCAATAGTTTTTATATTTTATGGTTTTTTTTATTTTATAGTACTCCATTGTATTGAGTATGGAGTCCTGGTGGCACAGTGGTTAAGCATTTGGCTGCTAACCAAAAGGTTGGCAATTCAAATCCACCAGCCATTGTATTGATATACCAGAATGTTTTTATCCAGTTACCTATTGCTGACATTTGGGTTGTCGACAGTATTTGGCTATTACAAATAAAACTGCTCTGAACATTGATGTACAAGTATTTGTATAAATAAATGTTTTCATCTCTGTAAAATAAATTCTAAAATGTAGAAACCCTGCATCAAATGTAGGCATATGTTTCAGTTTTAAAGAAAATTATCAAACTATTTTCCAAAATGCACCATTTTTACATTCCCACCACTGAAATGCAAGGATTCAGTTTTTCCACATCTTTTCCTACACTTGGTATTGTCATTATTTTTAGTTTTAGTCATTCTGATAAATGTGAGGGGGTATATCATTGTCATTTTAATTTTCTTTTCCCTAATAACTGAAGATGCAGAGCATCTTTTCATGTGCTTAATTGCCATCTGTATATCACCTTAGTAAAGGTTTTTTTTTTTAATTTTGTTTATTTATTTATTTCTTTAATTGAGTTCTTGGTTTTCTTGTTTTTGAATTTTGAGACTTCTTTGTTTTCTAGATGAAATTCCATTATTAGAAATGTGATTTATAAATATTTTCTCCAAATCTCTAGGTTTTTTCCATTATATTAAGAGTGTATTTCAAAGAGCAGAAACTCTTAAAAGTGATGAAGTCCAATTTATTGCTTTTTTTTCTTTTACGGATTTTGCTTTTGGTGTTATATATAAAAAAATCATTACATAACCAAAGGTCACAAATATTTTCTCCTACGTGTTCTTCTAGAAATTTTGTCATTTTAGGTTTTATATATCTGTGTCTTAGTTTGCTAGAGTTGCCATAACAAAATAACATACGTGGGTGGTTTTAAAGGGCAGAAATTTATTGTCTCACTGTTTTGAAGGCTAGGAGCCCAAATCAGAGCATCAGCTGTAGAGGATGTCCCTGCTTTGTGTCTTTCAGCTTCTAGTAACTTCTGGAAAACTTTGGTATTTCTGGACTTGTAGATGCATCTACCTCCATCATCGCATGATTTCCCTCTTTGAAACCAAGGGAAATGGTGGCTGTGTACCTGCTTCCCCCTCAACCCTGCATTCTCCTTCCAACAGTTCTGCTAGTCTCTGACTGTTCCCAGTGTTGTCCTTTCATTTTCTTGGATAACAACAGATGTTTGCAACTAAGCAGCTCCATCGGCCCACTTTCTGCCTGTAGAATGAATCAGGCAGCTTTCCTTCATTTTGTCCAGTCTAAGCTGACAGGGTTTCTGTTGAGGTGGTTGATTAAATCAATTGATCACAAGCCTAATCTCTTTAGCAAAGGATGTGTAGCCGTATCCTTGGTGCCCTGTGCAGAGCATGCTTTCTTAATTTTTGCAATAGAATTTTCCAAATCTTCAAGTTCTGGCTACTATTGCACAGTTCATTTCTCAATTTATCTCTTTCCTCCCACATTATACTCTAAGAAGCAAGGAGAAAACACAGCACCTTCAAGATCTTGCTGAGAAATGTCCTCAGACAAATATCCAAGTTTATTAATCACTTGCAAGTTCTATGTTCCACAAAGCGTTCATCCATAATTCAGACAAGTCCTTTGCCGCTTTATAACAAAGACTTCCCTTCCTCCAGTGTCCAATAAAATGGTCATCATTTCCTTATAAAGCCACATGAGAAGCATTTCTACTGTCCACATTTCTAGCAACATTCTGTTCATGGTGATAGAAGATTTCTCCACAGGGTTTTTCATTCCTAAAACAATTTAGTACCAAGAAGTGGAGTTCTGCCCTAACAAATACTTAAAATATGGAAAGGGTTTTGGACTTGGGTAATGAGTAGAAACTGGAGGAAGTTTCATGCACTCGATTGTAAGAGTCCAGATTGACTTGAAGAGATTGTTGTTAGAATGATGGGCATTAAGGGGGATTCTAATGAAGGCTAAGAAATAGATTTTAATTTACTGAGTGTCATCTGATGATTAATTCTTCCAGTACTTGTTTTAATAAAAATGTATTTATTTCATCTTTTTAAAATTGAAAGATATTCACTGAGTATTGAATTTAATTTTTTTGCAGTTATCCTATAACAGTCTGTTATTTTGCTTCATAACACTTAAATTTGTAATTATATACTTATTTATAATTATATATCTTTTTAATATCTTTATTTTGAACAGATCTACTGGGTCATAAATTCTATGTGGGCAGGACTATGCCCATTTTGCTTGCCACTGAATATTGAAACCAAGTATAATGCCTAGAATATGGAAGTTAAACAGTGGATATTTGTGTTAAAAATACTGAAATGAGTAAATGAACAAGCATAGTCCCTGTACTTGTAGTGTTTCAAGTCTGGTAGATGTCTATTGAAAACCTAAGTAGCTTTCTTGGTGATATGACTATTCAGGGCTAGTTGTCTAATTCCCATTGTTAAAATATAAAACGAAGTAAGACATGGACTTGGGAGCATCAAATTCAACTTTGGCAGTGATACTACTGGAATCTTAGTTGGTCTTAATGTCTGATATTATGTCCAAAAGACATTGGGAAACTATAAAGATAAAATAAGAGTAGAGATTTGGAGAAGAGATTAAGGGACAAAATCTGGATTAATTTCTGCAACTGACTAGCATGGGGCTACAGTGACTTTTATTGTTCTTAAAATTGCAGATGAAGCTGGTTCTGAGGATGTAAAAGTACAGGATGAATGGAAGGGTACCTCACCTTTCTTTGGGTAAAAATGGACTGTCTCTAGGTTCCCCAGCAGTAGTCTCTTCAGCTGCAGGTGCATTTCTAGGTAAATATCAAGTTTATATGCTTCATCCTTTGCTATATACCCACAGAGGATGATTAGGTACTAGTGCTGGTCATGCTGCTATCACCCGTCATGGTGCCCATCATGCTGTTCATTGTCTACTGTGCCACTTCTGGATCATTTGGATGGATTGTTGAGGTTTAGAGAGGTTGGCAGTATCAGTGTGCTTGGCATCTCAAAAAGCTGTGGAAAACGTGGCAAGTACACTTGGACGGGTGGCTGGATTTGAAATTCTGTGGATTGATGGTCTTTCTCATCTTTAACAATTCCAGAATATAGACCTATAGATACTGATATAAGCACATGGCTTGTGCTGGGGGAAGAATTACATGGCACCTGTCATTTGCATCCCAATCCCAAGAGTTACCTCCTCTTCTTGCCATTCGGCACACCATTGAATATCTTTGAAACTTTTTTTTTTCAAGAAATAGACTTACAGCTTACAAGGCAACTATTGATGAGCTAAACAGAAATGACTTCAAAACTTAGTGTGTGAACTTTCCTCCGTGACTGCATTGCTGTACAGCCAAGTGAAGGGGGAGAGCGAGTCTGCCTGAGGTCTGAAGCACTAGGACATTTTCTTCGTGGGGAAAGTGACCATCATGATGTTCCAATATGGAACCATGAACCTGCCTTTGAGGCAGCAATGCGGAGCTGGCCCTCAATCTTCTTCTTCACCCACTCAGCTGATAAGATTCTGACAGTGGCACAGTGGCCTCACTCCAGCACAAACCTAGTTCTGGGCACTCTGAGCTGAACCTGAGAGGAGAAGCTATTTCCTGTCACATCATCCTATTACTTTTCATTCCACTGAGTTATAGCAAAACAACCAAATGGCATGTTAGTCATGGTGACCTTTTGTATAACAGAATGAAACCTTGCCCAGTCCTGTGCCATCTTCATGATCATTGTGACTGGTCTTTCCTGATGACGTGTCCATCATAACATCCAAGTTTCCCCTTGCAGTTTGGAAACTACATTCACTTCATGATCTCCACAACCCAACAAGTGTGCTATTTATTCCCAGGAAAGGAACAAGGAGATAAAAGAACAGAGGCCCCTAGAGGAGTCCAGCAGCTTCCTGAGAGTGACTAATCACTGGGAACAGCTGATGGAACTCTTCCTCTGGATGCCTGGCACCAGCAGAACATTCCACCAAGGTGGGCTCAGGCCCTGAGAAAACAAGCCTTATTCTCGATTCTTTTCCAGCAGGGTCTTTCCTTTAGAGGTCGAGCCTTGTACAGCGGCCTTCTCCTCCCTCCAATGTGGAGCCCAGCCTTGGGACACAGCCTTTGTCCAGTAGTTACAAGTCCAGGCTCTGAAGTCAGACTTCTCAGGTTCAAATCCTTCTTCTGCTACTTAGTAACTGTGAGACTTTGGGCAATTAATGTTTGACCCGTGTGTAGAATGGGGATGATAATTCATCCTCATGGTGAGGATGGAATGAGTTGGTACATACTTAGAACAGTTCCCAGCACATAGTAATTGCTCAGTAAATGTTTTTGTTGCTAGGTGCCGTTGAGTAGGTCCCAACTCATAGAGACCTTACGTACAACAGAACAAAACATTGCCCAGTCCTGTGCCATTCTCACAATATTTGCTATGCTTGAGCCCACTGTTGTAGGCACTGTGTCAATCCATCACTTTGAGGGTCTTCCTCCTTTTCTTTGACCCTTTACTTTACCAAGCATGATGTCCTTCTACAGGGAATAGTCCCGCCTGATAACCTGTCCAAAGTACGTGAGACGAAGTCTTGCCATCCTTGCCTCTAAGGAGCATTTTGGCTGCACTTCTTCCAAGACAGATTTGTTCATTCTTCTGACAGTCCATGGTGTATTCAGTATTCTTCACCAACACCATAATTCAAAGGCATCAATTCCTCTCTGGTCTTCCTTATTCATTGTCTAGGTTTCACATGCATATGAAACAATTGAAAATACCATGGTTTGGATCAGGTGCACGTTAGTGCTCAAAGTGACATCTTTGCTTTTTAACACTTTAATGAGGTATTTTGCAACAGATTTGCCTAATGTAATACCTCATTTGATTTCTTGGCTTCCATGGGCGTTGATTGTGGATCCAAGTAAAATGAAATCCTTGACAACTTCAATATTTTCTGTGTTTATCATGTTGTTGCTTATAGGTCCTGTTATGAAGATTTTTTTTTTATGTTGAGATGTAATCATCATTCAACATTTTGCCCATACAGTAAATGTTGAGTACTGTTATTATCCTGTATGTTTAACCCTGTCATAACAAATTGCCTTTCTACCCTAAAATCAAATCCATAAATCAGAACCTTCCAGAGTTTTAGCCTGCTGCTGACCATCAGTGGTAGGAATTCTCCAAAGATCTCTTCAAGAGCAGGCCCAGGGTCAAGAAGGGACCCATTCTCTGCTCACTGGCCTTGGCTCAGAGACATCTCCTTCGGTTGGTGGGGCGTCCCCACACACAGGTTCAGGAGACCACAGCACAGGTCTGTGAGACCCCTCAGGAGCTCCTGCATCATGTTAACATTGGTGGGAATGGGAAAGGACACGCAAAAGCAGAAAGCTGAGACTTCCAGACCCTCCCTGCGGCACAAACTCATGGAACATTGTCTTCTGTGGAATTCTGGAGCCACTCCTGCTTTACCCCTTCTTGGGCGTCAATGGACTTAGACAAAAGAAACTTACCCTACTGGTTCATATCAGTGTAGACTTTCTCTGTATCTCTCAGAGGAAGTCCTTTCAGCCATGAAAAGATACACTGGCTGTATAAAATCTGTTCCTAGGAAAATCAGGTATTAAGAAAAAACGGTAACTGTCATACATTCAGTGCTCATAATGTATCAGGTACAAGAATAAACCTCATATGCATTCTTTCATCTGATTACCACCACAAAAAAAAAAAAAAAGAAAAAAAGAAATAGACTTACAATGTGTAAGATGCTTTGCTATCACTTGGCGATAGAATGTAATTCCCGCCTTTATGAAGTTCATGGTATAGTTGGAGAGGCAGATAAATAAGAAAGGAATTATACCACAATGTGATAAATATCATAAATAGAGAATGACAAAGACACTTGCATTTTTTCAGAAGGATTCTTTTATATTACTTCCAAGATCACTTCTCTGGGAAAATACCTTCCTCTTGGATTGATCAGTGTATACTCCATGCATTCCAGCTACTCTGATGGCGAAGGCAGCCATCGTTATTGTGAAAAGGCATATTATCAAGGAGAGGACAGAGAGTTATTATAACTGATCTAAATTTGGAAAGATATTTAATCAGAAGGAAGTATAGGAGAGATAGTCTTCTAGAACCTGGTGGATAATTACCACTTAGCCATCAATGAGAGGATAATAGATAGAAGATAGGAACTTCAAAAGCCTTATGTAGTGTTGCCAAAATCAAGACATAAGCTAGGGCAGGACCATGATGGCTTGATAATCTACAGAGGAAAAAGTTAGTGGTGATGGATGCAGATACAGTGTCAATATCCCTTATTATTCATGAGGTTGTAGTCTGGAGTACACTGATTTTCATAAATCGGTACTCTTTATAAACTCCAAAAGATCAGCAGAACTGAGAATAATTTCAGAAAGTAACATATTTAAGGCTAAAAAGTATGGCAGAGATAGTTTCTAATGAAACTGGAGTCCCTGCAATGGAAGTAGAGGTCTTTAATAAGCCCTGCTTCAATGTGTTATCTGTATATTTGTAGATGCCATAGCCTCCTCCCAGAAACTCTGGTGGTGTATTGGTTAAGTGCTTCGACTGCTAACCAAAAGGTTGGCAGTTCAAATCCACCAGGCACTCCTTGGAAACCCCATCGGGCAGTTCTACTCTGTCCTGTAGGGTTGCTATGAGTTGGAATCTACTCGACGGCAAGAAGTTTGTTTTGGTTTAGCCTCCTTCTAGTGTCCAAGTAGGAATGGATAAGGATGAAGAGGCAAATAGAAATTCCTTCAACAGCACAATTGTGCAAGACGTCCTTTGTAAGCTAGGGAAAGAAACTTTCCTCAACCTCTGAAGATATCTCACCTAGATAGCACATGTGTCTAGAATGCAGGGCACAGAAGTGACAAGCACGGCAGGACTTATAAAGTTTATTGTAAAACCGAGGTTCAGATCTTCCAGAGCCAAGGGCACTTTGTGCAGCTATGTTGATTGGCCATAAGTCTCTGAACTTTTAATCAAAACAATGGCACCTCTTTGCAATGCCGCACAGAAGACCATTCCTCCCAATCTGAATCCTCATGGGCCATACCCAGCTTTGTTTCAGGACTGTCTAACTTTTTTTTATAAACCTGTAACTCTTGTATTCATGTTTAGATCTGATATTGCAACCCTCTTTTAAGCTAAGGAGTGTTTGGAACTTTTATTAAAAAAAAAAAAAATCTGCCATAAATCAAGAATTTTTTTCTTTAATTTAGTACCAAAATTCCTGGAGAAAAATCAGTATTCAGTTTTTCAGCAGGAGCTTTATAAGTATTTCAAAATAATTATTTACCAGTTCATGTAGTCAGTAAATTTACCTGTGAAGAAGTAAATATGTACACAAGAGCCTTCATGTATAGAAAGAACTAATTTCTTTTTGAAAATCCGACATATATTACTCTGGATGCTTTGTGTTTAGCTAATCATGAGTCATCTCCTTCTTTTGATGAAGTAATTCAAATCTGAATGTTTTCATCATGAAAATAAGAGCCCACTCCAAATTCTCTTTATGAGAAAGTCAGAGCTTTGGACATGAGATGATCATTTCTCTTGAGAAAACAACACTAAAAAAATGAAAACTTGTTTTAGAACAGAAACTGCAGCTCTAAATTTGTTTAAATGGGTTCAATTTTATATTTGAATTCCTGTGTCAAATGCAAGTGTGGGAAGAATTTTTAGCAACATGGATAATCTGTGGAAGAATGCAAATATGCATCAAGACTGCAATGAAAGGAATGAATAGTCAGTGTTTTGGAAATGCAGTTCCTTTTAAAATATATCTTTAATTTGAGTGGAAAGAAAAGATGACTACTTGAGCTCAAAGACTGGTCAAAATCTCTCTATATAATATAAATTGTAAGGTATGATTTAGATTATTTTGATATGACGCCAATAGGATGGAAACCGGGGAACTAAGACAAGAGTTAAAGAGAAGCAGAAGGTGGGATTTATTTCCTGAGCCAACTAACATCAGGGTGAACTCGGTGGTTAATTCTTCTCTTTTTTTATTTTCTTCAAAATGTAACAAAATAATACATACAATTCTGTTAACAATAATTGTTTTTGAGAAACAGACAGAGGAGGAGAGGAGGAAAGTTCTGATTCTCATTATAAATGTTTTTGAACAATTATTTGAATATTCTAATTGTGTGCATTGATTACTAAATGCCCTCAGGTATTTTCTGGGTGCAGAGATTTTGAAGTATATTTGTTTTCTTTTTTATGGTTCTCATATATGTACACACTAATGTGATTTTTGAGCAGTAGTTATTAATTGCTGAAAATTAGAAAATACTGATAAAGAAAAAGAATATTAAAACATTTCAAAACCCCACAATCCATTCAAAGACAACTGTTAGCTTTATGTTTACTCTTCCAGATTGTTTTCCCAAATAGATTATGCTAATTTAATACCTAATATATAACTTTCTGTATCACTTAATATTTTTCTGCATCACCATTTTTAAGGACTATATGTAATGTACCATAACTTTTTTAACGAATTCATTTTTGTTCAGCTCATAGGTTGTTTCCAATTCATCTCAGTCCCTTCATATCTGTATGTTTCCTTATAATTCTTAGGATAAATTCCTAGAAGAGCATTGCTGGCCCAAAAGGAAGGCATATGGTTAAGGCATTTGACAGTGTTGTCAAATTGCCTTTCAAGAAAGTTGGACTGATTTAGACTACCATTAACAGTGTATCAGAACGTCTGCTTCTTCCAACCCACGCTGTCACTCAATTTTGTCAGTCATTTAATATTTGCCAATATAACAGGCTAAACATTAAATCTCATTTTATTTGCATTTCTTTGAGGTTGAGTATACTTTCTCCTTTTGTGAATTACCTGTTATTGCCGCGATCATTGTTTTCTATTGAGATGTTCAACAGTTTATGATTTGTTGAAATTCTTTGCATGATTAGCATATTAACATTTGTTAATATATTTTGTCATATATTTCATAATTATCTGAGTTCAGTGTTCATCTCAACTTTATTATCTTTTATAATAGAGAAATTGTACATTTCAGTTTTCAAATCTATCTATATGTTCTCATAGCATTTCTGCATTGATGCCACACACAGAGATCCCTTCCTCATTCCAAGATTAGGTAAAATTTCATCTGTATTTATTTATACTTCAGTGAAGAGGCAGTAATGGTGTGTTGATTAAAAGTGCTGTCTGGAGAATTAGACTATTTAGATTTTGGTATCTGTGCTGCCACTAACCATGTAAATAACTTTGGACAAATTGCTAACCTCTGGCCTCAGCTTTCCCATCTGTATAATGGGTATAATATTAGCTTCATAGGGTTGCTGTGAGACTACATGAGAGTGCTTAGAACAGTGCCTAACTCATAGTTAGCACCCAATATACATTACTATCTCTTCAAGCATTTTTATGATTGCATTTCTGATTATAGCAGGGGATTTATATGGTTCATACAGCAGATGACAGGAATAGTCAGTTGACGAATAGCTTCTTGATTATAGCCAGCTAAGCCCCCTGCACATCCGGGCAGGGGTGCATTTATAAAACAATACCAATAATGAAACACGGGGAGCTCAGGCATACTGTCCAAGCCAGCAGGGTGACAAGTGGAGAAATCCTACCACTTACAGTCACATGAAAGCTACACTTGTGTGACTCATTTTATCCACTAGCAGGGACAAGAGTCTCAATGTGCTCCCTGCCCAGCTCCTTCATGGCAATTGTTATTTTTGAATGCAATGATATGATTCATATATTTCATTTCTTTCCTCTAGTCCTTGGTCAGAGTTAAACTAACCACCCAAAGCAAGAGGTAAGGCTATTTCAACCGGCTTTATTTACAGATAATTCTAGAGGTTTGTGTTCCAAGTAGACTCAGAAGTAGAGTTCTCAAATTGATTGCTTGTAAAGACCTCAGGGAATCATAACACTGTTTCCCAGGCGCTGCTGTCAGAAATTGGCATGATCAGGAGACCTAGATGAATTGACACAGTGGTTGCAACAATGGGCTCAAACATAGCAACGACTGTGAGGATGGCCAGGGCCAGGCAGTGTTTCCTTCCATTGTACGTAGGGTCACTGTGAGTCAGAATAAACTCGATGGCACCTAACAACAACAACAACAAAGCAGTGTAAACTAGAATCTACGTTCTTAACAAGCAGCCTAGATGAGAATGAAGAAGATGGGATCTGGGATCACACTTTGAAAAAACACTGCTGTAGATCTACTCAGGTACTAAAAAACAAACTAAACCCATTGCCGTCGAGTCGATTCTGACTCATAGCAACCCTATAGGACAGAGTAGAACTGCCCCACAGGGTTTCCAAGGAGCAACTGGTGGATTTGAACTGCCAACCTTTTGGTTAGCAGCCAAGCTTTTAACCACCACGCTACCAGGGCTCCACTCAGGTACTAAACTAGCTGGTATTTAACTTGGCACCTAAAATGTAAGCAAAAAAGCCCCAAATAAGGAAATATTTCACAGAGGAGGGGAAAATGGATTAGATTGTCCTCCTCTTTCATCTTTTAAACAGGCTTTGAAGAAAGAGGCTTTTTTTTTTCCCTTTAAACATTAAATAAAACGTACTTGGTTTCCTGAGTCTCTCACAGCTGCTCTGCTGAGCAGTTCAGAGCATTGTCAGTAGGATAAATCTCAGGATGTCCAAGGAAATACTGGTTACCTGACCTTCTCCACCAGGTGATGGTGCCTATGGCATTCTAGCTGTTTACAGATTGAATCTAAACAATAAAGAAAAGAAGAAGAGAAAAAAATAACTTGTTTTTCTTCACCCCTTCCCCCCACACACAATTATATCTACTGCTTAAACACATGATTTTGCATTGCCTCTGATTGTTTCATATATTTTCATCTTGTTTCTTTTTTTTCAGCTAGATGGCAAGATAATAATGTGTTTCCATCCTCTTACTGGTAGTACAAATTTGGAGGAAAATAGACACACAATAAATATCATGGTTTATCTTTTTTCTCTCTTCCATTATGATTTATTCTTTATTTTCTTTTCCACTGCTTTTATCTCACATTGCACATCGTGGCTTTGCTTTCTTTCTTCTTTTCCACTCTTTGAAGTTTGTCAGCTTTTTTAGTTTTTTCACGACAATATCAGAAGGGTATCTGCCTATAACCTGTTGGAATACTTACATAGACGCCTTGATATAAACCCCTCACTCCCACTATTACTAGTTGTATGATCATTCTGTAACTCGGTTTCCTAATCTGAAAACAGGGATAATGGTAATATATACTTTATAGCTAGATACATTTTAAACTTACTAAACTTAAAGGTCAGTTGTAAGGATTAAATTAATTACACTATAAAAGGTACAGGGAATGGTGTTAAGACTATAAACTGGTGTACAATACATGTTTGTTATTATTGTCATTATCATTCCGATTGTGACTCTACCTGTTAGGACAACTCTAGAGTTGTCATAGATTTTTTTTTTATTTACAAATTATGCTCAAATATATTACCGAATTAAAAATTTTCTGTATGATTTAAAAATACCACCTAATTTACAGATGAACAAACTGATTATGTGACATGTTAATAGAATTTCCCAAGGTAATAATGGTAACAAGTTATACATTATTAAAAACATAATAAGAACAAATATTAGAAAACATTTGTTAAACACCTACATGGTTAATATTTCCTATACATTTATCTCATGTATTCCTCAAAATAACCCTATTAGGTAGGCATGATCATCATTTAACAGGTGAATAAGTAGGGTTAAAATCTTAAATAACTTGCTCAAAATCATAGTTCACTAATCATAGAGCTAGGAATAAAACTCAACTATTTTTAGATCTTTACTCATTCTCCTTGTTTAAGTGGAATAGCTAACCCTAAATCCAAGCCTCTTTGAAAAATACTGTCAAGGAGCTGAGCTGAACTAGAGAGCAGAACTGAGCTGTTAGGTATGGGAGTAGCCAACTGAACAAAAGAAAATAACAATCAAGTTTTTAATCCCTTACCGTGATAGTATAAGCAAAAGGTTAAACCTGCAAGGTTAACTGATAACATCTCCAAAGAAAGACTTTATTTCCAGACAAGGTCACATTCACAAGTACAGGGGTCAGGAGTTCAACATATCTTTTTGAGGGACACAATTCAATCCATAATACTGTTCATGTCTTTTTCTTTTTTTTTTCTTCTTCATAAATTCAGAGTAAGTGTTGATAATTTGACTTTCTGAAACCCTGTCAGAGAAGATCTGATTCTCCTCTGTTCCGTGTGTCCACAGGAACGGTGCCTGGGCGAAGGTCAGGTGGGTCAGTGTAGATGTGGGGATCATTTCAGTGACAAGGGAGCCCAGAATAAAAGCTTCCTGTAGTTTTAAGGGCCTCAGGGCTAGAGGGAGGGCAAGGAGGAAGGGCTACGAGTGGAAAAGAAGAATACTGAGTCAGAGTGGGGAAAAGTGTCTCCAAAGTTCCTTTCCCTTTCCC
>NW_004443962.1:15118196-15118996 GCF_000243295.1 Trichechus manatus latirostris | reverse complement strand
TTGTCCAAAGGGAATATCAGTCTCTAAAGTTGATGAAATCCAAGTATCATAAAGTGATAGTAAACAAATCCAATTCAAAGCCATTTATTTCCCTTGCTTTGCATTATTAAATAAATAAATTATTGTATTGAAATTCTTAATAAATGGCAAGAAGAACATTAATTTCCATGACTGAAGCTCAGTGATAGGAAAGAAGAGAATAACCCTGACATTGTTTGAAAGCAAAGGTCAAATTTCCCACTAATTCTTTAACTCCATTCTACCATCAGGATGCTGGTGTGGTTCACCTTCGCTCTCACTTGAATTAAAGTGTTGCCTCAGATATAGAAAATCTAAATATTAACAGTATGAAAAAAATGTATTAGTAAAAACAAAATGAGCTATCAAGCCACAAAAAGACAGGGAGGACCTTAAATGCACATAATTAAGGGAAAGAAGTCAGTGCCGCAGAGCTACATACTGTATAATTCCAACGATATGAGATTTTTGAAAAGGCAAAACTACAGATACACTCGTACTTCGTACATTCCATGTTCTGATTATTAATGGATGTTTGCCGCTGTTTGTTCTCATTTTGAGTCATGCCACATCAGCAAATGAAAGTCCCAAAAGCTTGACTACATCTACTTCATTAAGGTCAATTCTACTTTGAGGAGGCAGCTCTTCCCTAGTCGTATTTTGAGTGCCTTCCAACCTGAGGGACTCATCTTCCAGCGCTATATCAGATCATGTTCCGCTGCTATTCAGAAGGTTTTCACTGGCTAAATTTTTTCAGAAGTAGAGACACTGAAAAAATCACA
>NW_004443962.1:15092484-15116950 GCF_000243295.1 Trichechus manatus latirostris | reverse complement strand
AACGAGGTAAACTTACCATGAAGTCTAGAAAAAGAGGAAACTTGTCAGTCTTAGTTTCTGAGGGCTGACATAACAAAATACAGCAAAGTGAGTGACTTTAAAGAATAGACAATTATTGTCTCACAGTTCTGGAGAATTCAGGGCGTTGGCAGGGCTATGCTTTCTTTGTCCCTTAGACCCTCCCTTGTTTCTTCCAGCTCAGCTCCACGTGTCTCTTGATGATTTCAATTTCTAAAACCCTACCTGCTATTTTCACGTTTTAATACGAGGTAGTTCTGTGTCTGTACTGCACTTTCCCTTAAGAAAAAAAATCTTTTCCAGACATTACACAAAAGCTGAAATATTTAAGGCCATAGATTGCCAATACCATTGAGGGTCAGAAATAGCTTCCTCTGTGAAAATAGTCAAACTCGAGTGATGTTTAACAAACCTCAAAACAGACAATACTTTTGGAGAAATATTTTAGAGCAAACCAATTCTAAGATATCAAGTGTGTCTTTCTAAACTAATTCCTATCTATTGGACAAATATTCATCTTCCTCTTTTAAGAAGGAACCCTGGTGGTGCAGTGGTTAAGAGCTACGGCTGCCAACCACAAGGTTGGCAGTTTGAATTCACCAGCTGCTCCTTGGAAACCCTATGGGGCATCTTTACCTTCGACTGAAATTCAAGAACCTATATACTCACCTACTTGATTTTGAGTCTAAAATACCTCTAGCAATATGCTTTAAACAATCTGTTTCAGCCTCACTCAGCGGGGAAGTTCCTCTGGCTTTGCTCCTGTTGAAAAGCACCCTATGCTTCATTCTCTTTCAGCCAGTTGGTAGAAGAAATGAACTGCTGAAACAAAAAATAAGGAAACGTGACATATCCCTCCATATCCAGATTCTGGGATCATCCCCTCTCCCCAAAGGTAAACCAGAAAATGTTTCTTCTTAGGAGGAAAAAAATAATTATGGTATCCTCCAATCTGAGAGAGAACTAGAATAGATTTCTGCCTCTCTTATAAAATTCCTTAGTCATAACTAATTAAAAATATAGCTTTATCTATATAGAGACACAACCGCTAAAAATTTAACTAAAGTTGTTTCACTCAGCTTCAAATATGAACTAACTTAGAAACTTTTTAAACTTTGACAATTTATTACACAAAACAGAACACTGCGATGCTGTAAAACTGTATTCCCTCTTCCTCCTTTTTGTGCTATTATTATTATACACATTACATCTAACCCAATGATACATTGTTATAATTATTACTTTATATAACTTTATATATTTTAAAGAAACTGAGAGAAGAAAGGAGAGCAGGTATATATTTATAACGTTTATTATATTAATCTTATTTACCATTGCATTTATCTTCATTTGTTTCTATAGATTCAAGTTAAGCCATCTGGTATCATTTCTGTAACCCAGTAAAGCTTTGTTCCCATCCACATCCTTGGTACTGTTAGTGTAAAACATACATATATACATAAAAAAAAAGGCTGAGCAATATAATTTTACACATATTGTTTTATATTTTTTTTAATAAAGAGAAGAAAGCAGAAGAAATATGCATTTATACTGTATTCTATAATTACATAATTACCTTTACTGGTGCTCTTGTTTGTTTGCTTGTTTGCTTTGTTTTTGCTATTCATGAATTCAAATTATAGTCTGGGACCACTTGCTTTCAGCCTGAAGAATTTCCTTTAGTATTTCTTGTAAGGCAAGTCGGCTAGCAGTGTATTCTCTCAGTTTTTGTTTATCTGAGAATGTGTTTATTTCATCTTCATCTTTGAATGAGAATCTTTCTGGATATGAGAGGGGGTTTTTTTGTTTTGTTGTACTTTCAGCACTTTGAATATGCCATCCTCTTGCTTTCTCCATTGATTCCAATGAGATGAGAAGTCACCTGTATCACAAAGCCAGTTTATGGCCTACGCAGTAGCTCACAGCCTCTGCACCCATTAATTCCTCTAGTTGCCCTTTTACCCAGTTTATGCCATAGGTGTTCCTATTTTATCGCACTGACTCTCAATTGTTGTTGTCTCTAACTAGCCCTACCAGGCATGCCTCATATGGTTTCCTTTGATAGGAATAAGTTACTATCTTATAACTCAGTCTCTCCACAGCTTTAGTTATTCCTCGTGCCTCCTGGCCGTGCCTCATATGGGTTTCCATGATAAAAACTTCCTTTTCCGTTACTAATGCACTAGAAACTGTTAAACTGACCAATAAGACTTAAGCATGTGCTAACCCTAAGACCCCACCCTGCTTGCCATACATAAGACCTCTCCTGCAATTCCAGCTTGTTGTTACCTTTTCCTGGGTGCAACCCCCTGTGTGGCCCTGTTTTAAGGCATGTCCTAGTTTCCTCTCTGGGACCTGTGAGTACTAAATTCTATGTTTTCTGGCCTTCCTGCATGAGTCTCACTTCCTCTGCCCTCACCTGACAGACCATCCATGACTCCCACAGACCCCTTTGGGTCAAATTTAATAAAAAGGTGTTAATTTTATTGGGGTTCACTTGTATGTGATGGATTTCCAAGACTACATTCATGAGGAATGTTGGTCTATAGTCTTTTCTACTTATAATGTCTTTAACTGATTTTGGTATCAGGGTAATACTGGCCTCATAAAATAAGTTGGGATGCTTTTTCTATCTTCTATTTTTTGAAAGAATTCACGTAGGATTGGTTTTCTTTCTTTCTTTCTTACGTGTTTAGTGGAATTCACACTTGCAGACACATGGGCTTAAAGTTTTCCATTGTGGTATGTTTATAATTACAAATTAAGTGCCCTTAATAAATATATAGGGATATTCAGGTTACCTATCCATTCTTTTGTGATCTTTGATAGTTGTGTCTTTTAATGATTTTGTTCAATTATCTAAGATGTCACATTTATTGACGTAAGTTTCTTATAATGCTCCATAATTATCCTCTTAATATCCAAAGAATCTATAAGAATGTCACCTCTCTCATTCCTGTTGTTAGTAATTTGTGTCTTCTCTCCTTTTTTTCCTGCTCAATCTTGTTAGAGTTTTATTTTTTCTTCAATTTTATTGATCATCTCAAAGAACAAACTTTTGGTTCCATTGATTGTCTTTATTATACGTCTGATTATAAATTAATTAATTTCTGCTCTTCTCATTATTTTCTTTCCTCTGCTTACTTTGGATTTAATTTGCCCATTATTTTTTAGTTTCTAAAGATGAAAGCAAAGGCTATTGATTTCAAAGTTTTTGACCTTTCTAACAGAAGCATTTGTATATAGTGCTGCATAACAGATTACCCTAAAACATAGCTGCTTAAAAGCAACAAACGTTTATTATCTCACAGTGTCTGATGGTCAGGAATGCAAGAGCATAGCTAGGTGGTTCTTGCTCAAGGTCTCTCATGAGAGAGCAGTTAAGCTTTCTTCTGGGCCTGGAGTCTCACTTGAAGGCTCAACTCAATCATGTCTAGTCACTCTCACACTGTTGGCAAACCTTAGCTCTTTGCTAGCTATTGGCCAGAGATATTAGTTCCTCACCATGCTGTATCCTCTATATGCTGCCTGAGTGACCTCATGACAAGGCGGCTGGCTTCGCCCAGAGTGAGTGATCTGAAAGTGAGAAGCTCCATGCCAAATAAAAGCTGCAATCTTCTTATACAGTAATCTCAGACATGGCATACCACAATTTCTACCGTGTTTTATTGACTAAGACCATCCCACACTTAACAATAGGGTAATGACGATCTTCCCCTTACAGGGAGGGATATCAATTTGTGGACATATTTTTTAAAATACCTCAGTGTACTCTCTAGGCAAATTTTTTTTTTTTTTTTTACTTTCATGCCACATGCAAAATACATTTCTCTCCTCCCAAGACTCCCAAATATCTCATTCCATTGTTGCACGAGCTCCAACTTCAGAATCTTATCATCTAATTCAGGCCCAGGTGTGGATATTTCTTCTTGGATGTAGTTCCTTAAGAGTAGCTAATTGAGTACAATTCTTTTCAACTGTGGACTTGTGAAAGTAAAAAGACAAGTTGTCTGCCTTACACAAATCCAATATGCAATGGTGGGGCAGGCAAAGAGTAATGCTATAGCCATACCTGTTCAAAAAGGAAAAATATAGGCGATGAAAAGGAGTCACTAGCACAAAAGAGTCAATAGGAACTCTAGAATCTAGTTGGACAAATGTTGGAAGCTCCTTGATTAGGTCTCAAAGTATGGGAATAATTTCCTATGGATTTGGGCTCTGCCCTCTGGGCTATTGGTTCTACCTTCTGAGTCCTGTAGCTGGGTTTTCTCAGCCTCTTCCTGATGTAGGATTTTGGGATCCAAAGCCCTCTTTTTATTTTATACTGCCATTAGAACTTTCAGAGCCCTGGTGGCACAGAAGTTAAGAGGTTGACTGCTAACCAAAAAGTCAACAGTTCAAATCTACCAGCCTCTCCTTGGAAACCCTATGGGGCAGTTCTGCTCTGTCCTATAGGGTCACTATGAGTCAGAATTGACTCTATAGCAATGAGTTTGGTTTGGTTTGGGTTTAGAACTTTCAGTCCAACTGTTGATATTTATATGTACATGACCCTTTAAAATCATTGTGACTTTTCTGTCCACTCCATTAGACAAAAGCCACAAACATAGCTTTATTTTGAGATAAGCCTTTCTCTATTTTCTTTAGAGAGCATTTTATTTAACTGACTAGCACCCACATACAACACCTTTGATTTCCCTAAGGTATTAGCAAAATATTTTACAGTTATACCATTGTCTCGATCATTGCAGTTGTTGTTAGTTGCTATTGAGTTGATTACGACTCATGGCAACCTTGCATATACAGAGTAGAACTGCTCCACAAGGTTTTCAAGGCTGCAACCTTTTGGAAGCAAATCTTCCAGCCTGCCTTCCAGGGTACCTTTGAGTTGGTTTGAATCAGAAAGCTTTCAGCTAGTAGTTGAGCACTTAATCATTTGTGCCACCCAGGAACGCTTAGTACATTGGATTTTATCTTTGCTCAGAAGCCATTGCTTAGTTTTAGCATTGTTTTTTGTCAGTAGTGATAGAATTTTTAACCTATCAATTTCCAGTTCTTTTATGTTTAACATTGCTTTCTTAATTTGTCTCTCTCCTTTTGCATTTTGCATTAAGCACAAGAATAAGCCAGCTAGCACATCCAAAACTTTAGCAGGAAATCTCCTTATTCCAATCATCTTGTTCATTGGATATATATTCAACTTGCAACATAGTGTTGGTGACTATGTTGCTAAACTTTTTGCCACTGTGTAACAAGGATTCCCCTTTCTCCATTTTCCAATAGCATTTACTTCACTTTCCTAGAAGTTCTCACTGTCAGACTTATCAAAGACGAGGAGACTTCTACTAATAGTTTCTTCACTGCATCATAGGCTTTCACTAACAGTCTCCTCAAAGCCCACTGCCTGGTGTCAAAGTCAAGTCATTATTTTAGGTTTTTGTTAAGGCAACACCCTATTCTCAGTATCAAAATCATTAGTTGTCTATTATTATATAATGAATAACCCCAAAATTTAAACTCTTCAAAAAACAAACATCTCTTATTTCACAAATTCTGGTGGTGAGAAATGTAGGATTGGCTTAGCTGGATGGTTCTGCCTCAAAGTCTCTCAAGAGTTCTCAGTCAAGCTGTTGGCTAGGATTGCAGTCTCATCTGATGATCTAGATGATCATCTTATTCCAAACTCACTCACAGGATTATGGGCAGACCTCAGTTACTCTCTGGCTATTAGCCACAGACTTTAGATCCCTGCCACATGGGCCACTCCATAGGCTGTGTGAGAATTCTGACAAGGACACTCACTTTCCCCAAAGTAAATGATCCCCTAAAAAATGACATCCAAAATGAAGCCAGAATCTTTTTATAAACAATTCTCAGAGTGACATACCATAATTTTTGTCTTATTCTATTTGTTAGAAGTAAGTAACTAAGTATATTACACACCCAAGGGGAGGGAACTTAAGCACCACTCTTTGAAGGGAGGAGTATGAAAAAAACTGTGCACGTGTCGTTAAAACCATCACAGCATTGAATACTAAATTTCCTTCTATGTACTGTTTTAGCTGCATTCCAAAAATTTTACTTTGTGCTTTCATTTTCATTCATATCAATATATTTTCTGATTTCGTTTGTGATATCTTCTTTGACCCATGAGTTATTTAGAAGTGTGTTATTTTTTTTCCCAAATATTGTGGAGTTTTCCCAGATATTTGCTGTTACCAAATTCTAACATAATTCCATTGCTGTCAGGGAACATAACTCATATGATTAAATTCATGTAAATTTACTGAGACTTGTTTTATGGTCCAGAATATTTCCTATCTCTGTAAATGTTTAGTGTGCACTTGAGAATAATGTATATTCTGTTTTTGTTAGGTGAATATTTTTATAATATTAATTAAAGCGTCTTGGTTGATGGTATTTTTAAGTCTTCTGTATCCTTACTAACTTTCTGGCTACTTTATCAGTACTTGATAAAAGAATGTTGAACTACTTGACTGTAATTTTGTAGTTGTCTGTCTTTTCAGCTCTATCAGTTTTTGTTTAATCTATTTTTAAACTCAGATATTAGGTGCACAAGCTTTTGAGATCATTATGCATCCTTGGTAAATTGATCCTTTTATCATCCTGAAATATTTCTCTTTATTCCTAGCAATATTCTTTACTTGAAATATACTTTTTTTCTGACATTAATATAGCCACTCCATCTCTCTTTTCATTAGTTTTACCACAGAATACATTTTTCTTTCCTTTTATTTTCAAGCGTTTTGTTTCTACATAACAAAAGTGGGATTATTGTAACCAGTTTATAGGTCTGTGTTGCTTTTTATCCAGTTGTAAAATCTCTTTTAAGAATTTAGGGTATTTAGACCATTTACACAATATTATTATTTACGTCTTTGAATTAAATCTACTATTTTGCTGATTTCTTTGTATCTTACCTGCCAAATTTTTGTTTCCTCTTTTGAATTTTATTGTTACCATTTTGGATTAAATGAATATTTTTGTGTTTGTTTTTTATCTCCTTTATTAGGATATAAATTATACCTCTTTGTTTTGGTTTTATTAGTGATGGGGGGTTAAACTACATGATTTTTATTTATTATAGTCTAACAAACCACTTCTTATACAATATAAGAACCTTATACCAGTAAGGTTTGTTGTACTGTGGTGGATTGTGTGTTGCTGTGATGCTGGAAGCTATACCACCAGTATTTCAAACACCAAAAGGGTCATATATGGTGGACAGGTTTCAAGGGATCTTCTAGACTAAGGCAGACTAGGAAGAAGGGCATGGCGATCTACTTCTGAAAAAATTGTCCAGTGAAAACCTTATGAATAGTAGTGGAATATTGTTTGATATGGTGCCAGAGGATGAGCCCCTTGTGTTAGAAGGAACTCAAAATTCAACTGGGAAAGAGCTGCCTCCCCAAAGCGGAGTTGACCTTAATTATATGGATAGAGTCAAGCTTTTGAGACCTTCATTTGCTGAGGTGGCACAACTCAAAATGAGAAGAAACAGCTGTAAAAACATTCATTAATAATCAGAATGTGGAATATATGAAGTATGAATCTAGGAAAATTGGAAGTCATCGAACATGAAACGGAACACATAAAGGTTGATATCCTAGGCATTAGTGAGCTGAAATGGACTGATATTGGCCATTTTGAATCAATCATATGGTCTATTATTTAACAATATCAAATTGAAAAGGAATGGTGTCACATTCATCATCAAAATGAACATATCAAGATCTATCCTGAAGTACAATGCTGTCAGTGTTAGGATAATATCCATATGCCTACAAGGAAAACCAGTTAATACTACTATTATGCAGATTTATGTACCAACCACTACGGCCAAAGATGAAGAAATTGAAGATTTTTACTAACTTCTGCAGTCTGAAATTGATCAAACATGCAATCAAGATGCATTGACAATTACTGGTGATCTGATTGCAAAAGTTGGAAATGAAGAAGGATCAGTATTTGGAAAAAATGGCTTTGGTAATAGAAACAATGAGGGAGATTGCATGATAGAATTTTTCGAGACAACTTCTTCATTGCAAATACCTTTTTTAAACAACATAAATGATGACTATACATGTGGACCTTGCCAGATGAAATACAAGGGAATCACATTGACTACATTTGTGGAAAGAGACAATAGAGAAGCTCAATATCATCAGTCAGAATAAGACCAGCGCCCAACTGTGGAATTGACCATCAACTGTTACTATGCAAAATCAAATTGAAGCTAAGAAATTTAGAGCAAGTCCATGGAACCAAAATATGAACTTAAGTACATCCCACTTGAATTTAGAGACCATCCAAAGAATAGATTTGATGCATTGGACACTAATGACTGATCACAAGATGAATTGTGGAATGCCACCATGGGCATCATACATGAAGAAACCAAAAGGACATTAAAAAGACAGAAAAGAAAGAAAAGACAAAAATGCACATCAGAAGAGACTCTGAAATTTGCTCTTGAATGTAGAGCAGCTAAAGCAAATGGAAGAAATGATGAAGTAAAAGAACTAAACAGAAGGTGTCAAAGGGCTGCTCAATAAAACAAAATAGCGTATTACAATGAAATGTGCAAAGACTTGGAGTTAAAAGAAAAAAAAGGAAAGAACATGGACGACATTTCTCACACTGAAAGAACTGAAAAAACTCAAGCCTCTACTTGCAATTTTGAAGGATTCTGTGGGCAAAATGTTGAATGATGAAGGAAGCATCAAAAAAAGATGGAAGGACTACGTATAATCATTGTACCATAACGAATTGGTCTATGTTCAGCCATTTCAGGAGATAGCATATCATCAAGAACCGATGGTATAGAAGGAAGGAATCCAAGTTGCACTGAAGGCATTGGTGAAAAACAAGGTTTGAGGAATTGATAGAATACCTACTGAGATGTTTCAACAAACAGATGCAACACTGGAAGCACTCACTCATCTATGCCAAAAAATTTGCAAGACAGGTATCTGGCCAACCAACTGGAAGAGATCCATACTTGTGCCCATTCCAAAGAAAGGTGATACAACATAATGGGAAATTATCAAACAATATCATTAATATCACACACAAGTAAAATTTTGCTGAAGATAATTCAGAAGTAACTGAAGCAGGGAACTGCCAGAGGTTCAGGCCTGATTCAGAAAAGGACGTGGGGCAAGGGATATCATTGCTGATTTCTGATGGATATTAGCTAAAAGTGGAGAATACCAGGATATGTTTACCTGTCCAAAGGCATTTGACTGCATATATCATAACAAATTACGGATAACATAGAGAAGAATGGAAATTCCAGAACTCTTAATTGTGCTCATGTGGAACCTGTACTTAGACCAAGAGGCAGTCGTTTGAACAGAACAAGGGGATACTAAGTGGTTTAAAATCAGAAAGGTTGTGTGACAGTGTTGTACCCTTTCACCACACTTATTCAAACTGTATGCTGATAAATAATTCAAAAAGCTGGACTACACGAAGAAGAATGTGGCATCAGGATTGGAGGAAGACTCATTAATAACCTGCTATATATGGATGACACAACCTTGCTTGCTGAAAGCAAATAGGACTTAAAGCACTAACTGATGAAGTTCAAAGACTACATACAGCCTTCAGCATGGATTACACCTCAACATGAAGAAAACAAAAATTTCTCAACTGCACAAATGAGCAACATCATGATAAACCGAGAAAATACTGAAATTTCAAGGATTTTGTTTTACTTGGATCCACAATCAATGCCCATGGAAACAGCAGTCAAGAAATCAAAGGACGTATTGCATTGACCAAATCTCTTGCAAAAGACTTATTTATAGGGTTAAAAAGAAAGATGTCACCTTGAGGACTAAGGTGCGCCTGACCCAAGCCATGGTATTTCGGATTGCCTGATATGAATGTGAAAGCTGGGCAGTGACTAAGGAAGACTGCCTTTGAATTATGGTATTGGCAAAGAATATTGAACATACCCGGGACTTCCAGAAGAATGAATAAATCTTTCTTGGAAGAAGTACAGCCAGAATGCTTCTTAGAAGCGAGGATGGCGAGACTTCGTCTCACGTACTTTGGACATGTTATCAGGGGGAACCATTCTCTGGAGAAAGACATTATGCTTGGTAAAGTAGAGGGTCAGTGGAAAGAAAGAAGACCCTCAATGAGATGGATTGACACAATGACTGCAACAATGGGCTTAAACATGGCAACGATTATGAGGGTGGTACGGAGCACAGAGCAACCACTAAAAACATGCAGAAGTATAGCTAAAAAGCCAATAGAGAAATTAAAATGGAATTCTAAAATTATTCAAATAATCCAAAAGAATGTAGGAATGGATGAACAGAGAAAAGACAGAAGAACAGAAAATGAATAATAAAATGGTAGAGCTAAATCCAACCATATTGTTAATTACATTAAATGATAATGGTCAAAATACTGCAATCAAAAGGCAGAAATTTTCCAAATGGATAACAAGCGAAACCCAATTATATGCTGTCTACAAGAGACATACTTTGCACATAAGCACAGATAGGTTAAAAGTAAATGGATGGGAAAAGAAGGTTCACAAAGAGGAATTATAAGAAGGTTTGAATAGCTGTACTTATATTAAAAAAAAATAGACTTTAAGGTAAACAGTATTACCAGAGATAGAGAATAACATTCCATGATGATAAAAGGATCATGTTATCACACATTGATCATAAATGTGTATGTTCCTGATAACGCAGCTTCAAATTATCTGAATCAAAAATTGACAATTCCACAATCATAACTGAAAATTTTAACACCCCCTCTTATCAATTAACGTCCTACTAGACAAAAATCAATAAAGACATAAATAAGCTGAATAATACTAGCAAACATTTTGAATAATATATATTTACACGACAGTATAATTAACAACTTCAAAATACATATTCTTTTTAACTACACATGGTACATTTATCAAAATAAACCATATCCTAAGTCATAGCTCTGGTGGTGCAGTGGTTAAGAGCTCGGCTGCTAACAAAAAGGTCTGCAGTTCAAATTCACCAGCCACTCTTTGGAAACCCTGTGGGGCAGTTCTGTTCTGTTCTGTCCTATAGGGTTGCTATCAGTTGGAATCAACTCGACAGCAGCAGGTTAAGTCATAAAACAAATCTCCATAAATTTAAATGAATTAGAAAACATACAGAGTATGTTTTCCTACCACAATATGATTAAATTAGAAATCAGTAACAATAAGATTCTGTCTAGGAAAACCCCATCAGAAACTTAATGATACACATCTAAATAATCTATGGACAAAAGAATAAATCACACGTCATGTTAAAAAATATTTCAAATTGAATGAAAAAAATTTGCAACATATCAAAATTTATGGGGTGTAGCTAAAATCTTAGAGGGAAATTAATTAACCTTTAGTGAGTATATTAGAAAAGGAAAAAAGGTTAAAAAATCAAGCACCTAGGCTTCCACCTGAAGATTCTGGGAAAGAGAAATATATAATCCCAAAGTAAGTAGCAAGAGAGGAAGACTAAAGATAAGATCAGAAAATAACAAAATAAAATGGATAGAAAATATTAATAAAGTATGTCTCCCTTGTACTGACTGCAGCAGAAGACTCTGATAAACTCCTTGGCCTTTCATTTGTTGTTTTTCCCTTCACTACTTGGAGTTTCAATCCCTGTGAGTGCATTTTAGAAATCAGCCAAAAATTTGAGGATGATGTATAAGAAGATTTGGGGTTCTCTTTTTGTGACTCCCTCAATTTCCAGCCATGCTAGCATCCCTGAACTTTGACCTCTGGCTCGTTAGGTCAATACAAGGCCAGCTTTCTACTTGACCTTTATTTGCCAGCACATTTTGTTGACTGGGTAGAACTCACAAAGCAAAGCTGTATAAATGCGGCTCTTGCTCCAATGGTTCTCATGATTCTAGAATCTGATGCCTGCAGTGTCTGCCTGTTTGTGGTTGCTCTCCAGTGCCTTAAAACATTTCTCCCAGAGTTGTTATCTGTAGGAGGGTTATTATGATTCAAGATCCTCTACCATTACCAGAAATTGGAATTTCCCACATAATTCTGATATTCAGCTGAACAAATATCCAAGATAATGCTTCTCTAACTTCAATATCCAAATGAATCATTTGGGAGTTATTCTTAAATGCAGATTGTGATTTAGTAGGTTTGGGGTGGGGCCTGAGATTATGCATTTTTAACAAGCTCCCGGGTGATAGGGATGCCGCTTTCTACAGACCACACTTTGAGTAGTGAGGCCTTACAGTACTGACAGAGTGAAGCTGTGGCAATAAACTTCACATTGTGATATAGCAGAATTTTAGAGTTTGAGACAATTAGGGTTAACACACTGCTCTTAATGAAGTGTTGGTTGTGGTTGTAAATTCTTATTTCCCAGGGGCGAGAGATCTGAACAAGTTTCAGTATTGATAAAACCTACTGTTACCTTGTTAATGCTAATGGACTAAACAGCAATATGAACCTGATTGTTAGCCGATTAAGATAAGCATTGGACTTGTCTTAATAGCATTATATTTATTGTGATTGGAAATATTGATGTATAACATGTTAAATACTGGACAATATATCAAGTACACAATTTTGCCCTGGACTGACTCCAAAAGGAACCACTGAAAACATATTTCAAAAAGGACAGTTGCCAACTTTTCTCCATGAAAAAAAAAAAAGTCCTGCATCTTAATAGGCGATAACAATGTGATTTCCTTCAAGAATCTGAACGGAAGTTATCTCTTCCATTCTCATATCTATTGTTAGTCACTACCACAAGCAGCCCTCTCTTGGCTCCCCAAACTCAGTCATTAAATTGTACAGATGTTTATCTTCTAAATAATACCCCAATCCAATTCTTACCACTCTCCATCCTTGTTATCACTGCGCTACCTTAAGTATTGAACACCTCCTACTACTGCTATTCCTTTTCCCCTCAGGTCTGTCTCCAAAACTGTTGCCCAACTAATCTATTTAGCCCCCTCCTAAAAACATCTAAAGTTCAAGCTACTCGATATGACATAAAAGACACACTCTGAGCTGATCTTTGCCTATCACTCTGGTTTCCTTTCCCATGAGACCTTTCTTCTCAAAATATACTCCAGTGAAAACAAACTGTACTTACTTTTTCTGGCTATGCTATTTCTCCCTTCATACATTCACTCCACTTGGAATGCTATTGCTATCCCTACCACAAACATCCTTCTCCTTCCTCTGGCTAAGTCTTAACTTTATTATAGACAACTCAATTGTCATCTCTTCCAGGACTCCGACTGTGATTCTTATTGCCAGTTTCCTAGGTGCATACATGATACATAATTCCCAGTGGATATTTCTACCACCAATGTATTACATACCCTTAAATTTTCTGTCTTGTTTCTGTCTCTTTCTTAGGCTATAAATTCTTTAGGTCACTGTTACGTTATTCATCTTTGTATGCTCAGTGATTAACATAAATTTCTGGCACCAAATTAGAGTTCAGTAGCGTCTAATCAGTATATTAATGAGTGAGTCCTTCTCTTACTTACATAAGCAACTGGCCCCAGAGTTCCTCTGTTATTAATTTAAATAACTACCTTGTTAGACTGTTTTGAGTGCACGGAGTCAGACATTAAGAACATAGTCTAGTAGGAAAGAAAAAGATAACTAAACCATTATGAACAGGGAAGTAATAAACTGCAATATAAAGATAAGACAACCTTGCTTGCTGAAAGTGAAGAGGACTTGAAAAACTTACTGATAAAAATCAAAGACTACAGCCTTCAGTATGGATTACAACTCAACATAAAAAAACTAAAACTCCTCACAACTGGACCAATAAGCAACATCATGATAAACAGAGAAAAGATTGACATTGTCAAGGATTTCATTTTACTTGAATCCACAACCAACACCCATCAAAGCAACGGTCAGGAAATCAAATGATGTATTACATTGGGCAAATCTGCTGCAAAAGATCTCTTTAAAGTGTTAAAAAGCAAAGGTGTCACTTTGAGGACAAAGGTAAGACTGACCGAAGCAGTGATATTTTCAATCACCTCATATGCATGTGAAAGCTAGACAATGAATAAGGAAGACCAAAGAAGAATTGATGCCTTTGAATGGTGGTGTTGGTGAAGAATAATGAATATACCACTGACTGCCAGAAGAACAAGTCTGTCTTTGTAGAAATACAGCCAGAGTGCTCCTTGGAAGGGAGGATGGGGAGACTTCGTCTTACGTACTTTGGACATGTTATTGGGAGGGACCTGTCCCTGGAGAAGGACATCATGCTTGGTAAAGTAGAGGGTCAGTGAAAAAGAGGAAGACCCTCAAGGAGATGGATTGACACAGTGGCTGCAACAATGGGCTTAAACATAACAGTGAATGTGAGGATGCTGCAGGACCAAGCAGCGTTGCATTTTGTTGTGCATAGGGTAGCTATGAGTTGGAACTGACTCGACAACACCTAACGACAACAACAGCGTCACTGATATATTGATACAGATTTATGTCGTGGATATGAGAGAATATGAAGAAGAAATAAAGGAATATATATACTGACTCTTACCTCTTCTCAGACACCAATGTAGATGGAGCACTGTTATATTAAGGGAAAGAGTAATTCAAGATTATCATGGGGTAATCAGTTGTGATGAGAATGCTTAGGAGCAGATGATGCTGGGGATGATAGGAATGAACAACTTCTTGGTGATGACTCCACAGAGGATCTGATACAAACACTCACGACCAAATACACCAGAGGGAGGTTATGCTTGAATGGCAGAAGTTCTTGTGTGGGTTACCCCTGTGTCTTTTACATGTGATTGGTGCTCTGAAAACCATGGGATTACTCTTCTCTCCTCACTGCCATTTGGAATTTTCCTCTGTTGCCTACTCTTCTCTTTCTACTCAGACCTTACTTATCTCCTGGCACTGTTATCTCCTTGTATCAAGGCAAGTCCAGGATGGGATCTTAGGTGGCAGAACTGGGACTGGGTGGGTGAGAAGTAAAAGATGGTCTAACACTGTGATCATCCCTTTCTTCCCCTGCAGTCCTTTCTTCCTTACATCCACTGTCTTAGTTATCTAGTGTTGCTATAGCAGAAATACCACAAGTGGATGGTTTTAACAAAGAGAAGTTTATTTCCTTACAGTAAAGTAGGCTAAAAGTCCAAATTCAGGGTGACAGCTCCAGGGGAAGGCTTTCTGTCTCTGTTGGCCTTCTCATCAATGTTACCCCGGACTAGGAGCTCTGCTCCTGGCACTGCTTTCTCGGTGGTTTGAGGTATCCCTCTTCTCTCTGCTCACTTCTGTCTTTTATATCTCAAGAGATTGCCTCAGGACACAATCCAGTCTTTTAGATTGAGTCTTGCCTCACTAACACAACTGCCACCCATCCTCCCTCATTAACATCATAGAGGCAGGATTGACAACATATAGGAAAATCACACAATACCGGGAATTATGGCCCAGCCAAACTGATACACACATTTTTGGGGGGGCATAATTCAATCCATGACACCCACATATGCACACACATACACACTCATTGATACACATGCAAACTCCCAAACACAAACACATACACGCTTGTGCGCACACTTCTGCTTGAACTGGAAAAAACTATTTATTGTACCCAAGTCCCAACTTCACTTCTCATCTCCTCTGGATTCCACTTTTCTTTCACTTCTCCATCACTGGACTTAGTCCGGCACCTATAATGAAGTGCTCAAAGGGGCTAATCTTGGGGTTCCCACTAAAAACGCAATTGAATCTTAAATCAGCCTTTTGTGTACAGAGAGATTCAATATGGATGTGTAGAATCTATCTTGCCCTTTATAATCTAAATATAAATCCCAAAGGATATACATATAGGGTGAAAATTTAGTTCTCTTTTCTATTTTCTCATTGTTATATTAGCAAAATCACTTTAAAAATCTCAAAATATTTCTGTGATAACTTCCGGCACAGGAACTTAAATGGTAAATGTGATGCTATATTGTGCTGGGAAGGGAAGCTGGGTGTGGTACAAAGAGCACGGGTGGTCACAGAAGGGAAAAGAGGTCAAGCGAGGAGATAGCCAAGGACAAAGGATTCTCACACATTTGCCATTCCTGAGCTTCATGAGCCCCATCATTAAAATTCTCCAACTTTTATTCCTATAAGCCTATTTATGTTCCTCTCCATTCCTAATTCATTAATTACGTATACACATACATACATATACATATTTTCATATATATGTATATGTACACGTATACATATATATATGCATTTCTACGTGCTAGGCACTGTTGTGGGAATTGTGGAAATCATTGTGAACAAAATATAGTCTTGCCTTACAGTGCTTCAGTAGATTAAGAGAGAGAGATTTAAGCAAACAAGTAATTAAAGTATGAATTTATAAGCAAAGCATAAAGTTCCACCTCTATCCCCACCTCTGCCACTACAGATCAGGCATTTATAAACAAAACCATACTCAGGTAAACTTGTATTGAGAACACTTGACAGAGCTTCACACAGAAAGTTATTGCTATTCATTCTGTTTGTACATTTATTGGAAGTCATAAGAAAAACAACCCATAATGTTCTATTGGTGAGCTTCTCCACTTTTACTAGCTACCAAATGGATGAATTAGGAAAAGGGAACAAGTCATTCCTGCTGTATTATGAATGAGTAGTGTTTCTGCTATCTTAAAGTGGGACTCAGGGAAATTTTTCTTACAGAAGTATTTTCACATATAAAATTTAGTTCTATACTGATATTTCAGACAAATAAAAGGTTAAGGATGTTTTGTATACTGGTTTAAGAATTTAAGCAGCTGTGAGTCAGAATTGAATCAATGGCAACGGGTTATTTTATGGCATAAACAGAAGACATTTCAAGCTCCAAATAAATTATTTACAATGCACTTATTATACCAACTTGTTAGCAAGTTGGGCACTCACGTATCTCCATTTTACATATTGTAAAAACTTAGGGTTACCAAGTGACTTTAAACTTTTTAAAAAATATTCTTCCTTATTAAAAAAAATTGTAAATGGCTTAAAGGCATGACTAAGTAAAAATGAAATAAATAACAACAATAAGGAGTGAAGATAGTAAATGCAAAACAATAAGATGCAGCCAGGGCGGGAGTCAGTATACAAAATTTGCTCCATATATTACCTAAAACTAGCCAGAGGAAATAAGACTATTTCAGAGTCCAAGACTCAGTATATCTTCATGGTAAAAGCACGTAAGCCCCTGAAGCTCTTGCGTATGTTGATGAGAAAGTTAAGCCCTTGGAATGTGACTGCAAAGTAAAGAGAGAGAAGAGCGCATGGGGCACCCTAAAAGAGAGATCAGGTCACAGTAACAGATCATGGAATCTTGGAACCTTAGAAGAGAGTGCTCATATAACTTCTGCTGAAAATTAACCTCCTATTCTCCAAGCTATTTCTTAGCTAGTGTTGTAGTAATTAGTGGCAACTGGAGAAAAGTTTGCTTCTTTTATCTTCTTTAAACTCTGACATAGAAGTAGGAATCTCTGCAAGGTGTGGAGATAAACTAGTCTGTCAAATGCATGGGATTCAAAGTAAATGTGATCCTAATACCTTGAAGCATGTTTTCCCCTTTTCAAGATGGTCAATTGAGAGTTTGACATAACTAATGCCATAATAATACTCTAAATAACCTATAAGATTTTATTTTGCTTGGTGTTTCGTACACCCTCACTTTCAATGTCCTTTTTTATTACACCAGCTGCACTAATCTTTTTCCAAATGAATGTGAAGGCTTCTTGGAGGATGGCCTTTAACCTGCAAGGTGACAGCTAGGAGGCCTGCCTGGCACTTTTGGTCTGCAACTTTCTTTCTTTCTTGCTCCTTATCTCAGTCAGACTAAATTTGGCAGGCCAGTTCCACTAGCCAAGAGATTTTTATATAAGTTTTCTGCCTGTTACAAACATAAAGATTAGAGTCCAGATGTCCAGCATGCATATCTTTAGTTTAATAAAGAGTTTCTTATAATTGTCTTGTGATGTATACTCATCTGACCATTTGTGGGCTACATGTCTGCAGACAATACATAACCCTTACAAAAATAATATAGAAGCTCTGATGTAGAAATTGCCTTTCGGGACTCCACGAAGACAGCCAATGTTGCTGTCAGGCTCCCTGCTGGTGTCACCTCCTAATAAACTTTCTCTCTCTTTCTGACTTGGAGTACGTTTGACTCGACTACTCCAGGGCACTGACCCAAATTGGGCAACAGTAGAGACACACCTGCAAGGTTAAAATGCCTGGACTCATCCACAACTACTCTTGATGATGACATCATCTATCCAGCTAAGAGATTTGGGTTTGCATTGACCAACCGTTTCTGAACATTAGTCATCATGCGTCTTGCCCTATGTTTGCCTTTATTTTTATCTATTTATTTTCATTTGTTGTAAATGGCTTATCGGAAAAAGAAGAGCATTTGACTATGATGTGAAGGAAATTCTTGGAGAGCAAGGCAATGAAATATATCTTACCTTTCCCACTATTATTGTTATAAGTGTGGATTAATCTTTCTGCCTAAGGAGAAGATACTAAGAGGAACACTTCCCTAAACTCTGGGTTATTTCAGAAAATGAAGTATTCAGAAGTGTCTCAGCAGAAATAATCCTTAAAAGGATATTATAAGGTGCTGTTTTCCTGGTTTTGCCTACTAGAACACTAGGATCTCTTCTCTAAATATCAAGTAAGGTCCAGATAATTATAGTCCAGAATACTGAAAGTGTTCTTTCACTCAGAAATTTAGGGAGACAACAAAGAATTTATTGAAAGCCATGAACCTATTTTCTCATCTGAAATGAGACATATGCAAATTCTTATGTACACTAAGAATAAAGAGAATATAATGCATTCTGATAGCTGTTTTCTTTGTTTACATTAAGAAACTCGGGATGATCCTTAAAAAGTGTGGCTGAGGGAACAGTACGGTCCAGCTGGAATCATCTCCAACGTGACGGCCTAAAGAGGTCCCTTCTTTTATTCTCAGCTCCAATTACCACTTATCTCTTCAATGCTTACTTAAAATACAGACTTCAAGGACTACATCTTTTTAAAATTACAGAAGGCTTTGCTCGCATTCAATATGTTTTGCAAAAGACAGGATGCGAAGGAAATGCCGGAATTTTCTGTACACATTAAGAAAATTGTATCTGTGTTTTCTTTTATCATAACTAGTATTTGTGTATGTGCATGTGATCAGTGGTGACAAGATGGATGTTTTATACCCATTTGGGAAGAAGATTCTCTTCTGGTTGAAGTTAAGAATTAAAAACAATTTCCTCATTAATCTAAAAACATAGATGCCACAGTACATAACTCCCGGACAGCAGTAGCTCAAGGAGTAGCCTGGGGCCATCACTGTTTAACCGAGACTGACTCACATAGGTTAGGTTATAGAACCGTGGAGAATGCATTCTGTAGAGATAGAGAGAAATGACAAGGAATGTCAAGTGTTGAGACTTCAGTAAAATATGATGCAAATGTGAAAAAGAAAGACGAGGAATCCTGGAGCCTTAAGGTTCTTCCCCCCAGAAGTTAAATTTAATCCTTGTTACATTATACTACATGCCATTGAACATATGGGGGAGACTCACAGGTAATTATAAATAGATATTATAAATCATGATACAGATTCTAAGAATCAGAGGTGTGTCATAGTGGTAAGTATAGTGTTTCATCAGAAAAAATATATTTAGTCACATAGTAGAGATCTTTGATCATTGTTGTTGTTGCAGTTTGATGTCGATTTGCTTTCCCAGCATTTCTTCCTTTGTTTTTATTTTTTGCTTTTGGTAGTAATACCTACATCTTCTTCTGGTGAACCACTCCTCTCCCTCTCTTAGATCATGTAGTTCAAGTGGCAGTTCTAGGGATGCTCATATAACCTGGACAAGACCAACCAGAGCATGCCATCTCCCAGCTATGTGCATCACTTCTTGGGACTTCTACTCGAATTATAAGGAAAGAGACACACTCTCTGTAAGGAACGTGTTACTCTGGAGCTTCTGGGGATCATATTGGCTACCACAGGGAGATAGACTATTACTATTGATAAGTTAAGCAAAGTTGTAGAATCCAAAGTTATTTTACAGAAATCAATTGTATTTCTATATACTAGTCGCAAAACCCTGGTGGGCAGTGGTTAAGACCTACAGCTGCTAACCAAAAGGCTGGCAATTTGAATCCACCAGGCACTCCTTGGAAACCCTGTGGAGCAGTTCTACTCTGCCTTATAGGGTCATTATGAGTCAGAATGGACTTGACGGCAAGGGATTTTTTTTTTTTTTTTTTTTTTGATGACGCCGCGATTAAGTGTTCAGCGGCTAACCAAAAGGTCGGCAGTTGGAATCCACAAGCTGTTCCTTGGAAACCATATGAATAATTACAGAATAAAATTTAAAAAACACTTAAAATCACATCCAAAATATGAAATACCTACAGGCAAATTAAATAAAATATAGGCAAGACCTGTACAATGAAAGCTATGAAATGCTGCTGAAATGAAATATCTTAATAAGTATAGATTCATTGCAATCGTAATCAAATTCCCAGCAGACTTTTTTTTTTTTTTGTAGAAAATAGCAAACTGTTTCTAAAATTTTTTTGGTAATACAGAGACCTAGAATAGCCAAAACAGTTTTTTGAAAGAATAAAAATATTGGAAAATTTATATTATCTGTTAAAAAACTACAGTAATTAAGAGAGTATGGTATGGACATAAAAATAGACATGTAGATCAATGGGGGACCCCTGGTTGCTCAGTGGTTAAGAGATATGGCTGGTAACCAAAGGTCAGCATTTCAAATCCATCAACCACTTCTTGGAAATCCTATGGGGCAGTTGTACTCTGCCCTACAGGGTCGCTATGAGTCAGAATTGACTCAAAGGCAACAGGTTTAGATCCATGGGACAGAAGAGGAAGCCCAGAAGTAGACCTATACATACATGACAAATTAAATTTTGACAAGGTACTGCAGTAATTCAATGACTAAAGGATAGTCTTCTCGACAAATGTTATTTATATAAGTGGTTATCCACATGGAGAAAAAATAAACCATGATGCTTATCTCATACCTTATACAAAAAGTAACTTAAAATGAATCATTGTCCTAAATAATAAAATCTAAAACTATAAAACTTCTAGAAGAAAACTTTTTTAAAACCCTTTACAATATTGGGAAAGGCAAAGATTTATTATATAGGATACAAAAATTATGAGCCATAAAAGAAAAAAAAGTGATAAATTGGATTTCATCAAAATTAAAAATGTCTGCTCTTTGAAAGATACTATTAGGAGAATGAAAAGACAAGTCAGACTGGGAGAAAAAGTTTGGAAAAACCACAGTCCCAAACTATATAATAACCAGGGAAATTAGAAAAACCTTCCTATGGAGTCTTCAAAAAGTACTTTTTTGCTACTCCTCCCAACATGGTTGTTGTTAGGTGCCATCGAGTCAGTTCCAACTCATATGGACCCTATGGGACAGAGTAGAACTGCCCCATAGGGTTTCCAAGGAGTGGCTGGTGGATTTGAACTGCCGATGTTTTGGTGAGCAGTCAAGCTCTTAACCACTACGCCACCTAAGGGCTCTCTTTTACTCTCCCTGGGAACTGAAAAATACTTAACTGCTATTTGGCACTTCAGGCCAAAAGGAGAAGCTGGGTGAGATGTGGTAACTTAAAAGAAACACTTTAAACCGTCTTTTGTTTTCAAAGGTCTAAATCAATTGAAAGGAGTCCCTGGGTGTACAAAAGTTAATGTGCTCGGCTGCTAACAAAAAGGTTGGCAGTTTGAGTTCATCCAGAGGTGCCTCAGAAGAAATACTCGGCGATCTGCTTCTAAAAAAGTCAGCCATTGAAAACCCTATGGAGCACAATTCTACTCTGACACACATGGGGTCGCCATGAATCAGAATCGATTCAGTGACAACTAGGTTTAGGTCATTTGAAAAACAAAAAACAAAACAATTTCCGAAATCTATTGTTTGACCTTCAATGTCCTGCATGATTTGGCACCTGCTTACTTTGCTATGCTTACCTCATGTCCCTCTTTCTCAAGATCTTTACCTTCAACATTATTTTGTTTTGTTTGTTTTCTTTTAGTTTTTCCAATGAGTTATATTTCTTTCTACCTTAGGAAGATATAACATTCTGTTGCTCATACTCAAGAGTTTCCATTTTTCCTCCTCTATCAACTTATCTCCTACTTACCCTTCAGACCTCAACTTCTTTGTCACTTCCTTACTGAACTGCAGGTCCTGGCATGTTGTGAGCATTCAATAAATATATCTTGAATAAGTAAATAAATAGATGAATGAATGAATGAATGAAATTTTTCCCAGACTCTCTAGATCAAGTTTTCCTATTATATGTTCTTCATACCCTATTATCTTTCTTCGTGATAATTACCACAACCATAGTTAAATAATCAATTGTGAAATTAAGTATTTAATGTCTGTTTTCCATACTAGATTATAAGCTCCATGAACGTAGGTGCAATATCTGTATTACTCACCGCAGTATCACCAGTTTGAATAAATATTTGTTGAATGAAACCATACCAATCACAGGATAGAAATAAAGCTTTCATAAAAAAGGTTCTAAAGTGACACATAGCCACATTTAGCAAAACTGGAAAAACTTCAACCATCCAGATATTTGTTAAAAGTGTTATTTTACCAATGACAGAACATCTGACAAATTATCCAATTTTTTGAAAAATAATTTATCTTCTCAAAAGACAAAATCAGTAGTGAGAAGAATGGTTATCTGAACCTAAGGATAACCTAGAAATTTGGTTGGTAAACTAGAAGTTGTGTGAATCATAGATGAGAATGGCTATGCCAGAACTGTTTTTTTTTTCCCCCTGCCCTGACATGCGGAACATCCTTACTATAACAGAAAGTTAAATGAGGGCTTTTCCTTTTGACTGAAGTTTCCTAACTGAGAAGAATAAGTGACAACATAGGTGCTAGACATACTTACAGGGCTGGCTTTGGGATACCAGAACCGTTTCTGGGATCCTTACCCTTTAACCTCTAGCTTATATGGAAGAAAATGATGGAGACTAATAGGAGAGATGTTTTGAAGTTTGTTTATTTTTGAAAGAGAGCTGTTATTCTGTTCATTTTCTCTGTCAAGCCAAATTAAGGAATCATAGAAACATCCACAGAGTAAGAATGCTAGCCTACAGGAAAGCTTAACATCTTAACAGCCAAAGGAGCCAGGAGCTGCTGAGCCATTATCAAACAAGGCCCTGGATATGGGTGTGGCTCAATTCGCAGCTACTCAGACAAAATGGAACCTGCCCCCTCCTGTCCATTGTCCTCAAAGCACTGTATGTGGCTCAAGCTAGTCAAATCCAGTTTACTAGCCCACATGCCAAAAAAACAAACGCAACTTTTCTTACTGCCCTGTGCGCCATGAAAACCTATGTAGTCCACAATATGTAGTCCACAATGTTTGTCTGCACTTCCTTGTGAGAGACAGTATAAAATGTTCTGTCTCCCTTTGTTTGGGGAGCTTGATTTGCGGTATACACCTCCTTGCTCCTTGCCTGCACACTGGCAATAAACACTCTTATCTCCCTCCTCAACCTGGTGTATCTTTATTGACGAAAAGCCGAACCACACAGGACCTGCTTTGAGTAACAATCTGACCCCTTGGTGGAAATGTGTTGAGCTGAAGAAATCTGTAGGCCAGTCCCATGTGCCACCAGAATAAATAGGGATGGTATTCTTAAGAGACAGCAATCTATTTGCCCAGGTCTTTGAGGGCCAGGTAGTCAAGAAACTGGTTTTCTTGCCTGGAAAAGCATAAAGAAATGTTGGCTGGAGCTGCCTAAGGTAGAAGAATAAAGAAAAGGGGTCACCGTGGGAACAGTCACCACTTTGATAAGATGCTAGGTGACTACCTCTGAAAGCAGCCTGCTTCAGTCCTCTTGTGAGGACCCTCCCCCATCCCTGCCCAACAAAATAGGCTGCTGTGCCAATTTGACCCTAACAGAAGAGGCTGGGCCTACATCTCCCTAAAACAGAAGTTGAGGAAAAGTAAAAAATGATCAGTTGGACAGTTTATCACCTGTGTAGGGTGTGATTAATGTGATGTCAAAGATTCCCTTGGGGAAGTGTTTAATGAACTCACAAAAGCATTGCAAGAGAGAAACAGCATCTTTGCATTTGCTCCACAGAGGGCATCAAGGTCAGATGTCAACAGCACCAGCCAGGGACACGTTTTTGCCCTTTCTCTCCTCCTTTTTTCTTCCCCTACCCTGGGATAAAACAAAACCAGCTTATGAGTCCTGGACTCCGGCAAGATGGCGGTCTAGGCAGAAGCACCACGCCGTCCCTCCACAACAAAGATCCGAAAAACTAAGCCAAACAGAGAATCAACAATCCTGAAACCCTA
>NW_004443962.1:15063427-15084176 GCF_000243295.1 Trichechus manatus latirostris | reverse complement strand
AAAAAAAAAACAAAACCAGCTTAATAAGTGAGGGAAGTTTTGAAAAATCAAAGTCTAGAAATAGCATGATAAGAGACTGTGGTCCCTTCCCCCACAATGTTTCTGAACCTAGATGAGATCTAAGATGAGGAAAAGTGAGAAGCTTTGATTGACATTTTGTTTAGATTGACTAACCCTTTCATAACCTGAAAATGGACCAATTTTAGTTCAGGAAAATAACTGAAAAAACTGGGATATTTTCCCACTGTACCATATAGGGGTGTGGAATAAAGTTCTAATTGGGATTGTTTGAAGGCAGTGGTGAGAAAGAACAAAGTTATTCCCTGATTACTCCCTGCTCCATGCAGCCAGTTAAATAAACCAATTATATGACATCCAGGGAATTCTCCACCTTGTGATGCAGTGCTTCCCTAAGTCAAGAAGCGGGCGTGCAACATTGGCCCTGCCGATCTAATACACCTATTGAGGTTTTTATTTATTTTTTTGTTCGAAAGCTAATAATGGAAAAACCAAGGTACTGTGCAGAATCCATTCTGATAAATGGAACAGGAGAGACTTCCAACTTTCAGAGGCAGCAGTGGCCAAGGTCCTTTCAGAAACATACAATTCAAAAATATAAAAGGAAAGTAAAAGTAACTATTAAGACTACAATGAACATTTTGGAAAAGATCATTTCATGCAGTTCTCTATTCACACACACACACACACACACACAATCTCGCATATCACGCATAAACATAGGTTTACATGAATGGGATCATACTACCATTTTTTTAAATTTTATTTTATTATTTCCAGTTGCTGCCAAGTCAGTTCCGATTCACGGCAACTCCATGTGTGTCAGAGTAGAATTGTGCTCTGTAGGGTTTTCAGTAGCTGATTTTTCAGAAGTAGATTGCCAGGTCTTTCTTCTAAGGTGCCTCTGGGCAGACTCAAACCACTATCTTTTTGGCTGAGCACTTAACTGTTGGGGCCACCCAGGGACTCCTCAAACTACAGTATCTGGGTTTTTTTTTTTTTTTGTTTATTTTTTTGGAGGGGGCTTTAATCCTCTTTTTTAATGCAATGTACCCTAATACTCCCCAGCATGTTTTCTCCTTTTCAAAATGGGTGATTGAGAGCTTGACGTAACTAACTCCATAAAGAACCTATAAGTTTTTTTCTGCCTCCCTTCTCCTTTCCAAATACCTTTGTTAATGAATTCGTTTTGCTCTGTGTGGCCACTTGTGACTTATGACCCTCCAGCATGGAGATTAGAGCCCAGATGTTCAGTCTGTAAATCTTTAGCCTGACAAGGAGATGTCTGGCATGTATCTCTTTAGCCTGATAAGAAGTCTCCTGTAGTTATCTAATAATGTGTGACTCATCCAGCCATCTATGGGCAATGTGCCAAAAGAGACTTCTAACTCTTGTAAAAATCATATATAAGCTCTAAAGTAAAATTGCCTTTTGGGACTCCATAGACAGCCTATGCCGCTGTCGGATTTCCTGTTGGTGACCACCTCCTAGATAAACTTTCTCTCTCTTTCTGACTTGGAGTACGTTTTATTGGCTCCATTGCTCTAGGGCACAGACCCTAATCGGACAATAGCAGTTGTCTTCTTTCTCTCTCTCTCTCACTTCTTTCCTCCCTCTCTTCCTTCCCCCTTCCTTCCTTTCTTTTTTGGCTTGCCTCTCTGCAACCTTCTCTGACCTTTCCTAGTACAACTTCTCTTCCATCCTCAAAGTCAATGCTTATAAATTGATGTGTATCTTTTTGTAGCTTTTCTGTCTTTATATATTCAGATGCATTTATATATGTAATGTTTCCAAACATGGGGTAATAACATGTACTTCTCTGTGTCTAGATTAGAGAGGCAGTAAAATTCAGCTGCTGAGTATAAACTCTGGGATCAGACTGAGACTATCTGAGGTTCACCAGTTAATTATCTGTGTGGCCTTGGGTTAAATTCTTTTTATCTCAACTTCTCATCTTTAAAAAGAAGATAACAATAATTCTTACTTGATAAGGGGGTTGATGGAGCCCAGGTGGCACAGTGGTTGAGACTTACAGAGAGCTACGGCTGCTAACCAAAAGGTCGGCAGTTTGAATCCACCAGCCGCTCCTTGGAAATCCTATTAGTTGCACTATGAATCAGTATTGACTTGATGGCAATGGGTTTTTTTGGTTTTAAGGGTGTTAAGAGGACTAAGGGATTTGACAGAAGTAAAGTGTAAAGGAGTTCAACAAATATTAAGATGTTGCTGCTTTATTATTATTACTCCTTTTTTTTTTAATTAATAATTGTTTTTTTTGGTTGTTGTTGTTAGTTGCCTTTCAGGGGATTCTGGCTCATGGTGTTGTCACATATGCAGAATAGAACGGCTCCATAGGGTTTTCAAGACTGTGATCTTTTGGAAGCAGATGGCCAGGACTGTCTTCCAATGCTCTTCTGGGAGGGTTTGAACCACCAACTTTTTGGCTAGAGTTGAGTGCTTAACCTTTGCTCTAGACAAAAATATCTCAATCCCTGTGTCAACTAGTGTATTTGCAAGTGCTTCATATCCCATGTTACAAAAACAAACCTCATTTTATTTTGTCATTTCCCTATTAATGGGCATTTTTTTTCTTGTAGTTGCAACAATGCTGCAATAAACATCTTTACACATTCAATATTTTGAACTTGTTCTTTTATATCTAAGCAACAGATTGCCTGGAGGAATATTGCTGATTTGAAAGGTATATGTATTTTTATTTTTAGTAGGTTTTACCAGAATGCATTCTAAAATAGTTATAATAATTAATATCTTAGCAGTAATGTATGAAAATACGCATTCATACATATCCCTATGAGCAGTAAATGTAATTAGTCTTTTTTTTCCATTTTTTTATAAGTGATGAGTAAAAGTGATATTTGAATATTATTTTGATTTGAATTGCCCTCACCTTACAGAGACTGTTTCTTTTGAAATATGTTTGTGGTCACTTGAATTTTCTCCCTTAGGCTTTTCTTGTTCATATTGTTTGCCCATTTTTCCATGAAGACATTATCAATTTGTAAGAAGCTTTTTTTATATATATCATAGCCACTAAGCATTTATCTGTCAAATGGATTGCAAATATTTTTTAATCTATCTTTTAACTATTACATTTGCTTAGGGTAATTTTACCACATAGTTTAAAAAATGCATAATTAATTTTTTTTTAATTTAAAAAATTCTAGGTTTTATGTCTTTCTTCCAAGGATTATTTGGAACATGTTTATTAATTTCCCAGTTGTTAAGTTTTTTGCCATCTTTTTTTGTTATTCTATAGTATTATTTTTTGTTTTTTTCTTTTAATGAAAAGTCTTAATCCTCTCTGAATTCATTTTACAGGCCACTAAGGCAGTGGTTCTCAAACTTTAGTTTGCATTAAGATCACTGGAAAGCTTGTTAAAACACAGATTGCTGGACCTCAACCCCAAAGTTTCTGATTCAGTAAGTCTGGAGGGCAGATAACTTTTGTTACTACATTTTTTTTTTTGTTTTTGGATGGCTTGTTCTTTCAGTATTGAAAGCACGCTCACTAAATGAGTGTGTTTAAATTTTTAGTTGGTAATATGGTTTTGAGAAATAAGATCTAGTAATATTAGCCACCAATGAGGCAAGTGGCACTATGGTGCCAGTGATCTGTGGTATGACAGTATACCAATGAGAAAAAAAAAAAAAAAAAAACGTTGCTGTCGAGTTGATTCTGACTCATAGAGACCAATGAGAGCTATATAAATAATTTATTACAGCCTCCTTTCAATTAGGTTACATGGGGAACCTCTGATTTTAAAAAAAAAAACAAAACCAAACCCGTTGCCGTGGAGTCGATTCTGACTCATAGCGACCCTATAGGACAGAGTAGAACTGCCCCATAGGGTTTCCAAGGAGAGGCTGTTGGATTCAAACTGCCAACCTTTTGGTTAGCATCCAAACACTTAACGAGTGTGCCACTAGGGCTCCCTGGTTTTTGAAATATGACACAGAAAAACCAAAACAAACCCATCGGGGCTCCCTAACAGTCACACAGGAAAGCCAAGATTATGCTTGCAAGCCTTATCTCACAGAAATTAAGGACAAAAAGGCAAAAGTTTCAAAACTAACACACCCTGGAGGTATCACCTAATAGAATGTTCAACCTACACAATAGTGAGGCTCCACCTCTGGGCTGTTGAGCTTCATGCACTTCAAAAAAGACCCACCTTGAGGCTAAATACATTAGAACCAGAATAAAGCCTTACCTCTGAGGCCCAGAGGCAAAAAAGTGGCTGGTATACCATTAACCCAATGGTAATGAAAGAGATAATTAGCATTTCTAACTAGTTCCCAAGTGATTTAGGGACCATAATTTGAAAACCATCACACTAAAGGATCACAACACAGTTTGAAAAACACGCAACAAAAATAAAATAAATTACAGATCATTATCTCTTGTTACTGAACCAACCATATCACACTATCTCCTTTGGTTCAGTGTAAGACTAATGATTCTAATAATTATATCTGTTCAAAAACAGAAAAGGCTATAAGTTCCATGTTCATGTAGAGAGCAAAGAACCAGTTAGAAGGGATAATATTGAGGAACTGCATGCACTGGGTTGGAGGTGAAAAACTGTTCATAATAAATGGATCAAATCAAGAAAAGCTTCCAAATCAAGAGGGAAGGCTGGAGGTTAAAATGACATTGAGGAATTTAAATGCAGTAATTCAATTAGCAAGTACAAAACCAAGAAAATATGACTAATGAAAGGCGTGATGACCTACAAAGCTGGCAAAATACAAACTTCTGTGCTGAATACAATCTGGCTATGCAAGTTAAAAATTTTGATGAATATAATAATTATAGGTGCCTTCGAGTCAATTCCGACTCACAGTGACTCTATGTACAACAAAACGAAACACTACCCTGTCCTGTGCCATCCTCACAATCCTTGCTATGTTTGAGCCCATTGTTGCAGCCACTGTATCAATCCATCTTGTCAAGGGTCTTCTTCTTCTTCCCTCACCCTCTACCCAGCTACCTTACCAAGTATGATGTCCTTCTCCAGGGACTGGTTCTTCCTATAACATGTCCAAAGTGCATGAGAGGAAGTCTCCCCATCCTCCCTACCAAGGAGCATTCTGGCTGTAGTTTTTCCAAGACAGATTTGTTGATTCTTCTGGCCAAAAAAAAAAAAAAAACCAAACCCATTGCCATCTAGACTATTCTGGCTCATATACCCAATATTCTTTGGCAACACCATAATTCAAAGGCATCAATTTTTCTTCAGTCTTCCTTATTCATTATCCAGCTTTCTTATGCATATAAGGTGATTGAATATATCATGGCTTGGATCAGGCACATCTTAGTCTCAAAGTGACATCTTTCCTTTTCAACACTTTAAAGAGGTCTTTTGCAGCAGATTTGCCCAAAGCAATACATCATTTGATTTCTTGACTGCTGCTTCCACAGGCATTGATTATGAATTCAGATAAAATGAAATCCTTGACAACTTCAATATTTCTCCATTTATCATGATATTGCTTTTCCGTCCATTTGTAGGATTTTTGTTTTGTTTATGTTGAGGTGTTATCCATACTGAAGGCTGTAGTCTTTGATCTTCATCAGTAAGTGCTTCAAGTCCTCTTCACTTTCAATAAGCAAGACTGTGTCATTTGCATATGACAGGTTGTTAATGAGTCTTCCTCCAATCCTACTGTTGTGTTCTAGCACAGCTTCTTGGATTATTTGCTCAGCATACAGATTGTATAAGTATGGTGAAAGGATACAACCCTATCAGACACCTTTCCTGATTTTAAAACATGCAGTATCCCCTTGTTCGTTCAAACAGTTACCTCTTGGTCTGTGTACAGATTCCGCAAGGGCACAATCAAGTGTTCTGGAAGTCCCATTCTTCGCAATGTTATCCATAATTTGTTATGATCCACATAGATGAATGCCTTTGCATAGTCAATAAAACACTGATAAACATCTTTCTGGTAGTCTTTGCTTTCAGTCAAGATCCATCTGACTTTAGCAATGATGTCCCTCATTTCACATCCTCTTCTGAATCCAGCTTGAATTTCCGGCAGTTCCCAACTAATGTATTGCTGCAACCATTTCTGAATTATCTTCAGCAAAAATTTACTTGCATGTGATATTAATGATATTGTTCAATAATTTCTGGATTCTGTTGGATTACCTTTCTTTAGAATTGGCACAAATACGGATCTCTTCTGGTCAGTTGGCCAGGTGGCTGCTTCCAAATTTCTTGGCACAGACAAGTGAGCACCTCTAGTACTGCACTCGTTTGTTGAAACATCTCAGTTGGTATTCCATCAAATCCTGGAGCCTTGTTTTTCGCCAGTGTCTTCAGTGCAGCTTGGACTTCTTCCTTCAATACCGTTGGTTCTTGATCATACGATATCCTGAAATGGTTGAACGTCAACCAATTCTTTTTGCTACAGTGACTCTGTGTGTTCCTTCCCTCTTCTTTTGATGCTTCCTTCATTACTCAATATTTTGCTCATAGAATTCTTCAATATTGCAACTTGAGGCTTGAAGTTTTTCTTCAGTTCTTTCAGCTTGAGAAATGCCAAGCATGTTCTTCCCTTTTGATTTTCTAACTTCATGTGTTTGCATATTTCATTATAATACCTTACTTTATCTTCTTGATCTGCCCTTTGAAATCTTCTGTTCAGCTCTTTTACTTCACTTCTTCCATTCGCTTCAGCTACTCTATGTTCTAAAACAAGTTTCGGAGTCTCTTCTGATATCATTTTGGTCTTTTCTTTCTTTCTTATCTTTTTAATGACCTTTTGCTTTCTTCACGTATGAGGTCCTTGATGTCATCCCACAACTCTTCTTGTCTTTGGTTTAGTGTTCAATGTGTCAAATCTATTCTTGAGATATTCTCCAAATTCAGGTGGGATGTATTCAAGGTTGTATTTCGGCTCTCGTGGACTTGTTTTAATTTTCTTCAGCTTCAACTTGAACATGTGTATTGAGCAATTTACTGTCTGTTCTGCAGTTGGCCCCTGGCCTTGTTCTGACTGATGTAATAATTAGAGATGGCAAAACTGAAGTTCAATGCATTTAGATAACTTGCCTAATGTCAGTATATCCGGTAAGCATTATAGCTATGAGTAGGCCTGGTGAGGCTAAAACTACTTTATTCACTATGCCATGCTGTCTTAAAAGAATAGTTTAGTCTGCATTCCTGATGACCAGGTAATTTTATTTTATTTTATTTTTGTGCAAATCAGGACTTTTTTTTTTAGGCAAAAGAGAGTATTATTAACAATAATTCTGGAGAAACAAAGTGAATGGCTTTTTGCCTAGGACTGTGTTTCTTATGAGCCCCTGGATAGTGCAAACCTTTGAGCACTCGACTGAAAAGTTGTTCAAACCCACCCAGAGGTGCTTCGGAAGGAAGGCCTGGCAATCTGCTTACAAGAGATTACAGCCTTGAAAATCCTATGGGATGCAGTTCTGCTCTGCACACGTGGGGTCAGCATGAATTGGAATCGACTCAACAGCAATTGTTTGTTTTTTGCTTTCTACTGTGCCCCAATAGGACAATCCAGAAGATTAGGCATCTGCTGATGGAGACACAGCCACATCTGCTGTGTCACTTTATTTTGAGACCCATCCTCTAAGCTAATCAAATGCTCCTATACTCAACACAACTCGATTTTAAACATCCACATGTATTCATTCTTTTGCATTCCCAGAACTACTTGATCCTTTTTCTTTCTTCACGTGCCTGTAACATATCTACTTTTTTACCATCTTTTTTATGTCATTTGCCACGGTCGATCTGAAAGTATTCTCCTTCGATGCCTGCCAGCTAGAACTGTCCTTCAATGTCTAACCCTCCAGATCCCTGTCTCTTTCTGAAACACACTGCACAGTATAATTAAAGTGGGCGCTGTTCTGCTGTATGTTGTCTAACATTTTGCTTTGTGCTTGAGAGAGCTATTTATTTTAGCGGCCACAGAATCTTTGGGAATTGGTAGCTCCCAGTGAGGGTCAGTAGGCAGCGTGAAGAACAGATGACAGCCTGCAATACCTCCTTCGCATTTCTGTAAAGAGATTTGACATTTACAAAGTACTGCACGTTGCTTTTTCTCACAAATCTCTGAAGGATTCATAAAAATAAGGGCTTAATGATGATTCCTTAACATTTGATATGCTTTTAAAAGTACAAGATATACTGTTTTTGATAAACTGGAGGAGGCCTTACCATGGCTGGTATGATAGAGCCATCTCTAAAACTACCTGAATGCAGGAATAACACATATCAAAGAACTCTTTCCTAGAAAGGCAATGCCCATGCTGGGGAGAATTGCTGTTCAGGGAAGTTCTTTCTATTCTGAAGAATAGAGATCAAATTTATTAGTGGTTACCAGGTGTGGGCAGGAGGGAGGAAGACAGGAAGACATAATGCTTAGGGGACACTGAGCTTCTGTTAAGGGTGATGGAAAAAATTCAGGAGCGGTTAAGGGTGAAGGTTGAAAAACATGAAGAATATAATTATCACTGAACTGTACATACGAAGATTGTTGAAATGGCAAATGTTTTGTTACCTTTATATTTATCACAATTAAAAAAAAATCAGTATACCTCCTCCTATAGAGCTCTTAAATTTACAGCTGGTAGAATCAGGTAGCACTTAAACTACCTAAGACTTAATTGGAGCCCTGGTGGCACAGTGGTTAAGAGTTTGGCTGCTAACCAAAAGGTCGGCAGTTCATAATCCACCAGCCACTCTTTGGAGACACTACGGGGCAGTCCTACTCTGTCCTATAAGGCCACTATGTGTCAAATTCAACTCAAAATTAGAGCCCTGGTGGCACAGTGGTTAAGAGCTTGGCTACTAACCAAAAGGTCAGCAGTTCAAACCCACAACCTGCTCCTTGAAAACTTTATGGGGCAGTTCTACTCTGTCCTGTAGGGTCACTATGAGTCGGAATTAACTCAACGGCAACTGGTAAAAGTCATTCTTCCATTTTCTCGGTTCATGGAAGAAATTTGAAAACAAAGTCCACCCTTAAGTAACAGAGATAGACTTTCTTTGATGATAGAGAATGCCTTAAACTAAAGATTCAAACAAATCACAGAAGTTAATATACCCTTGAATCTTTTAAATTGCATATAGAAACCTGCACATATTAATAAGAAACTATTAATACTGCTTTATTTCTAATTTTCTGGTCTAAATACAGATTACCAAAAAAGAAAGTTTCTGTAACATTTCCTTCATGCAGAATTTAGGAAAGGGCTTAGATTAAATAACCTTTTTTTTATTGTAAATAATTTACGTGTGTAAAAATTAATCAATAAAAAGTAAAAGAGCTTCAATGACATTTTAAAGTAAAACCCAAGGACAGTTTTGATGTGAATCAAGTCCCATTTCTCCCTCAGGGTAACATACAGAGCATAGAAAAGCTGCCTAAATAAATCAGTGCTGGACTTGGTAGAACAGGGAAGAAATGACTGCAAGTGCCCAGGCTGGGGAGATAGTCATTTCAAAAAGATATTTATTTGGAGTGGATAGTCCCACAAAGAGTTTAAGGCAGAGAAAGGTGGCTCCTTGGCCATGCTTCTGTTCTCTTACTCCCTGCACTGGCTAGTCTCCATTCAAGCAACTCTCACTACAGTTAGGGGCCAGAAAAAAATGGAGAATATGAGCGGCTTCCCTGCCTTTTGTTTTAGGTTTATCATCCATATTTTTGTTGTCGTTAAGTGCTGTAGTATCGGTTGTGACTCATAGCTACCCTACGTACCACAGAACGGAACACTGCCCAGTCTCGTGCCATCCTCACAATTATTGTTATGATTGGGTCCATTGTTGCAGCCACTGTGTCAATCAATCTCAGTGAGGGTCTTCCTCTTTTTCGCTGACCCTCTACATTACCAAGCATAAAGTTCTTCTCCAGGGACTGGTCTCTCCTGATAACATGTCCAAAGTATGTAAGACCAAGTCTCGCCATACTTGCTTCTAAGGAGTATTCTGGCTGTACATCTTCCAAGACGGATTTGTTCATTCTTCTGGCAGTTCATGATATATTCTATATTCTTCGCCAACACCATAATTTAAATGTATTCATTCTTCTTTGGTCTTCATTATTCATTATCCAGTTTTTGCATGCATATGAGAGGATTGAAAATACCACGACTTGGGTCAGGTGCACCTTAGTCCTCAAGGTGACATCTTTGCTTTTTAACACTTTAAAGAGGTCTTTGGAAGCAGATTTACCCAATGCAATGCGTCATTTGATTTCTTGACTGCTGCTTCCATGGGCATTGACTGTAGATCCAAGTAAAATGAAATCCTTGACAACTTCAATTTTTTTCTCCATTTATCATGTTACTGATTGATCCAATTGAAAGGAGTTTTGTTTTCTTTATATTGAGGTGTAATCCATACTGAAGGCTGTAGCCTTCAATCTTCATCGGTAAATGTTTCAAGTCCTTTTCACTTTCAGCAAGCAAAGTTGTGTCATCTGTATATCGCAGGTTGTTAATGAGTCTTCTTCCAATCCTGATACCACATTCTTCTTCATATAGTCTTCCTCATATAGCTTTTCAGATTATTTGCTCAGTGTACAGACTGAATAAATATGGGGCACACCTTTTCTGATTTTAAACCATGCAGTATCCCCCTTGCTCTGTTCCAACAACTGCCTCTTGATCTATGAACAGGTTCCTCATGGACACAGTTAAGTGTACTGGAATTCCCATTCTTCGCAATGTTATTCATAATTTGTTACGATCCACACAGTCAGGTATCCCAAACAATATTTCATGCAACTTATTTGAATTTTTTATTAGTAAACTCATGCTGTACATTTTTTTGTGACTTTTTTTCATGTTTTTGAGATTGATCCACATTGATGCTTGAACCTGTAATTTATTTTTACTGGTATACAACATTTAATGGCATACCATAATTTATCTATTCTCTTATAAACAGATATTTGGAATGTTTTCATTCTTAAAATCTAATTCCTTTTTTTTTTCCAACTAGCTTCTGATTTTAAAAAGTCATGCCTTCCAAAACTTTGAAAGAATAATAAAATATATCCTTCATCTAAATTAATCAAGTTTTCAAAATGTTTTTAAAAATTTACCATATTTGCATTCTCTTTCTCTCCATATTAAAAGCTGTTGGATTTAGATATAACTGTGCTTGAAGGTAAAATTATAGCTTACAGATTCCACCAAGAATTTTAATTTGCTGTTATGTACTTATAGCCTTCTTTAATCTAGAACAATTTCCCTACATTTTATTTTACTTTATCATGACATCAAGCTTACAGAGTCCAACATATTTAGAGATCATCTTAAAATTTTAATGATGGTTTCCTCATGATTACATTTAAGTTACAAATCTTTGCAAGAAATATTATGTAGGTGATGTTATGCCCCATCCAGTGCACCGCATAAATAGGTTCATTGGATTATTTGGTTAAGGTGGCGGTGCCCACCAGAGTTCTCCATTGTGAAAGTCCCTCCTCACTTTGCAATTAATAACTAATCTGAAGGTTGATCATTTGAAACTATTTAAATGTCTTTTTCCCAATAATATTTCACCCAATGCTTTTGTTGTTGTTATTAGGTGCTGTTGTTTCCACCTCATAGCTACCCTATTATAACAGAAACACTGCCAATTCCTGCACCATCCTCACAATCATTGTTATGCTTGAGCCCATTGTTGCAGACACTGTGTCAATCCATCTTGCAGAGGGGCTTCCTCTTTTTTCGCTGACTCTCTACTTTACCAAGCATGATGTCCTTCTTCAGGAACTGATCCTTCCAGATAACATGTTCAGAATATGTGAGACGTAATCTCGCCATCCTTGCTTCTAAAAAGCATTCTGGCTGTACTTCTTCCAAGACAGATTTGTTCATTATTTTGGCAATCCATGGTATATTCAATATTCTTCACCAACATCATAATTCAAAGGCGTCAATTCTTCGGTCTTCCATACTCATTGTCCAGTTTTCGCATGTACAAGAGATGATTGAAAACACCTTGGATCAGGTGCACCTTAGTCTTCCAGGTGACATCTTTGCTGTTTAACACTTTATAGAGATCTTTTACAGCAGATTTGTCCAATGCAATGTGTCATTTGATTTCTTGACTGCTGCTTCCATGGTGTTGATTGTGGATCCAAATAAAATGAAATCCTTGACAACTTCAATCTTTTCTCCATTTATCATGATGTTGCTTATTGGTCCAGTTGTGAAGATTTTTGTTTTCTTTGTGTTGAGGTGCAATCCATACTGAAGGCCTTTGATCTTCATCAGTAAGTGCTTCAAGTCCTCTTCACTTTCAGCAAGCAAGGCTGTGTCATCTGCATATCGCAGATTATTAATGAGTCTTTCTCAAATTCTGATGCCTCTTTCTTCTTCGTATAGTCCAGCTTCTCAGATTATTTGCTCAGAGTACAGATAGAATAAGTATGGTGAAACAATACAATCCTGATGCACACCTTTTCTGACTTTAAACCATGCAGTATCCCCTTGCTCTGTTCGAACAACTGCCTCTTGATTATGAACAGGTTTCTCATCAGCACAATTAAGTGTTCTGGAATTCTCATTCTTTACAATGTTATCCATAATTTGTTATGATCCACGTGGTGGAATGCCTTTGAGTAGTCAATAAAACACAGGTAAACATCTTTCTGGTATTCTCTGCTTTCAGCCAGGATTCATCTGATATCAGCAATGAATCCTTTGTTCCATGTCATCTTTGAAATCCAGATTGAATTTCTGGTTTTAGCAGCTATTTATGACCCTTGCTTTATTCAGTTATTACCATGCTGGTCATAAAATGGTGGTATTCCTATTTTTATTATTATATCTGCATTTTTTAGTTGACATCCTTCTGTAAAGAAAAACCTTTCCCTTTTCCAAACACACCACTTCTCTCATTTATTTATTTATGTAGCATGCCAACAATAATAAAAATAAAGCCTACCTAGTTATAAAAATACTTTACAAAGTAGATATGAAGGCAAAACTAGAGACAAAAAAAAATTTCTTTAAAAATTTTTTTTTTATTGTGCTTTAAGTGAAAGTTTACAATTCAAATTAGTCTCTCCCACAAAAATTTATACATACATTGTTATGTGACCCTAGTTGCTTTCCCTATACTGTGACAGCACACTCCTCCTTTCCACCCTGGATTTCCCATGTCCATTCAACCTGCTCCTGACCCTCTCTGCCCTCTCATCTCACCACCAGACAGGAGCTGTCCTTTTAGTCTCATGTATCTACTTGAGATAAGAAGCACACTCTTCATGAGTATCATTTTATGTCCCATACTCCAGTCTAATTTTTTGTCTGAAAAGTTGGCCTTGGGAATGGTTTTAGTTTTGGGTTAACAGAGAGTCCAAGGGCCATGTCTTCTGGGGTCCCTCCAGTCTCACTGAAACCATTAAGTCTTGTCTTTTTAATAGAATTTGAGTTCTACACACCACTTTTCTCTTGCTCCATGAGGGACTCTCAGTTCTGTTCCTTGTCAAAGCAGTCATTGGTGGTAGCCAAGCACCGTCTAGTTGTTCAGGTCTCAGGCTGATGGAGTCTCTGGTTTATGTGGCCGTTTTGTCTCTTGGGCTAATATTTTCCTTGTGTCTTTGGTGTTCTTCTTTCTCCTTTGCTCCAGGTGGGTTGGGACCAATTGATGCACCTTAGATGGATGCTCTCTAGCTTTTAAGACACCAGACACCACTCACCAAAGTGAGATGCAGAATATTTTCTTAATAAACTTTGTTATGCCAATTGACCTAGATGTCCCCTGAAACCATGGTCCCCAGACCCGCATCCCTGCTACTCTGCCCCTCGGAGTGTTTGATTGTATTCAGGAAACTTCTTAGCTTTTGAAAAACCATATTTCTTAATGGTAAAAGGGTAAATCTACCAGAAATATTTAACAATTTTTAATGTGTATGCACCTAATAACATATGTTCAACATATATAAAGCAAAAACTATTATAACTAAAAGGAGAAATATACAAATCCAAAATCATTGTGGATAATTAACTGAACAACCAGACAAAATATCAGCAGACATAAAGACAGTCTGAATAACACCATTGCAAAACTTCATCTAATTTAAACCATCGCATCTAAGTTGACCTAATGCACCAATCAGCTGCAGAACATACATTCTTCTGATGTGTACATGAAACATTTACCAAAATTGGACCATATACTGGGCTATAACTCAATAAATTAACAAAAATCTCAATAAATATCAAACGATTCAAGTTATATAACTTATACTCTCTGATCACAGTGGAATTAAACCAGATGTAAATAACATGAGTGTAACTAGGCAGTTCCTAAGTGCTTAAAGTTAAGAAATACACTTTTAAAGAACCCATTATCTAAGAAAATCATATGTTAGAAAACAAGAAAGACTTAAAATCAATAAGCTAAGCATCCATTGCAAGGACTTAGAAAAAGAATAGAAAAATAATCCCAGAGAATACTGAAAAAAGGAAATAATAAAGAATGAAATCCATGAAATACAAATCAAAGAGAAAAGCAGCAAAGTCTAATGCTTATTCTTTTAAATGAATATTAAATTTATATTACCCTAACAAAAAGTACATGAATAACTACTGTGAGGAATGAAAAGGAGTCAACACAAATATACACTTCACACATTAAAGACAATAAGAAGAAATTATAAATAATTGTATACCAAAATATATTCCAATTTAGACGAAATGGACATGTTTCTTATATGTATAAATTATCAAACTTACATAGGAAAAACAAAAAAAGTAAATGAAATATGTATTCATATATATGAATCTATTTAGAAATATATAAGAATATATATATATTGTGATGTCAGCTGAGATTTGCTTTAATTTGATTCCATGGAGAAGTTCTTGCACAAAAATTGCACCATGGAATTAGCCCCAACTTGAGTCATGGGGCTGACCTTATGTACTTGTGTCAGTCACTCAGTCATTGAGTCATTAGCCACCATCTGCCTCAAAGGAGGTAGAGATTGGGGTGTAGCCTACCAGACAACGTGTTTTACATTTAGCTGAGAGCAATTCTCTGGAAGTTATAAATTGTTACCAGCTAACCACAGCAGCTGAGTGATGCGAACACCAACTAGTAAAGGGAATCTGGGTGAGGCACCAACATTATTGTTTTTGGCCCAACCCTTATACCACTTAGATTCATTTTCTTATCATATTAGGTTAACTCTATACAGTTAGTGCTTCTTCAGTAGTCTGGTTGGTGACAATTGTTGGAATCTTACAAGAAGAGACTTAGTGAGGCAAATTACAACTCCACTCTATAGTTAGTGTAGAAGCCATAATGGGAAATCATAACATCTTTCTTTTTTACTGCTCATCCTAGATTTTCATACACTTTGACTATCATCTCTGCTGATCAAGATAGCTTGCCTGGTGGATTGACTGAGACCAATGAGACCAGCGGTTCTAAACCAGGGCTGATTTTGACCCTTAGGCGACACTTCACAATTTCTGGAGACATACGGATGAGGCTAGGGATTTTGCTATGCATCCTATAATATATAGGACAAACCTCTACAGCAAAGAATTATCCAGCCCAAAGTGTCAATAGTGCCACGTTTGAGAAATCCTGCTTTAGAAGACTTAGTGAACATTCATATGAGTTTGAGGAGTGATTTTTAAAGTTTGTCTTCTGTGCACTGTAGTGACCTAGTTTTTTGGAGACAGGCTTTGGAAGCATTCATTCCAGACCCACCGCTCAAAGTGCCCCTTTACATCAAGTACTATTCCACTCAGGAGTGAATCAGGAGAATTGATTTGAGAAATTACTCTTATACCAACAAGCTCTATGACCTTAGGCAAGTCCCTCCAACTCTGGGCTTAGATTTTTCTCATTTATTAAATTAAGGAAATTAGCTGATCTTTATATGGTCCTTTCAGTTCTGACCTTCAAAGTTCTTTTTGGCTAAATGTTACTTGGGAGGAGAATGATTAACATTGAAAAATCAGGAACAGTTATTTGCATACTAGCTTGAATTTGTTCATGAGCTCCTTTATGAAAGACAGTTGCAGAAGAGAGCAAATAATAACGAGAGTGTGGTAGACGGGTAGGACATGGCCCTGATGAACTGGAAGTCAGCTGGACAGAAAAATTATGAAGGGAGGGAAAAACAATGAACATGAAGGTAAAAGTTCCAGAAGTCAAACCACAGTTAATCTAGGGCTCTATCTGGCAACCACTAGAAGCACAACAGCAAACATTTGCAGGGATTTATAAACATTAGAAAATACAGCAGTCTCACGAGGTAGGAAAGTCTGTCTTAATCATTGCCACATTACAAATGAAGGCACTGAAGTTAAAGAAGATAAGTGGTTGCTAAGTTCATGTGTCTAGTGAGAGGCAGAGACAGGGCTTAAACTCATATCTTCTGATGCTACGTCCTTAAGACAATCAGAAAAATATTGGACTGGCGCTTTCTAGCTGTGTAAGAGCTTGTTTCTTCATATCAAAATTATTTGATTCCAAGGCTGGGAAGGTTTTTCAATCTTCTCTGCACTCATTAATTACATCCCCCGAGCTTGAAAGAGGTGATTCACTTACAGCATTTCTAAAAAATAAATAAATAAAGTCTTGCCAAAACACAAGCATTAGTTCTGCCACATTATTCTTCAGGTCCACAGGCCATGTCTCAAAAACCTAAGAAAATAATGCTTATAAATTAACTCTGGCTGTGAAAGGTTTTGAAAGAATTATGTTCTCATAAAAGCTTTAGGAAGCATGGGTTTTGCGTTAGTGTATTTGTATGACCCCGTACTGTGTGCTAATTACCAGTTATTTTTAAAGTTGTTTTATACTGAGTTTTACCACATAGCAACCTAGAGAAAGATCCTTGGAAAATATCCTGGATTTCTATCCACAAAGCCTTGTTAAACTCTACTACACGTTTGGTATTCTTATAAATATTGTGGTTGTAAACTCACCCAAACTAAAGGAGAGATTTTGCAACATAAGAATTTTGGGGGTCCAAATTTTTGTCTTAATTCACCGGAGATAATTTAGTGTATGGGTATGATAATTTGGATATGATAACCTAGTGTCTGAGCTGTGGGAATCAAACAAATCTATATTTGAATCTTGTATCAGACACTTTTTGTGTCCCACTTTGTGTCTTCAAGGCCTCATCACTGGTTCTAGCCACACCTGCAACAAGATTTTCCAGGTGGGCTTAGAGTCACATTTCACTTACAACCTTCCATCTCCAGGGCATGCCATGCATCTCTGCTTTTTGTCCCATGACTTTGTCAATGCTGAGGCATGAGGCTGCAGTAGGAATCAGCAGGATTCATATACAGTTGCATAATATGGAGGACTTACCTCAGCGGCAACCCTTAAACAATCTGGGAGGGGAGTCAATGGATGAATATGCTTCCCTGTCAATCCTTAGATTCACAATTCTGTGAGGCAACTCCTATAACTTCCGAAGATCCTGGCAGGACTGAGCCCCAGTTGTCCATGGAGATGACCAACTTAATCCCACTCCCTTATATTGACTTTTTTCCTTTCCCTATTAAACTCTCCCTAGTTACTCACTGCCGTGTCCTCAGATCACCACCCAAATAAACTACCTGCACAGAAGTTTTTATTTTAGGGTCTGCTTTTTTCTTTGGTTGGGTGTCAGACGTGGGTAGGTTCCATTAAATTGCCTACACACTCCACCTCTTTCAACTACTGGCCAGATTTCTATCACTATAGATGAATGTATTTTTTCTGTTCTAGAACATCACATAAATGAAATCACACAATAAGTACTCTTGAGTGTCTCTTTTTTAATTTTTTTCCACACACCATAACATTTTTGAATTTCAAACAAGTTGTCACGTGTAACAGTAGTTATATCTTTTTTTTTAAATTTTTTTACTGCCCAAACTATTTGTTAATTGTTTGTTTACCAAGAGAAACTATTCCTTAGCCCACATAGTGATGTTTCATAGTTCAGGAACATAGGTCAGTGACAACTTCCATGAAACTCAATTCAAAGAAATTCTTTACACTCCAAAATCACTTTGCACTCTGAAAGAGTGCTTTCTGACAAAGAAAGAAGCCTGAGAGCATCTTGAGAAAAACAAAAAGTCACATACAGAGGAGAAACAATAAGACGAAGCTTGGATTATTCAGCAGAAACCATGCAGGCAAGAAGACAATGGGATGACATATATAAAAGAAAAAAATTGCCAGCCAAGAATAATATATCCTGTAAAACTCTCATTCAAACATGGTGGTGAAATTAAGTCATTTCAAGATAAACAAAAATTAAGAGACTATGTAAAAACCAAACCAAACTTACAAGAATTAGTAAAGGGAGTCCTTTGGTCTGAGAACAAAGACATCAGACCACAGGCTGAAACTAGGACACAGGATGGTACCAGCCAGATACCAACCGAGGAATGAACTCCCAAGGACTGTTCAAAACCAAAAGAATTACAACAGGGAACCAGAGGGGTTAACCTGTAAATGACAACAACATCAAAACAATAAAAGAGGGAATAAACGGTGTAGGTATAGAACCTTCTAATGAAGAGGAAGGCAAGGTGATACCAAGTAATAATAGACTGGTTCAAACCTAGGAGGATAAGGGTAAACTTCAAGGTGACCACAAAGAAAGCTCACAAACATACTCATCAAAATAAAAAAGAAGAACATAAAGTCTCAGTAAAAAACAAAATCTACGAAAACAAAAGAGATGGAAAAAAAATCCACAAACAAAAGGAATTTAGCACAGGACAGTAAGAGGAACAAAGAAAATGTCAGCACCACAGAAAAAAGCACTACAAAATGACAGCAATCAACTCACATCTATCAATAATTATACTGAATATAAATGGCCTAAATTCACCCATAAAGAGACAGAGAGCGACAGAATGGATTAAAAAAACAGGATCCATCAATATGCTGTCTACAAGAGACACACCTTAGAAACAAAGATGTAAATTTATTAAAAGTCAAAGGATGGACAAATATATATCAAGCAAACAGCTACCAAAAAAAGAGCAGGATAAATCTCAGATAAATAGACTTTAAAACAAAATCCACTATAAAAGACAAAAAAAGACACTGTATAGTAATTAAAGGGACAACCCAGCATGAAGACATAACCATCATAAACATCTACACACCCAATGACTGGACTCAAAAATACATAAAACAAACTGTAACAGCACTGAAAAGAGAAATTGACAGTAGTCCACATTAATAGTAGGAGACTTCAACACACCACTCTTGGTAAAGGACAGAATAGCTACAGAGAAACACAACAAAGATACAGAAGAGCTAAATGGCACAACCAGCCAACTTGACCTCATAGACATATATAGACCACTCCACTCAACAGCTGCAAAGTACACATTCTTTTCCAACGCACATGGAACATTCTCCAGAATAGACTACATCTTAGGTCACAGAGCAACCCTCAACAAAATCCAAAACATTGAGATAATACAAAATATCTTCTCTGACCACAGCACCATCAAGGTAGAAATTAACAACAGGAGGAGCAAGGAAAAAAATCAGTTACATGGAAACTGAATAATACCCTGCTTAAAAACCACTAGGTAATAGAAGAAATCAGAGATGTAATCAAAAAATTCCTAGAATCAAGTGAAAATGAAAACACATCATACCAGAACCTTTGGGACACAGCAAAGAAAGTCCTCAGATGACAATTTATACCAATAGATGCACACATCAAAAAGGAAGGGACAAAATCAAAACATAACTAAACAACTTGAACAAAAAGAAACAGCAAAAAAAAAAAAAGCCCTCAGTCACCAGAAGAAAGGAAATAATAAAGATCAGAGCAGAAATTAATGAAATAGACAATAGAAAAACAATAGAAAGAATCAACAAAACCAAAAGCTTGTTCTTTGAAAGGATCAACAAAATCGACAAACCACTGACCAAACTGACAAAAGAAAAGCAGGAGAGGATGCAAATAACGCAAATAAGAAATGAAATGGAGGACATTACAACAGACCCAACTGAAATAAAAAGGATCATAACAGACTGTTATGAAAAACTATACTCTAACAAATTTGAAAACATAGAGGACATGGATAAATTTCTAGAAACACACTACCTACCCAAACTATCACAAAGTGATGTTGAAAATCTGAACAGACCCATAACAAGAGAAGAGATTGAAAAGGTAATAAAAAAAACTCCCAACAAAAAAAGGCCCTGGCCCAGATGGCTTCATTGGAGAATTCTACCAAACATTCAGAGAAGAGCTTATACCAGTACTACTGAAAATATTTCAGAACAAAGAAAAGGAAGGGATACTTCTGAATTCATTCTGTGAAGCTAGCATAACCCTGATACCAAAACCAGGCAAAGATGCCACAAAAAAAGAAAATTACAGACCAATATCTCTCATGAATATAGATGCAAAAATTCTCAACAAAATTCTCACCAATAGAATTCAGCATCATATCAAAAAAAATAATACACCACAACCAAGTAGGGTTCATGCCAGGTCTGAAAGGATGGTTCAACATTAGAAAATCAATCAACATAATCAACCACATAAGTAAAAGGAAGGAAGAGAATCACATGATCATCTCAACTGGTGCAGAAAAGGCATTCGACAAAGTCCAACACCCATTCCTGATAAAAACTTTCAATAAAATAGGTATAGAAGGGAAATTTCTCAACATAATAAAGGGCATCTATGCAAAACCAATGGCCAACAT
>NW_004443962.1:15059706-15063230 GCF_000243295.1 Trichechus manatus latirostris | reverse complement strand
ACCAGGGATGTAAAAGACCTATACAAAGAAAACTACAAAACACTACTGCAAGAAACCCAAAGGAATCTACATAAATGGAAAAACATACCATGCTTATGGATAGGCGGACTCAACATTGTAAAAATGACAATTCTACCCAAAGCAATTTACAAATACAATGCAATCCTGATCCAAATACCAACAATATTCTTTAAAGAGATGGAAAAACTGATCATGAACTTTATATGGAAAGGGAAGAAGCCCCGGATAAGTAAGGCACTAATGAAAAAGAATAATAAAGTACCATGACTTGCACTACCTGACCTCAGAACCTACTGTACAGCTACAGTAGTCAAAACAGCCTGGTACTGGTACAATGACAGATACATTGACCGGTGGAACGGAATTGAGAACCCAGATGTAACTCCATCCACCTAGGGTCACCTGATCTTCGACAAGTTCCCAAAGTACATCAGATGGGGAACAGAGAGTCTTTAACAAATGGTGTTGGCAAACATGGATGTCCATCTGCAAAAAAATGAAACAGGACCCATACCTCACACCACATACAAAAGCTAATTCAAAATGGATCAAAGACCTGAATATAAAGCCAAAAACTATAAAGTTCATAGAAGAAAAAATAGAATCAACACTAGAGGCCCTAATACATGGCATTAACAGGATACAAACCATAACCAACAACACACAAACTCCAGAAGGTAAGCTAGATAACTGGGATCTTCTAAAAATTAAACACTTATGCTCATCAAAAGACTTCATCAAAAGAGTAAAAAGAGAACCTACAGACTGGGAAAAAAATGGACATTACAAGTCAGACAAAGGTCCAATCTCTAAAATCTACAAGAAAATCCTACACTTTTACAACAAAAAGATAAATAATCCAATTAAAAAATGGCAAAGGGAATGAACAGACACTTCACCAAAGAAGACATTAAATGGCCAACAGACACATGAGGAAATGCTTGCGATCACTAGCTATTAGAGAAATGCAAATGAAAACCACAATGAGATACCATCTCACCCTGGCATTACTGGCACAAATCAAAAACACGGGAAATAACAAACGCTGGAGAGACAGCAGGGAGATCAGAACTCTTATGCACTGTTGGTGGGAATGTAAAATGATACAACCATTTTGGAAAACGGTATGGTACTTCCTTACAAAGCTAGAAATAGAAATACCATAGGATCCAGCAATCCCACTCCTAGGAATATATCCTAGAGAAGTAAGAGCCGTCACATGAATAGACATATGCACACCCATGTTCACCGCAGCATTGTTCACAATAGCAAAAAGATGGAAACAATGTAGATGCCCATCAACAGATAACTGGATAAACAAACTATGGTACGTACACACAATGGAGTAGTACACACCAAGAAAGAACAATGATGAATCTGCAAAACATCTTATAACATGGATGAAACTGGAAGACATCGTTCTGAGTGAAAGGTCAATCACAAAAGGACAAATATTGTATGAGACCACTACTGAAAGAGTGCTTTCTTCATCTCCCCAAAATCCTGCTTGGAATCATAATTTCTGTAGAAATATGCATGTCTCTTCTTTCTTGGTTCAGCTACTGCAAACATAGAAAGCTGCAATCCCCGGGGACATAACAAATGCTCCAACAATATGAATTTGCAGACTTTGGGCCAGAACGCATCACACCTGAGGTTTTGCCAAATTACTGAACGACATCGTGGTTGTTCTTCCTCAACACCAACGTCTGTCCTGACTGATGGAGAAATGCACTTCATACGTATATTTTGACTGATGAGTATTATTTCATTGTTTGAATATACACAATTTGCATATATATTAAACTGCTGGTGTATATTTATGTTGTTTCCAGTTTTCAGCTATTATGAACAAGCTGTTAAGAACATTCCTGTCAAGTCTTTATGTGGATATGTATTTTTCATTTCTCTTGGGAAAAATACCTATGTGGAATTTCTGGGTTATATGGGAATAGTTTATGATTATCTTTATAAGAAACTGACAGTTTTCCAGAGTGGTTGTGTCATTTTACACACCTACAAACATTGTAGAAGAGTTTCATTTGCTGCACATTCTCACCAACACTTGGTATGTTTAGCCTTTTTAATTTTAGCCATTCTAATGAGTGTGAAGTGGTATCTTGGTATAGTTTTTAATTTGTGTTTCTCTAATAATTAGTGTTGTGGAAGACTGACTATCTTTCATGTACTTACTGCTGTTTGTATATCTTAATCTGGTTTGACAAAATCTTTTATTTATTTTAAAAATAGTCTTCTTATCTAATTGCATTTAGGTGATCCCAAAGTAATTATTACTCTAAAGTGTAAATTTTTTTATTCATAAAGCCATCCTTTCTGTGTTTCAACTGGATTACTGGGGTTGTTAAGGAAGTATCAGTGAAGACTTTCTACTCTAGCTGGGCTGGAATTCTAATGTTTCTCAGCATACTTGATCTATGCTATCTCTATTCTCCCAATCCAGTAGGAATTATTCTCAGGTAATATGGCTGACCCTGCTGCAGTGTGGAAAGCTATATCCAAGCAGTGGTAGCCTGGATAGACTATCAGGCAAGCTATCCCACCCAAAGGCCACAGATCAAAAAGGTTCACAGAACAAATTAAAATGTTTAAATCACATAGTTTATCAAATGATTTTAAAACATACAGCACAAAGCAAGGGGAAAAAAGAGGCTTGTTATTATTCTCAGGATAGGGTGAACATGGTCAGAAAGACCGTGCTACTTAAATCCTGGGGTATGTCCTGTGTCTCCCTCAGCTTCATCAGCCTTCCAGTTGCTAGTGTGGTTATGAGCATCAAACTGAGGTTAAAGCAAACAATCCATTCACAGGGAGTATCCTGGGCCAATGGTTCATGCTTGCTTTTTTTGAAAGTTGTAAGGGTGAGTACACATGACCTCAGCAGTAAATTGTCAGTTAGCCTGTTGAACAACCATGAGTTTTATCTGCATTTCTTGCATAAAGCACATGTGGGGGGCCAGAGGAGGCATAATCATGACTTAGTCTTTCTATCCTTTTCTATCTTTAAGTAACATTCATGTTTGTTTTATAATCTTGGCTATTTACTCTATCTTTGGCATGTCTAACAGGTTACTAATTTATTTACAATCTATATTTAAAATGTCATAAACTTTGCTTATGCCTCACATGCTACTTGTTTAGTCATTATCTATATTTAACACATTCTATGAGTTTTACCGATGTCTTATAAGATCCCAGCTTACTATCTATGCTAAACACTTCTTTTGGGTTTAATCATCTCATTAATTTTCTTGTTCTCTATGGCAGAATTGAATATTCTCAAACAATCCAGCACACTCACATTATATCTGTTCATGCATAGCTCAAACCTCAGCAAATGACTCACCAAGTTGCTAGATCTAAGCTAGGGCCTATTGATTGAATGGAAGATCGGGCCCCCTTGAAGAAGGACCCTGGAATATCACTAAGTATATATATATATATGACAAATATATATATATGACATATATACGACAAATATATAT
>NW_004443962.1:15053702-15059606 GCF_000243295.1 Trichechus manatus latirostris | reverse complement strand
AATACTCACCTAATCCTTCTCTCACAGTACCTTTGGTCATTACCAGAATCATTGTGTATTGGGGAAAGGAGTATACCCTAAACATTTTGAGGGTTGTTGGAAACAAGGTCTGAACTAACACAAAGGGACCAAAATGCTAATTGGGTTGTTAATGGAAGACAAGTGATTAATAGGGGTGTGATAATGGGTATTTACTGGTCCTGCCCACATACTACATCATTGAAAGCAGTTAGATTAAGAGAATAACAGAATGGTCTATTACAGACTCAACCAGGGAACATCTAAGAGTCAGTGCCTTGCAGATTTGAGAAACTGTGTCATCCAGGAGGCAGTATATAAAGTAAAACAATGACCGTTATATGATGACACATCCGCAATATCTAAAATAATTGCTTGGATCTGGAAATCAAAGGGTACCATCAATTCTAATGTTTCCCTTAAGGAATTTACAATTCTCATCCTTAATCTATTCGGTCTGATAGGTGAAACTTCCTGGTTTCCAGAGAGGGAACAAATGCACCAACGGACAGAGTAAGCATTCTACTGAACAAATGTTATGAATATTACCTGGTGGCAGGGGCCAGAAACCAAGAAAGTAGTTATGATAGTCATGAGAAATTGATCCTGATTAACAAGGGAGCATGTTAATTGCTCTTCCATAATAGGACCATGGAAGCGTATGTCTGGAACTAAAGAAATTCATGGGGACGTCGCTTGATGCTTCCAAATCTGGTGAAAATCGTAAATGTGTAATTGCAGCAAACATGGTCCAATAATACTCAGTCCTTTCAGGGATGAAAATCTGGGTCACTCTACCAGGCTAGCAACTTAGACCACCTGAAGTGCTAGCTGAGGGTAGGGGAATCTAGAAAGAGTGGAGGAGGAGAAAAGATGAATATCGCCTATGGCCCTGGGACCAGTTGCAGTTAGCTTGTCCTACTATTAAATATTAAGTTTTTTGAAAATTACAGCTGGCCACTACCATGAAGGAATGATGGTTTAGGCTTTAATTTAAGGTACAAGCAGGACTTTGCTTTGCAAGGTGTGAACTATATTCAATGTGTCTTGTGTCTGGTCTCATGTTTCCCAATCTCATCTCCGATTCCAACTCATTTTGGTTGGGCTGTGTGGGCTTTGACTTGCTACTCCACCTTTTTCTTTCTTACTTGGGGCTTCTCTAGTGGTGCAACACAGAAATCCAGTTAGAGCTCACTAGTCGGAAGCTCTTGTAGTCCAGAAGTATGTGTGTATAGTGTGACGGGGAGTTACAATCCCCTAGAGTAATGCTCAACCAACAGTGATGGCAGCCAGTGGGTAAATGCTTGCCCCCATCAATCATTGGGTGGGCAATTTTGAGAACTGATTGCTGGCTCTATTCTCTTAGAAGATCCTAATGGGATTGAGCCCCATCATGATAACAGGATCTTACACAGACTTTTCATCCTTCCCAGTTTTATTTTCCCCAGCCCCTCATTTTTAATCCCAGGAATCACTGCCCTGAACTCTGCTTGAAGTGGAGGAAGAAACTAGACTAAGACAAATCCCATCTCTGCAACCTTCTCACTTTGTGTTAATGAGAAAATTACTTCTCTTTGCTCAGCTTGTCTTATTTATACAACGACAATATTAGTGATATGGTAGCTTTGAGGATTAAGTGATAACGTGTAATGACTGCCACATGATACAAGTTAACCGCTATTATTAGTAGTAGTAAGCTTCCTCTATGCCACAAAACTAGGATCATAGTTCATTTAGGAAATATTCAGTAGGGCTGAAATAAGAACAGTCTGATTTGAAAATAAGATCAAGATGGCTTCGCCATTTTGTGTTTTTTTTTTTCTTTAATATGTAAAGCCCAAATAAATTCTAGGTTCATTAACAGAATGGAATCCCACTATCTACATACAGTTTAAGATATCTGCATGAAATTGAGATTTCCAACAGTCTTTAACTCCTAAAATCACATATAATGAGTATTATGAACCTTATATTCTCTTTTCTACTCAGTTTGCTCAAAATGTTAATGTCAGCACAGGTTTAGATTTCAGAAAATTCACATGTATTATGCTATAAATACACATTAATACACATTTTATGACATATATATGCATGTGATATATATGCGTGTACACAAGTGCACACCTTCTACTTCTAGCTTCAATTTGAAAATTTTAAGTAAAATTTTAAGAAAACGTTTCATTTTCCTTCAAAGCACAAGATTGATAAGAAATTCTGGATTTGAGTCTCCAGTGTGCCACTTTCTATAAAATCTTCGATTACTTAACCTTTCTGAATTTCACATTATTCATTTTAAAAAATGAATATAGTAGTAACACCGCCTTTATAGGACTGTTGTGAGGATTAGATGATATATATATGAAAGTGCTTTATGAATTGATATTATTTTACAAGTATTAAGCATTAATAATAATGTTATTTGAACACACACTTTAAAGGATCACCTCTGTTGGGATTTATACAATAATCATCTAAATTTCAAAATGAAAGAAAAGCCTCCTTCTTTTCCATATCTCAGATTGTCTGGTGATTTAGAGCTTATGTTGAATGGTGTCATAGGGTGGAAACCACAGCCATCTTTAATCATGTGCAATGGCCAGTCTGTGCTCCATTCAATCAAATGTGGCTGCAGGAGACTGATACTCAGCTCTGTTTTAGTTCCTAGTGTATCTTAATCATCCCGAACCTCATACCTTCCTGCAAAGTGTAGGAGATTATGGCTCCTAGATGATTCTTATGTGGTGCTCTTCCCCACGATCCTGATACTTCTCCTTTAGTTTTGGGGGCTTGCTGGACCCATGCTTATTCTAAATCGATAACCACTCACACATCAAGGAAATTCAAGAGTGAGAGATTTTTTCTAGACAGGAGATCAGGGATGCTTCAAAGAAGAGGTGACATATGATCTGAGCTTTACAGAGCTTCAAGAGATAAATATGGGATGAAGATATTCTGGGCAGTAAAAAGAGTATGAGCAAAACACAAAGGTGAGGAATAATGTTCAAAGACTTGTTTAAGTATTAGTTGCATTTGGGTGTCACAACCAGGGTAAGAAGAACAAACAGTAAAACTACATTGAGATCAGATAATAAAGGACAACTATAAGGAGTATTTTGTAGGTAATACAGAGACAGTTTGGGCTTAAACCAGGTTGAGATGGCATAATTACAACTGAATTCTAGGTAATGGGGGCCTAATGTCATTGAGACTAGCAAGAAACGGAGCCATTTGAGACATTGCAGAGGAAAAATAAATTGGACTTAGAAAGTATTTTGGATAGGGACGTGGGAGGTTAGGAGAAGAAATGATAAATTAATGATTGAGAAGTTGAGCCTAGCTGGCTGGAGTAGTGGATTATTAACTAAGGTAAGGAAGACTGGAGGGGAGATATACTTTGGGTACAGAAAGGAAGAAAACCAATACGTTAGGTTAATTTTTTTATTTACTTGTTTGTTTATACATTTAACTCTTAAAATTTATAGTCATGCACCACATAACATCCATTCAGGCAGCATCTGACCACATATATGTCCTTGGTCTTGTAAAGCTGTATAGGAAGTCCCCAAATTATGAACGAGCTCCATTCTTAAATACGTCTTTAAGTCGACTTTGTACGTAAATCAGAATAGTAAGTACAATTCATATCTAACATCAGTCAAATGTTTGTCTTAGTATATAGTGTATCTTTCTATGCATAAAAAACATTAAAGGAAAACTTCCAGGTACATTGAAACATCTTTAACATCATAATAGAGTAATAATAATAATGTTTTCAAGCATCACAGAGTAGCACCTATTTGTTATTAGGAAACATTGTATGTACTTTGAATTTTTAATATAATAGGCTTTACAGGGGTTTGTCCGTAACTACTGGTTGTACAGAAGTCAGATGTTGGTAATCTGGGGACTACCTGTATATAATATGGTGTTTGCACAACATCTAAATCACATAATGTCCTATTTTACAGAATGTATTGTGGATGTTAAGCAATGCATGATTGTGTATATTTATTTATTTATTCATATTGAGGTATATAGTTAAGTGCATAAATCACATTAGTCTTAAGTGAATTTTTACATTTACATACATACCTGAAACTGTAATCTAGATCAATACTTAGTGTATTTCAACACACCATAAGTTTTCCTCCTGCCATTTCTTGTCAACAAACACCTTCTTCTTCCCTCAGGTTAATTTTGAGTTTGGCTTATTTCATACTTTCTTTTATTAAGCAAATATTTACTGAGCACATAATAGTGCCAGGAACATACAGAGTAGACAGAAAGAATAGACATAGTTGCTTTCTTGTTCCCAAGGGATTTTTTGCTAACGGTCTAGCTAAGTGGTTCTTATTTTACTATGCATAAAAACCACCTGGGGCAATTGTTTAAAATGAAAATTTGATGAGTCCCTCCAAAAAAAATCCTAATTCAGCATTCTAGGATTGGGCCCTGGAATCGTCACTTTTAACAAACTTCCTAGTCTACCTTTGAGACAGATGATCTCAGGGTCACCGCTGAGAATCACAGGCTTTTTGAGTCTATGCTAAGGAATTTGGATATAATCCAGAGGGCTTTAGGGAAGCACTGAAGCATTCACAAAGGAGTGACAAAGACAAGATTTATGTATTTGGAGATGACTCTGGTAGCAGAGTGGAGAAAGGATGGATTGGAGGGAGGAAGACTGGCTGCAAGGAGGTCAGTTTCATGAAGGTGATTACAATGGTTCAGATAAGGAAAGACGAAGTACAGAGAGAAAACATTCAAAATGCATTTAAAAGTATACTCAGAAGCACCTGTGACCAATTAGTTGTGTGTTGGAGGACAGATAAGGAAAATGACTGATTGCCTTTAATAATACAGATAAAAGGATTCACCTAGATCTTGAAGTCATTCTGACCTTGTGACTACTACCCACTTTGGTGGGCTGAACAAATGTAATAGTACATTTGTCCAGATCACAGAGAGCAGATTTTTCATTGCCAAAAGCTGACTGCTGTTTATCATAATACATAGGGCAGTGTCAAAACAATAGACTATTGAGCTTCCACTTACTGGGCCTGTGTCAGACTCTCAAAGATTTGACCTTGATGGCTTTCAGGAATTCAGTTCCAAGAATGCCCCTCCTGCTGGGGAATTAATTGGTGTTTTTTCAACTAAGCACAAAATGCTTCATGTTGGTGGGGAAAAAATGTGTTTGAGATTGGGAAGCAAGCCTGGGAGGGGATTGGGGAAAAGATTAATTGTTGCCAAATATCCTTTCAGCTTGTTTTGTCACAAAGGTTTTAGTGGTAGCAGCCAAAAGCTGACACAGATGGGATGTGACAAGCAGAGGCTATGTCTCAGTCCCTGCTGTCCAACCCATCAACTTATTAGGGCTGAGCTATGGAGCATGAGAAGGAACTTGCAGAACAGAAACTCCATGTCTCTTCAACCTTAAGCTTTTTTTTTTTTTTAGACTCACTGTGAAGATGCAGAATGAGGGTTCTGTGGTAACACTATTGTTCCTTGCAGTTTGCTAAGAGCTTTCTTATAAGCCATCTAATTTGTTTCTACAACAATACGAAGTAGGAAAGTCAAGATGTTTATCCCACTCTTGCAGATGAGGACCCTGGGACTCAGGAAGGCCAAGTGTCCTGCCCAAGTTCCCATATACATACTCTGCTGGAATGGGGCCTAAAGCACTGAAAATCAAAAGACTTGAAACAGTTTCACAAGAGTGAGCTATCTCCCATGGACCCAGGAAAATTGATAGCCCATTCTAGATCCGCTTTGTAATTCACCTGAAATAGTCTTTTGACAGTGGATGCGGACTGCCACAGAGACTCTTAACCTGGGGCATATCAAAGTGAGAACACAGCAGAAGCCGAAAGATGTACACCATAC
>NW_004443962.1:15051573-15052671 GCF_000243295.1 Trichechus manatus latirostris | reverse complement strand
TGGTTGAATAGGCACTGATGGGCCAGATTCGACGGTGGACTCTGTGGGTTATCCTATAGGGCAATCAGAAGTGAGATGAGTGGGAATGGACTTCATGGATTTCCAGGCAGGCAGACAGTGATGTTGGAAGATACAAAGAAATTCAAGAGAAATGGAGAAGAGTGGAGGAATGGCGTTTACATAAAGCCCCCGGCAAATAAGCAGAACACCGCAATATGGAGTGCAGAAACAAGCCATATTACCCAATCAGAAGAGGAGCTTTCTCTGACTCTCCCCCCGCCCCGCTTTTTCCACGTTATTATAGTTTTCTCTCTTTCTGCTTCCTCCAGTTATTTGCCTAATATTTGCTTGTAATCAATTCTTAATAGTCAACAGACTACTTGCAGCTTTAAGCAATCACTCCTGGCCCAAAGCTTTCTTCTCAAAAAGGGACAATGCTGACACCCTCTTTAACTTCCCCTTCTTGGCATGCCCTACCTTTCTGAGAAATGGTACACACAGGGAGACTACCTCAGCAAATAGGCTGCCTGAACCACATTGACCATAAATTGATTCACACAGGGAAACAGGAGTGTATGCTTCTGGTTTACAGATTCCTCCACAAAGCAATGCTGACTATTAGAACAGGCGGGGCAACTGGGTATCAACAATATGAATACTTGTGTCTATGACCATTAGTTCTCACCTAAACAGAGACATCAGGAGAAGCAAGTGGTCTGCAGCATTGAGAAAGATCTCAAATTTGAACTGAGCTATCTTAGCAAAACTCTCTCTTCCTCCAGGCACCTCCCCTTCCAAAAAAAATCAATCAATCAACCAATTTTCCTATCCAGCTTGAAGCTGTCTTAGGCTGGGACCATGTTAAGCAGATACCTGTGGTTCCTTTTATTATCTTGACATTTTAATATGGAGAGTGGTTTGGCATCCAGGGCTACTTTGGTGCCCGCCCTGTCCCTTTCTGTTGATAGCTCTAATGTTGTTTGTCTTTCTTTCAAGTGTGTTTAGAAAGTAAAATGCTTCTGTGATCAAAACTATATTAGAGCTAAACAGATTTTTTCCCATTACACTTCACTAATGCCAGCCAATGTTAAACCAACT
>NW_004443962.1:15048638-15050391 GCF_000243295.1 Trichechus manatus latirostris | reverse complement strand
CTCACATCTTTCCAACTCACATACAATTCAACAGGAAACCGAAGGAGGCAACAATAGCAGCGGCTGATGAGGAGGAGTTAATTTACAGTGTAACACAGGAAGTAATTATGGAGGGGGTAACATAGGAGGTAACTGCGGAGTGGGGTGCTGCCAAGGACCAGGAGTAGCGTCTCCCGGGCATGGCTGAATCCAGAAGTTTGTTTGTTTATTGGTGTCTTCCTAAATTCAAAAAAAAAAAAAAAGTTTTAAGTCTCCTTTCATACTAAGAGGAAACCCTGGTGGTAGTGGTTAAGAGCTATGGTTGCTAACCAAAAGGTCGGCAGTTCGAATCCACCAGGCGCTCCTTGGAAAGGTGGCAGTTCTACTCTGTCCTATGGGATTGCTATGAGTCAGAATCAATTCGACAGAAAAGAGTTTGTTTTGTTTTGTTTTGTTTTTTAATACTAAGTTATTATTATTTCATTTATTCATCCATCCATTCACTTACTTCTTCATTCGTTCATCCATTCATCAACAAATATTTCTTGCGAACCCTGTGCAAGGAGTTGTTCTAAATGTTGAAGAAACAGAGAAAGGTAAGGTCTCTTCTGGCACGAAGCCTCAAACTAAGAGGGGAACCAAATACAGAGACAATTAAATATGTAATGAGCAATAAGAACATTGTAAACATAGCTGGAGTTGGAGGTAGTTACCTTGACAAGTCCTAAAAGATGCATAATTGTGGAATATGTGAGAAGGCTTTCAGTTGTATACAATTTTACTGGTGAAACCAAAAGCGGTTGAACATTGCACAGATATGTATAATAACTAATTTTAAAAAGGTGCAAGTAATACTTGAAGTATTGTCACTTTGAATTATTGCATGACATTATATGCCAGGAATACATGTCAGGCATGGTTACTGAAATAGCCATTGTGAAGAAATCCCTGTAATTATGTTTCCACGGTCAGATGTGTTTATAGCAGTCAAAGGAGAATCAAGTTGGTCTAAGCAGGTTGCAAAACTAGAAGACATAGGGGAAAATATTCTCACTTAACTGAGCATTGATAAAGGAGAAAGACAATTGAATTAATTCTCAGTGTAGTCACAAAGATAATATCCCCCCAAACCCCGTCCAGTGGAAGGTCATAGGTTAAGAAGAAACTTCAAGCAAACTGATTGAAGAGACCCAAGATCACCTTTTTTCATCTTACAGAGAAGAGGGCAAATCTGGAGAAAATGTTTTCAGGCCTTCCCTGAGACTAACAAGAACTTCCTTTTTTAGGAGCGGGATTGCCTGTTTAGTGAAAGCTGAACAAAGGCTTGAAGAAGGCATGCCATCAATAATTCTTAATTAACATTGACAGCAAGAAAAAATACAGTAAGGGCTTGGAAGGTTGGTGGCTGGCCAGAAAGCCAAAGGTCAGCTGAGATGTTAGGACTTTTCAGTGCCTGAAAACACCGCGTAATGACAATAGAGATATCATGGACATAGACAAAAAGCTAAGTTTAACTAAACAAAAATGTGACAGTTACAGAAATTACTGGAAGATATTTTCATCTATACCATTATTTATGCTTCTGTCGATCTTGTTCAATATTGAACTTTGCCTTAAACATATTCACAACTTAATTACAGTGTAATTAATTAACATTTTATTCGGATTTGTCCTTTTCTCTTTCAGATGAAAAAATGCAATTAAATACATAGTGAAAATTTTAGATGTTTAGTATTTTGTGTTCATACATAGGAAAAAATAAGAGAATGAACCA
>NW_004443962.1:15038417-15048440 GCF_000243295.1 Trichechus manatus latirostris | reverse complement strand
TACTTTGGACATATTATCAGAAGGGATCAATCCTTGAATAAGGACATCATGCTTAGTAAAATAGAGGGTCATCGAAAAAGAGGAAGAACCCAGAGGAGATGTATTGACACAGTAGCTGCAACAGTGGGCTCCAGCAGGGATTGTGAGGATGGCCCAGGACTGGGCAGTGCTTCTTTCTGTTGTACATAGGGTTGCTGTGAGTTGGATCCAACTAGATGGCACCTAACAACAGCAACGACATACAAGGAACTCTGAGACAGGTTGCAAATCAGGGTTTCTACTGTTGTTTCAAGCCCCCACCCAGAGTTCCAAGGTTTTTTCACCCCTAGATCTGAAGCAACATCATTGTCCTTCTTCCTCAATGAGGGACAAATCAATCAAAGGAGGCAATGATCCTTCCCTTACCCTGGATGGCAAGTAACTCTATACTATAAGTTTTTGGGAAAGATTTATAGCCCTTTTGACAATAAGGAAAAATTGCCTTGCTACTGATGCATCCTCAATGTCAAAAACATTTCAAAGGGATTTCTACTATCATCTTTTCTGAGAACAGTAAATCATTGCCAAGACAGCTGAGTTCAATTCCAAGCCCTGTTTCATGCTTTCATATTTTGTTAATGTCTACAAGGCTGCTTTAAGTGAGGACACTGACACACGACATTACAAACGGTTATTACTGTCATTGCCCCACTTTTCTGGATTCCACTAGGAAGGCAGTCCCTCCCCTTTGGTCTGAATGGTGCTCTTCTTCACAGAAGGGAAACTTTAGCATTCCTGCGAGCCTATAATTGGAGAAAAGGTTTCCAGAGGTTGAGTACTTTAAGATATGGTAGACAGGCCACATACCACTAAGACTCAAAAATAACAGGATAAAGGACCAGAGAATTTGATTGCTCCCCATCTTTAGGAAATCTGACCCACAAGAATAGTGGTGATATAACTGTCACTTTATGTGTTTATTTTTGCTGATTCAATTTTCAAGAGAGGCATGCACTGCATAGAAATTACTCTCTCATTAGAATGTATTGCCACAGATTGGAGATAGTTTCTTAGTCACAGGCTACACCCTGAAGGCTTGAAGCTCAGCTGCCTGTGAATCAGTGGTGTGGATGTCTACAGTGATGGGCTATGGACATATACTTGTCTTTGAAAGAAGGAGTGCCAAGGCAAGACTGGAAATGAATTCTATGAAGAGAAAAAGAAAATTTGAAGTCACAGATGAAGAAAAAGGGTGAATCTGATGACAAGAATGTCAAATTTTGGTTTTAGAATGTGGTGCTTTTGGTGTGGGGAAGAGGAGCAAACAAATCTTCATTCAAAAGAGGCTCCAACACAATCCAATAACCCAGTTATATCCACAATAATCCACCTGGATGATGGTTATTTATTACCTTGTCTTGCCTCTTAGGTCAGGTCCTCAACTTTAATATCTGATTTGTCCTTGTAGTTTGCCTGATATGCCATTCCCTGCCCAAATTTAGGTCTTTTACTATTGTTTCTATATTCGGCTATGTTCCATCCAGGAGTCCCTGGGTGGCCCATATGGTTAAGCATTCAGCTACTAGCTGAAAGGTTGCTGATTTGAACTGACCCAGAGGTGCCTCAGAAGAAAGACCTGGGGATCTCCTTCAGAAAGATCAAAGCATTTGAAAACCCTATGGAGTGCAGTTCTACTCTACAACACATAGGATGTCCATGGGTTGGAATTAACTCAACGGTAACTGGTTTATGTTCCATCCTGACTTCACTTTTGTTCCTTGAAAAGTATGATTTAGTATCCTCCCTATTTTACCTTTGGTATCTCTTTGTGAGGCCTTGCTGAAATTGTGACACAGACAACTCAGAGGTGCTCTTCTATGAGGATTAAAGCACCGACATCCACATTCAGGGCAAAGAGAACACATTGTTATACTATATGACCATGATTGACTGGATAATTTTCTAATTTCTCTATTTACATTATTGTGGTCTGTGATTCTACCTTGATTTTTCTTTAAAAAGTACTGGAAAAGGGAATGTGTACATCATCTCTTTTTGTATATTGTTGTTTCTCATATTTTAGTGTGTATAAGAATTACCTGGAAAAATTATTTTAAAAGTTGTTCCCAGGATCCAATCCCCAGATACTTTGACAGTATGTTAAGATTGTGCCCAAAAAGCTATATTTTAATGAAGTGTCTTTACATTGAGGAGCACTGCTCTAAAGTGTACAGAAAGGGAAAAAAATAGAGATCCTTGAAAAACTTGGAGAAAAAAGAACACACTCTGGAACTTATAATATGAAATCTACACCTAATGTAATAGAACATCAATAGCCCAAATCCTCAGTCAATCGTTTGTTCTTCAGTGCTTCCTGTGTCTTCTCTTCAGGAAGAGAACATGCTGACCAGAGAAGAGACATGGTTGGACCCTTTGACAGTTGTATGTCTTATTTGCATTTTACTTTACATTTCTATCTCTGTGAGGCCAAGCAATGTGAGCCTGTCCCTGAGAGATGGAGCTGTAAGTGATGGGCTGATCAGCTAATATCAGGGCCCCATGTCTGCAGAGAACAAACAGAGACTGGGCCACAATGAATAAACCAAGGTAATGACTGCTACCCTCTGGGGACTCTGGGGGCAGCGGGCCTGCCTCTTGGGGTTGCCCACTGCAGTACTACACTCAGGGCCCTTTTCTTGATCTTTCACATTTTTTTTTTAATTGAATAAGTGGTTGTTTTGCCATCCGTGAGCTTTTGTAGTCAAGGACCACGTCTCGTCCATCTTTGTGTCCTCAAAGCCTAGCATAGTGTTGAATAAATGATTGAATGAGGGAATGATAGCCCAGAAACGACAAATACAGCAAGAGAGAGAGAGGGACAGCGTGACAGTGAGCCAAAGAAAGGAGGTAATGCTAGTGTTTTAGTAAGAAATGACCTCATCTTGTACTCTACCCTAATTTATCCCAAACTGCATGCTCTATTTAATTACTCTTCCCTTGTTTTCAGTCACATAAGCACCCCCCTAAAACAGCTCATAGAAATGGGCCATTTAGTTTATATCATGAAGAAATGCTTCTACATATTTGTATTTATTGTTTTTTAAATGTCTTTTGTATATTCTTTAAAAGCCCACTAGTCAGTTAGCGTTAAAGAGCTCAGAAAAGAACTGCTTTTTGAAGTCTAATATACCTTCTATTTGAAAGAACTGCTTCTGATGTCTAAGAATAATTAACAACACACTTTAATTTATGGATGTCTGTGCTCAGAGGTCCTTCATCTGTGGGAGGGAGAGAGAGAGAAAGAAAGACTGGAAGGCTAATGGACAACTTTCATGTCCTTGTACTTCACTCTGGTGTAACGCCCAGGAATGGTATTGAATAGGCCAGAGGAAACACTTCTGAGCTCTTTTTAACATATGTGCATTATAAATTGGTAACCTCCATATTTTAGGTCTTAGACAACCCTCTCTCCCTTCCAGTGGGTATGATTTAAGAATAACAATGTGACATGAACATTGAGATGAGAGGATAAGTGAATAAAGAAAAAGGATGGTGGTGAATAATTAAAAGGAGGGGGAGAGAGGAGGAGGAGATAGAAACTGACTCATGGGGAGCAAAATGTATTCATCTTTTCTTTGTCTTTTCCATGCACTGTACCTTTCAGCCGGGAAAACAGATGTCTTGACTCTCAAAGGAAATAAAAGTGGCAATTAAATCCTGACAAGAAAAATAATAAAACGAAAGAAAAGAATAGGGAAGGAAAGGCCACCTCCTCCCCAACTATATACAGAGATCCTGACAACCTTCTTCTTGTTTATCAGCATGAGCAAGGTCAGGAGATCCAATCTTAAGGTCCTGGGCGTAGGAGTTTTTGAATCATCCAGTAAATGGATCTAGCTCTTGTTCACAGCTACCCCATGTGTCATATCTCCCACTTGTCACCACCCTGTAAGCCATCTGCCTGCCCACTCCAGGGTCTTCAGTCAGCTCCCGTGACCCACTGCTGCACACCAGGCTGGCGCTCAGCCTCGAGACCACAGCCACGCTCTCCACTGCCAGCTTCCTTAGCTGAGGCTCCCATAACCTCTGTCTTTGGAACATACTGGGCAACTGCAACCCTAGATCAACTCCTGCTACCTACTGTGTCCACTCTTTCCTAGGCTTTGAGTGTTGCTGGGGGGAAATGCCAAACTACAAAGCCCTGATCATGAAGAACATTTTCTTTATTAACTTCAACTGCCATTTCCCAGGAAGAGTTTTATTACAAGTTGGCCTACAATAGTGCTTTGAACAGTTTTTCCCAACCCATAGTCCTACTCACATCCTGGACCTCAAAAGATGAGTTTTTCCTAATTATACAATAAGATCAGGACCATACCACAGGTATGCAAAATGTTGCCCTAAGTTTCCTTCTGCCCAGTTTTATATCCTTTTTTTTTTTTTTTACCAACACAGAGGATGAAATGCCCCATCCTCCTCTAACCCTAACCCTAACCCTAACCCTTAACTTCTCCACCACACCCCATTCTTGCCCAACCCCAGCTCCCTTTCCAGTCACCAGCTCTTACTTCTTCATCCATTCTCCCCTTCCCACAGACTGTTTACCTTAAAACTCTTGTTAATATTAATTTCATTCCTTTCCTTGCTACCATGGCCAGGTCTCTGTGTGACCCTAAATGCCATCTCTCCCACTTCATTATTAACTCAGAGGTGTCTGCCTCCTGTCCTCACTAGGGTAATTGAGATCACCAGTAAACCCACTCTCACTCTCCTTTCAGCCAGAGGTAATAGTAATAGTTCCTCAATATGTTCCCCCATTATCTTTCTTACATTTGGCACCGTTAAAATCCTAACTATCTCTCTTAGTTATCTAGTGCTGCTATAACAGAAATACCACAAGTGGATGATTTTAACAAACAGAAATTTATTCTCTCACATTCTTCGAGGCTAGATGTCCAAATTCAGGGTGCCAGTTTCAGGGAAAGGCTTTCTCTCTCTGTTGGCTCTTGGGGAAGGTCCTTGTCATCAATCTTCCCCTGGTCTAGGAGATTCTCAGCACAGGGACCCCGGGTCCAAAGGATGTGCTCTGCTTCCTGGCCCTTCTTACTTGGCGGTAATGAGGTCCTTCTCCTGTCTACTCCATTCTCTCTTTTATATCTCAGAGATTGACTCAAGATACAGCCTAATCATGTAGATTGAGTCCTGCCGCATTAAAAAAACTGCCTCTAATCCTGCCTCATTAACATCATAGAGATTAGAATTTACAACACATAGGATAATAACATCAGATCACAAAATTGTGGACAACTACACAATACTGGGAATCATGGCCTAGCCAAGTTGACACATATTTTGGGTACACAATTCAATCATAATACCATCCTTCAAGACCTGGGGGCAAAATTTCCCTTCCTTATTCTCCTGCCCTTCTTTCACCTGGGTATTTCTATTCCTCTCCTTCCTAAACCCCTCAGCACTCTGTACCTCAGTGCTTTGCATGCCTTTCTCTCTCACAGGATTGAAAGCACTGGGAGAGCAGGGACTACATTACAACCTAAAGCATGCTACTTTTTGTAGATGTTCAATATATATTCAAGACCAAATTGCATCCATCATTTCTTTCTTGAACTTGCTTCGCTTGACTGATCTGGTTTCCTTCTCTCTCTAATAGGTCCTTCTCTGCTTCCCATATTAGCTCCTCCCCGCCCCCTCAATGTGGTTATCCAAACACTCAATATTGATTCTCTTGTTCTTCTTAATATTCCATATCTCTCAGAGTACCCACTTAACATTTCTCTTTGCATATCTCATTATCATCTCAAATGCAACAGCCTTAAAACTGAAATCAACCTCCCTTTCTCCCTAGGCAAATCCTTGGCAGTTCAGGCGTCCTTTCAACTTCCCTGTATATCAACGTCTCCTCTATTTTCCTGTTACTCATGTTCTAATGCTTGCAATTATCTTTGACTAAGTTCCTTCCTTCATCTCCACTCCCCTGCTAGTCAGTTGTAAATTATGAAATGGCTTTCCTTTCTCTCATTTCTTCTTCTCTGTTTCCACTCTCAATACCTTATCCAGACCTTCCCCTTTCCATGACTAGATGATATCAAGAATGTTCCCCAATCTAACTTCCCTCTTCCCCTTCCAACGTCTCATTGCAGTAATCATCTTTAATCATTTCTCATGAACCTGCCCCAGATCTAAAACATTCAGGAGTTACATATTTCCTACTATATCAAGTCTAAAATCCTCTTCCAAATTAAGTGCAGGCTTAAATTATGGCTGCCTGATTACTGACTACTTTCAACATGCTATCTTCTTCTAGTCAGCATGGTTCCCCCCTGAGTCATGTACCTGCAAAGCACATCCTTATCTCAGGGCATTTGCGGTAACAAAGCCCTAGATTCAAATCCTGGCTTCTCCCCTTATTCACTGTTACCTTGGGTAAGTTATTTACTCTTTGAGCCTTGGGTTTCTCCTTTTTAACATGAAGGTAATGATACTTACCACATAGTTATATTAAAACCATATGGCGAGCTCCTCATATTACTTCTCTAACACCACAGCACCTAGAACAGGTGATTAATAAACATGGGCAGAGTGGTTAATAGTGCATGGTTCAGCAATGAGAAATGATCTCAACAAGAAAGAGAAACAGGATCAAATATAGAAAGAAGGGAAACCTACCTAGATGGTTGAAGCAGCTCTTTATGGATATATATAGCTATTAAAAAGGATCTCTAGAAATCCTGTTGTGAAGGCCCCAAGGAAAAAAGGCTTACATTAAAGTAGCAGAAGATGAGCCAAAGAAAATTTTCCAGTGTTGCATAAAAAAGAATAATTCAGAGGGAAGTTAGGGTAGGCCATGCTGCCATCCATAATCTACCTTTCAGTTTTATTCTTCTTGCCCTTTAATGGGATGTAGGACGTTTTCAACATCTCTTTAGTAGCAAATGAGGCAAGGACAATGCTCTGACAAAGGGGAGTGCTAGCACTCCACTTTTTGTTTCCCACAGCTTTTAAGCCTATGATTCTGTCCTTGATCACTGCGTAATTATCTTCATTATGTCAGATCATCATATTATCCTCATTTAAGAAATGAGGAAACTGAGGTTCGGGAAGATTAAGTGACTTGCCTTCTTAAGAAGTGCTTTTAAGATATTAATGTGATTAAATCCCTGCTCATACAATAGGCCACTTGTAAAAAGTTCTTGTGTCAGGTGTGTATGAAAGAGATGTATAATCCAAACTTGTGATAAGAAAAAGTACCTAGATTTGACAGTACCGGATATTGTCTATTTTATACCCCAGAAAAATAAAGTTCTCTCTGTTGGTATGATGGAAATGACTAAAATTAGGACCATTCTTTGGGGTGGTATCTACCACACTCTCTTAGAAGTTATTGGTATGTAAAGTAATTAACTAGGCTGCCTTAGATGTGAATTGGGACACCTTGAATGTGGCCCTCCAAGGAAAGTTGCTGACTGGAAACTAGAAAGATGAGGGCCAGGGAACTAAGCTTTTCAGGTTTGATCCTAATGGTACTGACCAGCTGCCGAGTGTACGAGGTTCTAGATGGTCAAGAGCTGGTGACCTATTGGCTTTGTTCTTTGTGGTAAGACCTGGCAGTAGGTTAGAAATATGCAGAAGGTGCTACTATCTGGCATCATATATGCAGATAAACCTGGGTGCTAGGGCCATTAATTACTTTAAAGAAGGATCACAGGAGGAAAAGGCAGGGTCTAGATCCTGGAGAGATGGGACTGGAAAGAACAAGAGAAGTTATCAGGGGCCCAGGGAAGACAGTTGATGCTCAGAAAGATTTCAATAAAAGAAAGGAAGCTGGAATGTGAATTAAGAAATCAAGACATTTTAGTGTTAATAATAATAATCATAATATGATTTAGTGAGGACTATGTCCTAGGTTTCCTGCTGAGTCAAGTATCTGCAAAGCCCTGGTGGCATAGTGGTTAAGAGCTCAACTGCTAGCAAAAAGGTTGGCAGTTCAAATCCACCAGCCGCTGCTTGGAAATCCTATGGGGCAGTTCTACTCTGTCCTGTAGGGTCAGTATGAGTTCGAATTGACTCGACAGCACTTAACAACAGCAACGTGTCCTAGGCATCGTTTTGGGTGTTTTACAGAAAAAATATAAATGGAGTCTTCCATTCAGTCACCCTATAAAAACAACATTATAATCTTCATTTATAACAGGTAGTAAAGTTTTAAAAGCCTGAGTTCAGAGGGAATTTTTGTAAAATGGGGATAAAAAAAAGTACCTACCTCAGATGTTTGCCATAAGGATTGCATGAGTCAATACAGTGAAGAACTTTTAAGAGTGACTGGCATATTAAGCATGTTAATTCCTAGTTGCTAAAAATAAATAAATATTAATAATGAAAGAAATTGAGACACAAAATGCTTAAGCAACTCACTTATGGTCATATAACTTGTAATGGAGGCAAGATGTCAACTCAGGTCTGTCTGATTTCAAATGCTGAGCTCTGGAACACCAGGAAGCTCACTCATACCAACAAGGCACACATCTTGCTGAAGATGGGAATGGGGGATGTGTAGCAGTAGTTGTAGCTTGGTGGATGGGGAGCCCAGAAGATCATGTCAGGCACACAGCCAATGGGGCTTTGAGCATCAAGACATCTGGGCTCCAACCACATTCCAAGATGGTGCTTCTAACACCAGTAATGTTTGGTTAGGCCAGGTTCTGGGTCTGAGTTTCTGATCTGCCGAGCTTAGTTTGCCAGCATTTTTAGTTGAGGGGACTGGGAAAGCAGACACTAGAATCAAATGGGGGTAAAATGAAATCCTGATGTCTTAAAATAGATCAAAACCCCTAACAACTGTTGAAGGATGTATGTGAAAAAGAAAAACTTCACCTTGGAGATAGTGGGTAAGGAGGTTGTTACAGGATAATTTTATGCATTATTAATCAAACTCTTTAATGCAGATATTTTCAATGATTTCCAGGTGCAGCTGGTGACACCCTCCTGGCTGGTTATGTGCCAGTCCATTGTCTAATCTACAGTCTTACATTAACAGGTAGACACAAAAATGGCCATGTTAGGGCTGCTTACTAACCACTACCTAGTTAATATTTTATGATCTTTTATGACCAAAGGTTTGTCTGAAAAATTTTAATCCAACTTTGTGGATGCTGTATCTTGACCTGTGTTTATAGTTGTCTTTAGTACAGCATTGCGCCTGATCTGCCAGAGCTTTTTCCTTTATTATTGAGAGTTAAAGTGTTGTATAGAAGTAAGTAGCTTCACTACTTTGTCTTTAAAAGGGCCAGATATATGAGTGGGTAAATGTGAGGTAGTACATTAAGCCATGCATTTAAACAATTCAAACCAATTTTTACAGTACCCAAAAATGTAAAAACTTTGCTCTTCCTGTGTTACCCATCCATTCTACAGAGTGGTAGACACAATATCAGCAATGCAATAAAGAAAGACAACAGGTTTAAACAAATTCGTGTTTTTTCTGATACACTTTTCCTCCCCCTGTAAGGGATCCTTGCTCAACTTCTTTTGAGATGGAAACTAAAGAAGTGACAATCACATTAAAAAAAAAAAAAATCAAGCCTCATGCCTTCCGTCTCCTCCCATGGAACTTAACAGACTATGAATAACTTAAATAAATAAAAAAAACTTGCAAAACTGCATTCTTATATCAAATTAGATAAAGTTGAATGGTTTGAAACAAAGAGTTTTTTCTTTCTTTCTTTTTTTAAATTCTGACAGACCGTCATTATATCAGGTAAGCTTTGCAGCAAGTAATGATATTTAAAATTAAGGAAACTTTTCCATTTCACTGATGCCAATTTTAACTTTTCACAACGGGTCTCTTTGGCATTCTAATTATTGTTCTAATTCTATTAATACTTTTTGAATAAGATTATATTGGCTCTTCTAATGATCATTAAAACTTCATTTGCAGTTGTATCACTTCATTAATCTTGATTACTTACAACTAATCAAACACGTCTTATATTCACATTTAGGTCACAGAAATGCTTATTTATATGC
>NW_004443962.1:15036581-15037442 GCF_000243295.1 Trichechus manatus latirostris | reverse complement strand
ATAGATATAGACATAGAAATAGGCACAGATATAGATATATAGATAGATTTTAATACCTTTCTAAAATTTGTTGGCAGGATTATTTTAATTGTCATTTTCTTTTAAAAAGATAATGTAGTGCTGTATTTCATGGTTGTAGTGAAATCCACCGGAGAAAGGTATGGCAGTCTGCTTCTGTAAAGATTTATAGCCTTGGAAACCCTATGTGGCAATTCTATTCTGTCCTGTAGGGTTGCTATGAGTCAGAATCAACTTGATGGCAATGGGTAATACCAAAATTTTTTTTTAAAGACCAAGGCCTTAGTTACTATTTTTTTGTTTAAAGATGAACGAATTAGATAGCGACATATTTATCTTTTATATTAAGATCATTAATTATGTTATTATTTAGATCATCATCCTTTATTTTTCTTATGTGTCTATAAAGGACTTGTAGAGAGATGCTTTTCCAAATTTCTCATTCTTTAGCTAATAGTTTTTGATTTATACATTTTGAGATAATGATATTTAGGACATAAATCTTCATGACTCGTATCTTTACTTTGGATTGTATCATTTATAAGAGTAAAATGACAGTCTGTGCACTTTACTGCCTTTTCTTTAGGCTTGATAGCCAGTGAGAAACCCTTGGTAGAGTTTTTGCTGTGGAGTATATACAAAGCTGTTGGTGAGAAAATGAACTGCTTTCCTTTTTCTTAGTTTACATTTTAAGGTCTTCTCTTTCTTTTTTGAGTTCATCTGATTTTAATTTATATTTTTATCTTTTCTTGTGTGTCATTGTGCTTTAAGTGTATATATTTCTTTAAAGCAAAATACAATTTGATTTAATATTTTTCATAATTGAGTGCCTTTTAAAAATAA
>NW_004443962.1:15033584-15035288 GCF_000243295.1 Trichechus manatus latirostris | reverse complement strand
AAAAAAAGAAAAAGAAGAAGCCTGTTGTCTAAGAGTCTGACTAGAGGCAAGTGCTTTCAAATAAAAGAGGCGCTCAATTAGAAAGAGGTGCTTTTTATGGGGGAAACTTATTATGAAATAAGATGGAGTCAAGAAATATGAGAATAGTCTTAAAATGTAGGTTAATTTTGTCAGGAAAGGATGACTTTTTCATGATTTTGTGTATTATCAGTGACCCAAGCACTGGGAACATGTCCCAACATGCTCTATGACAAAAGAGGTTAAAATCTAAGAAAATGAGTTTATTTTAAAAAGAGAAGAAGAGGAAAGAAAGTTGTAATTCTGGAGGTACTCTACTAAACAGAGAAAACTAGCTCTCTAGCCCTTTCTGGTAGCCTGATAAGGACAGTGACCGGGCTGGTAATGGAGCTCTGTTCTGTCTTCATAAGACAACAGACCAGGTCAAGGAGGCAGGAGGACCAAAACTTCAGAAACTGTAATGGCCAGCAAGGAGAACAAATGAGTGCCCCAGGATACAAGGTTATCAGATATAATACAGAATGCTCAGTTAAATTGTGAATTTCAGATAACATCAAATTTTTTTTTAATATAAGTATGCCCTATGCAATTTATTGTTTATTTGAAATTCAAATTTAACTGGGCATTCTGCATTTTTATTTGCGAAGTCTGGCAAACCTACTCAGAAAACTTTTAGAGAAAAGGAGGCCCCAAGTAGCTTGGAGTCCTCATTATTCTTCTTAAGGGGGAGAGGGAATTAAAAAAAATTAAAAAAGAAAGAAAGAAAACACAAAACAAAACAAACAATTTTCATGACCTTGCGTATTTCCAGCCACACCAGTTAAGTATCATCATGCAGTTTGATATGTCCTGGAAAAGCAAGGTCCCCCCACCAAAAAAAATTAATACGATACTCTTAAATCCTTCTGAAATTCCCTTTTGTTCTGCTGTATTGTTGCTTATTCCCTCATCAATATCTTTGTATAAGCACCACTGCCAGGATTTAAATCCACTGAGTTCTGACTGACATCAAATTCAAGCTCCCTTAAAAGTTGTAATATAGACAGGAAGAAAATATTGGCTAGTAAATGACCAAGGAAGGACAAGAAGAAGAAAAAAAATATGATAATTAAGAAAAAAAAAAACAATTAGTACTTAAACCTGACCATTATAGTGCTTAGCTTCTCTCGTAAGTAAATTAAAACTGCGTAAACTCCCTGCAGTTGCATATTTAGCTCAATCGAAGGATTTTCACGGCTTCTTTCTAATTTTTACAGAGACTCATTCCCTTGTGTATTTCTCAAGTTTTGAGATGAAGGTACCCGTTTATCTTGTCACTTCGACAATTTCAGTTGAAGGGCCTTTTAACTGATGTCAGTAAGAAAATGACTGCTATTTGTATAAAGAATTTGAGTGAGGCGGTTTGGAAGTTAAAGATATGTTCCTCCTGCCCACCCGCTTCCCCCAAAAGGAAAATAGTAGCTTCCATTTTGAGGGGGAGAAAATAATATGCTTAGTGATTCATAATGCAAATTTGAATTACGGGCTTTGGCGCGGGCGCGCGCGTGCTTGCGTGCGTGTGGGGGTGTGTGTGTGTGAATGCACTTAAGTCTGGGATGTAAGCCATGGCATTAGACTCTTGGAGATAACATGAAACATAAAAATTATATCACTAAAAACTGATAGGTTTGTCATAGGTCCCATACA
>NW_004443962.1:15017348-15019455 GCF_000243295.1 Trichechus manatus latirostris | reverse complement strand
AATTATCTATGTGAGATCAAAATGACAACAGCAACTCAAAAGGTTTGATGGGAAGCCTAGGGGGCAGTGAGTTGAAGATAACGGTAATGGAATAATTTGGAAAAGGATAGTGAGAATAGCAGCACAACTGGTGGAAGAATGTAATCAATGTCACTGAATTGTACATGTAGAAACTTTTGAAATGGTGTAACTTTGGCTATGTATATGTTCACCTAAAAAAGGTCCTCCAAGGTCGAGGAGGGAGAGTGTTAACGTGTTATGGGGTTTTTAACCAATGTCATAAAACAATATGTGTACTGACTGTGCAATGAGAAACTATTTGTTCTGTAAACCTTTATCTAAAGTACAATAAAAAAAATTTTTTTTAAAAAAGAATGTGCTGAGTAAATCTGAATCATTCAGATGATAAATAGGCTTTTGTGTATTAATGGTCTAGCACCAGAGTTCACAAACTCATAGTCTTTCTGGGAAGAGGCAGACCATAGAATTCACCGATGCTGACCTCTGGCTTTCTGGGAGACAATAGGAAGTGGTAGAGACTGGGAAGCCAGAGAGTTTGTGCCCTGCCTAAGGGGGTTGGAGCCACTCAGGTCTAGCTGGCTGTGGCTTATTTGGGAACACAAACCTCTTTTCTTTTTTCTGGAACAAAGAGCAGCAGCAGCAATAGCGCTCATAGGCATAGAAGGTCAGGGCTTCCTTCCTGTTTGGGGATGAAATAAGCCTTCTGAGATCCTTCTGTGATAGCAGCAATGCATAGAAAATCTCTGCAAAATCACTGATATTGGATGGTCCTATGAATTTAAGGGCTTTGAGGACTGGACCAGAAACTGATAATTACATCCAATAAATCCCAGTGGCTTGCATTAGAATGTTGGGCAATACTATTACCAGTGAATTTTCAACCATGGAAATTACTGTTCCAAGATATGTAAATGATATGAGTTTTGACTTGCTTCTATAGAAGAGAATTAGAGAAAGAGGGACTAGGGAATGGATATACAAGAAAGGAAATAAAATGGATGGCAGATGAAGAAGAAAATGTTTTGCAATGAACTTATAGAAAAAGTGAGGCAAGATGAGAGAAGGGGAATCCCTATGTCAGATCTGTAATCTAGTGGTTTGTAAATAGGGCAAGAGCTGATGAGTGTGTGAGAGGTAGAGATAGATACTTAGTCAGAGGAAAGATACAGGAGCCATTAACTTTTGATTCACACAATCAAGTGGTCATTGAACATGTGGTTGGAGAACTATATGACGGGAAAAATTTTTGCTTAAAATATTTTTTGCATTAAAAAATAAACATATCAAATAAATCTATTGGGGAAAGTAATCCAGAAATATATGTATGATGCAAGAGATCATAAATATATATTAAGAGCAAATATTCATGATTCATAATTTAAGATTTTTCCATTCCATTAGTTTGACTTTTATTTAAAGAGCTATCTATATTGATTTATTGGACTAGTAGCTATGAGAAACCACAGAAATCAAACTATATTGGTTTTCTTATTTGAAGGATATATGGTAGCTCACAAAATAATCAGGGATGCCAGAGAGCCAATTTCAGAAAAGGAACAAGGAATAAAGATGCAGCCAAGATCCTACCATAGCAACACCACCCTGGGGCTCCATGGCCTCTGGGCACTCACTGTTGGGACACATGACTCATGATTCCTGAGCAGCCTCCACACATAATCTTTGGGCATATCTTAATCTTTGTTTCACTTCCTTATGATTCAAAGCCCCTGGCAACAGCTTTCAATTGACTAAGTCTAGGGTGATATTCTACATCTTAGCTGCCTCCTGCTTTTAGATTTCATTGTTGGAGGCAGAGTTCTTATAGGATTCCTATACAGGAAGGGTGTTCCAAAATGAACACACAAAAAATGAGAAATGCCCTTTACATTTATTACAATGTACTTAGATTGCATACATTCTACTGACTTGTATCACTCAAGAGCAATTTTCTCATAAAATCGTATTTTATCAATCTTAAATCCTTGTATCATGACTTTCTATTACCTAAGCCAACTGACAGGAGAAAGTCTACCATATAATTATCTGAATTCAAGTAAAACTGTAACTATGTAATAAAGTTCCTGTG
>NW_004443962.1:15012347-15017105 GCF_000243295.1 Trichechus manatus latirostris | reverse complement strand
GAGAATGTAAATTATAATAAATAAATATAAATTATATATAATAAATATAAATATTTCAAGCTAACATAATTATAAAATTATATTTTCAACTATTCTAAAGCTTCAGAGAAGAGGAAATGATAAATGGTCACTTTGATCCTAAAATTCACATGAAAATGCAAGAGATTCTGATAACAACCTTGAAAAATAACAAAATTAGAAGAATCATACTTCCTCAATTTCAAAATTTACTTCATAGCTACAGTAATTAAGACAGTATGGTACCACCACAGTATAGACATATAGACCAATGAAATAGAATTGAAAATTGATAAATAAATCTCCATATCTATGGTCAATTGATTTTTGACAAGGGTACAGTCTTAGTTATCTAGTACTGCTATAACAGAAATACCACAAGTGGATGGCTTTAACAAACAGAAGTTTATTGTCACACAATTTAGTAGGCTAGAAGTCCGAATTCAGAGCACCAGCTCCAGCGGAAGGTCTTCTCTCTCTGTCAACTCTGGAGGAAGGTCTTTGTCATCAATCTTCCCTTGGTCTAGGAGTTTCTTCACACAGGAACCCTGGGTCCAAAGAACATGCTCTGCTCCCAGTGCTGCTTTCTTGGTGGTATGAAGTCCCCATGTCTTTCTGCTTGCTTCTCTCTTTTATATCTCAAAAGAGATTGATTTAAGATACCACCTAATCTTGTAGATTGAGCCCTGCCTCATTAACATAACTGCTGCTAATTTCATCCTATTAACATCATAGAGATAGGATTTACAACACATACTAAAATCACATCAGATGACAAAATGGTGGACAATCACACAATACTGAGAATCATGGCCTAGCCAAGTTCACAGATATTTAGGGGGAGCACAATTCAACCCATAACAGGTACCAAGCCAATATAATTGTGAAAGAATAGTCTTTTCAATAAATGATACTAGGGCTAGGACAATAAAATAAGTATGAGGTCACCTGGATATCCACATGCAAAAGAATGAATTTGGACCCCTACCTTATACCACACACCAAAATTAACTCAAAAAGGATCAAAGACCTAATTTAAGAGGTAAGACTATAAAACTTTTAGAAGAAAACATAAGTGTAAATCTGTGTGACCCTTGGGTTAGACATGTTTTTCTTTCACCAAAAGCACAAGAAACTAATGACAAAATAGATAAACTGTTCTTCATTAAAATTAATAACATTTGTAGTTTGAAAACACTATAAAGAAAGTGAAAAGACAACTCACAGAGTGGGATAAAATATTTGCAAATCATATATCAGAAAAGGTTCTAGTATACAGAATATGTAAAGAACTCTTAAAATTCAACAATAAAAAGACAAATAATCCAATTTAAACATGGGAAAAAGATTTGAATAGACTTTTCTCCATAAAGATATACAAATAACCAATAAGCAAATGAAAAGATACTCAACATCATTTGTGATTAGGGAAATAAAAATCAAAACCACAATAAAATACCACTTCTTAACCTTTAGGCTAGCTATAATAAAAAAAGAAAACACTGCAAACTTGTTGAGAATGTGGAGAAATTAGAACCCTTATACATTGCTGATGGGAATGTAAAATGGTTCAACCACCATGGAAAACAGTTTGGCAGTTCCTCACGAAGTTCAGCAAAGAATCACATATGACCCAACAATTTCACTCCTAGGTATATACAGAAGAGAATTGAAAACGTATTTTCACATACAAAAAATTTGGACATCACTTCTGGCAATGTGGCACTCTAGGCAGAAGCACCATGCCATCCCTCCACAGCAAAGATCTGAAAAACTAAGCCAAACAGAGAAAACAGCAATCCTGAAATCCTAAACATCAAATGAAGAGATAAAGAACTCAGCCATGCACCAAATGGAATTAGAAACTGACAGAGAATAGAGAGCAAGGAGACATACATGGAGAGGTCCCCTATCAGCTAATTCAGCACGTATCTGCCATCTTGGGCTCCTATCAGAGACCAGCAAATAGGGGGTATGAGAAAGTAGCTTCACGTAGCTTCCAGGAGGAGACAGAACAACCGGCAAAGAGCGATATACGATTTCACACCTCCCACCCTTCTTCACCCCCACTTGGCCTCCTCTGCTTCCTGTGGCCACAGTCTCTTGGCCAGGAAGCACCAGCTGCTTGGATTCCACCTGTCCGCACTGTCCGACTCCCTGAATGCCATTTGTTGGCTGCTGGGGTTTTTTATTCTGCTTCTTTTGATTTCTTCCTTACCTTTCACCACCTCCCCCTCCTTTTGCTCAAATAACTGGCTCCGTGCGCCATCTTTGCTTCTTCCTTATGGGCTGTGGAGCTCCGTTCAAGTGTGGAACTGCTTCCTGGTCCATGCTGCCACACTAGTGGGATCCTGGGGCTTTTGTTTGTTTGTTTTGAATTGTTTGTTTGTTTTCTTTTTCTTTTCTCGAGTTGGGAGCCCGTTCACGGTGCTGTGTGGCTTGGGACCTACCCCCTCAGCTTGCACAGATGCACAGAGGGATCCCTGAAGGCATTTCTTTTTTCGTGGGTTTTTTCTTTTCTTGTTTTTTTTTTTTTTTTTTTTTTTTTTTCTTTTCCCTTTTTGTCTTTCTTCATTATTCAGTTTCTCATCTGTCTATATGTTCCTTCTCTTCTTGTCCCCGGGATACCTGGCACTGAATACTTCTACGCCTCCTAGCCAGACTGTACTTCAACACCTGGGAACAACTTCCCAAGACCTCATAGCTGAACCAGTGGGATCCCTGGGAGCTTTGCTGTTCTTTTTTCTTCCTAAATTTTTTTTGTTCATTCTTTTCTTCTATTTTTTCTTCTTCTTCCCCTTTTTGTTTTTCTCCATTTCATAGTCTCTTATCTCTCCACTCCAATGGCAAGCTCCCCTAGCACTCTTTTTTGTTTGTTTGTATGTTTTTGGCCCCTGTTCCTTTCTCCTCTCTCCCATACCCACCTTAGCTCTACACATCACAATCTCCCCCTCCATCCTTCTTTCCTGCACTGTGCGCTTAGCATCACACAACCAAGCAGCACAGTCACGGCCTACTGGAACTGCCCTGCACTGATTACCGACCCGCCCTGGTGGCTGTAGTAAGTACCACAAACAACCCATCCCAGCAACTCCTCTTCAGCCAGAACTGCCCTGCTGTGCCATATCTGAGTGACTGACCCTGCCCATTGGAGAAGGAGGCGAAAAGTATCATGCCCACAGACGAGCAAACAACAAGAACACAGAGCCCGCCTGCTCAGACATAGCCAAATTTAAAAAAAAAAGGACCAAACAAACAAATCTACAGTCAATAAACAAAAAAAATAACTACTGAATGCCTCAAAGACAGAAGACAATATCAAAACATTTACAAAAACAGGACAGGATGGTTCCAGTAGGTGTCCAAAATAAAACACCAGATGACTTTCCAGTAGAATAAAAGGCACTAGAACTACCTGATAGGGAATTCAAATCTCTAATACTCAGAATTATCCAAGAGTTGAAGCAAAAAGCAGACAAAAATGAGGAAAAAATAGACAAAAATGAGGAAAAAATAGACAAATTCATGGAAAATACAGACAAAAAAATGGAAGAATTCAAGAAAATAATGCAGGAACAAAATGCCAAAATAAATTCACAACTAGAAATTATACAAAAACAACAATTAGAAATCCAAAAGATAAACAACAAGATTTCAGAAATGGACAGTGTCATGGAAGGGCTGAGCAGCAGATTTGAAATGGTAGAAGACAGGATCAGCAGAATTGAAGACAAACACTAGGATACAACTCTGTTTGAGGAAAAATCAGAAAAAAGAATGAAGAAAAATGAAGTGACCCTGAGAATTATGTGGGATACAATCAAAAGCAAAAACCTGAGAGTGATCGGAGTTCTAGAACAGGGGGAGAAAACAGAAGACACAGAGAGGATAATTGAAGAATTGTTGACAGAAAACTTCCCTAATGTCATGAAAGATGAAAAGCTGACCACCCAAGAAGCTCAAAGAACCCCATATAGAATAGACCCCAAAATAAAATCACTAAGGCATATCATAATCACACTCGCTAAAACCAAAGAAAAACAAAGAATCCTGAGAGCAGCTCAAGAAAAACAAAAAGTCACATACAGGGGAGAAACAATAAGACTAAGCTCGGATTATTCAGCAGAAACCATGCAGGCAAGAAGGCAATGGAATAACATATATAAAACCTTGAAAGAAAAAAATTGCCAGCCAAGAATAACATATCCTGCAAAACTCTTGTTCAAATATGATGGTGAAATTAGGTCATTTCCAGATAAACAGAAATTAAGGGACTATGTAAAAACCAAACCAAATTTACAAGATGTATTAAAGGAAGTCCTTCAATATGAGAACAAACAATATCAGACCACAGGCTGAATACAAGACACAGGATTGTACTAGCCACATACCAACCTAGGAAATGAACTCTTAAGGACTGTGCAAAACCAAAAGAATTACAATAGGGAACCAGAGAGATTAATCTGTAAATGACAACAGCATCAGAACGATAAAAGAGGGAATAAACGGTGTAGATATAGAATCTTCTGATGGAGAGGAAGTGAAGCAATACCAAGTAATAATAGACTGGTTCAAATCTAGGAAGTTAAGGGTAAAATTCATGGTAACCACAAAGAAAGTTAACAAACCTACTCATCAAAATGAAGAAGAAAAACATAAAGTCTCAGTAAAAACAAAACCTACAAAAACAAAAGAAATGAAAAAAAATCCACAAACAAAAGGAACTCAGCACAGGAGAGT
>NW_004443962.1:14953939-15011295 GCF_000243295.1 Trichechus manatus latirostris | reverse complement strand
AAAAAGAATTATCTATGTGAGATCAAATTGACAACAGCAACTCAAAAGGTTTGATGGGAAGCCTAGGGGACAGTGAGTTGAAGATAATGGTGATGGAATAATTTGGGAAAGGATTGTGAGAATAGCAGCACAACTTGAAGAATGTAATTGATGTCAGTGAATTGTACGTGTAGAAACTTTCAAAATGGTGTAACTTTGGCTGTGTATATTTTCACCAAAAAAAAGTTCCTCAAGGTCGAGAAGGGAGAGTATTGACATGTCATGGGATTGTTAACCAATGTCATAGAACAATATGTGTACTGACTGTTTAATGAGAAACTATCGGTTCTGTAAACCTTTATCTAAAGTACAATAAAAAAAAATTAAAAAACTTTGTACAAGGATGTCCATATCAGCATTTTTCTTAATAGGCAAAAATTGGAAGCAACCCAAATGTCTTTCAACTGCTGAATGGATAAACAAAATGTGGTATGTCTATAAAAAGAAAAATTATTCAGTCATAAAAAAGAAATGAAATACTAATACATACTCCAACACAGATTAACCTTTAAAATATTAAGCTAGGTGAAGACTCCAGACGCAAAAGATCACGTACTGTATGATTCCATTTATATGAAATGTCCAGAATAGGAGAATTCATAGAGCATCATAAAGTAAATTAATTTTTCCAGGAATTGGAGGGAGGGGAGAATTGTGACTGCTAATAGGTCTGGGGTTTCTTACTGGGGACATAGAATTGTTATAGAATTAGATAGTCAATATACAAGAAAAACCCACTGAATTGTACACTGTAAAATGGTGAATTTTGTGTTATGTAAATTACATCTCAATTTTAAAAAAAGGAAAAAATGACAATGATAACCACTAAAGAAGAATAGGCTGCTGTGAAAACAGTATTCAGCAGGTAAGAAACTCTTTTTGAAATTAAAAACATGATTGATGAAAGAAAGTTAAGAATTCAATTATAGGAAAGAACAATTTATTGACACAAATGATAAAGTTTAAAAAATATATATATGTAGCAAAAATAATGAACAGAGAAATATAATAAGATGTTTTCTAAAGTCACTAAATCAAGAAATAGGAGTTAAAGTCATAAAGGCATCAACTAGATGTACTAAAAATAATAGTATGGCCAACTGTAATGGGGACAGTAAGGGAATTGGGAGGAAGCTTCTAGGTACACTAAGTAAGTTTAATTTCTCATCCTACGTTGTGGGGAGTTGGTAGATACTGTCTGAAATGTATAAATCAAGAAGTGAAAGCATAGTAAGTAAATCATACAAAATTAATTGTTGTTGTTAGTTGCCTTTGAAGTTGGCTCCAACACACGGCAACCTTATGAATAATAATTCAGTGATTCAGCACTACCTCATACAATACCGTGTAAAAACAGTAATTGTGGCACACACTTTTTTTTTTTCAAACTCTTAAATAGAGCCCTGCTGGGTGGCAGCAAGTACTGTCAGTGAGACAGTAGCTTCCCAGTGACCGCAGAGGTACAAAAATAAGTGGTATCTGTATATAGTGGTGGTCCCAAAAGGTTTTAAATAATTGCTAAGGGTCAGTGCAAAGTTAAGAACTTTACAGGTATTATCTCATTTGATCCTCATAACAATCCTATGAGATAGATATTATTTTCCCTATTCTACATATGAGAATACAGAAGCATCAAGAGTCTAAGTAGAGCACCTCAAATCATACAACCAGTAAGACATCAAACTGGATGCAAACGTAGTTGTATTTTAATTCCAAAGACTTTGTGTTTGCTTTCTGTTTCTGCCCTCCCTTGAATTGTACAGTACACAGGGTGGGCACTGGCCCTTCTGAGCTTGGCACTTTCATTCCTTTTGCATTTACACCTCAGAGAGCCCGCCCACTCTCAGAACTCTATGAAAAGTTCCCCAAGAGAAAATGCCAGACTTTCCTGCAGGGTTCTCTGCTGACACCATTGAAGCAATTAAAGGGAGACCACAGTGCTATGAATTCTACCTTCTCCTTATGTCTTCTCAGCACACCTGTTACATAGAGAAGAGCCTGAGTCGTACATACAGCCAACATTTAAAACTATAATCCCTGGTGGCTCAGCAGTTACGCGTTTGACTGCTAACCTAGCAGTCTGAATCCACCAGCCGCTCCTTGGAAACCCTACGGGGCAGTTCTATTCTGACCTATACTGTCACTATGAGTCAGAATCGACTTGACAACAGTGGTCTTTTTTTTTTTTTTTTTTAAATATAGAATCATTGAGTACAATCAATACATAGTCTCAACCACAAATTTAAAACCTGGGTGGATGAGGGAGAAGGGTGGAGGAACATACTTAAGTAAATGTATAAACCTGCAAGTTGAGGACATACAGAATTCCTTAACTGCTTGCCCTAGGAAAATGAGCTTACTCTCAGCCTCTGGACTTTGAAGAAACCTATCCTGATGGTTCAGAGCACAACTCCCAGATTTAAAGAGAAGTGACTGTTTACAGAGCCCCCCAATAATCCTAACCTAACCAGTATCATTCATTTGGCTCCATATCCTGAAATCTTTGTAAGCTTGTCCTCCTGCATCATACACCAGATCGTTCACTTGTCTTCCAGTTCTGCTCTTAATCAGAGTGACCCTAATTTTCTTACTCCCTGTCTGTGAACAACAGGATACTAATAAGCAGCAGAACAATTAAAACTTTAGGACTGAATAAAAAAAGGTTGAAAATGACTCCAAGCTTTTGACTCTGGAAGAATTGGAGGGCTGAGATGCCCTCCTCCCTTCCGATGGGTTACAGTTGTAAAGACTGTATACCCTGAATTTTTTAGGATATATCTTATTTGCAATTTTGAATATTCTTTCTTTTTTTTAAAATGCTTTTTAAATATTCAGGAAATCTCAAATTTAACCATAGCTCAAAAACTCTTTCCTTCAGAAGTAGTAAAAAATATCATTTTGTAAGAGCAAGTCCCAATTTTTTGATTTAAAGTATGATTAATGCGGCCTTCTGTATTCAAGACTTTTGTCCTGCAAATTTATAGTTTTCTCCCACTCTGACTTCAGGCTGAGACATGTGACTTGCTTTTGGCCACCAGTTTGTTACAGAGTTGATGCAAGCAAAGGCTTGAAAATACATTTTACATTTCCATTTCCTCCCTTGCTTTTCTTTAATTGCCATGAGAACATGCCCTGGCTAGCCTGCTTCTGCTGGACAAAATATGTTCTGCCAGCTCCAGCCTGCCACTTCAGGGTTCTTGCCTTCCTTTTTTTCCATTTGTATAAATGTCCTTCTCGGGCAGTGAGTGCTTAATCCCCCCTGTAAGTATGCCATCTCCAGACCACGCAGGACGCCTCCGCAGCACTACCTCCTCAGACCGGCACTGCTGCTTCCTCTGCCCCTGGCCCTAACCGATTATCTGGACGTGACTTCTGCCTCTTCAGCCCTACTAACCCCTGACAGCCTCCTCAGCCTGCTACCTCCTCACCGCCTCAGGCCAGGCCACTGCCTCCAAGGACAGGGAAATAGAAACCTCAATAAACTTCTTTTTCTCCACTAAATTTTCCCTTTTTTAATATTGTTCATATTTCCAAATAATTTTTGCTGATGCTGTGCATATGTAACATATAGAGTAACAACAACACATGTATGTGTGTGTATATATATATATATATACACACACATATATTTACACACACACATATGTACATATATCTCCACCAAATTGGAGTGTTTAAAAAAAATCTGATTTTTAAATTATTTTAATTTATTACATGCATTCTTTTTCTTTGTGTATTTTTTTTAATTGTGGTGAAAATATACATAACAAAACATATGGCATCTCAACAATTTCTACATGTATAATTCAGTGACGAATAAACTTCTGATTAAAATGATTTATTTGATAGATTGTAACTCACCAGAGACCCTCACTTCACTTCTCAGTTACCAGAGGCAACAGAAGGGAGGAAGGATTGTTAAACCTTATAATGAAGCTCTGGTTTGCATGTCACCGTTACTGGTGATCCTCTTCTCCAAGGATCGAATCTGCTCCTTGATACACACGAAATCTGAATTCCGGTACTCATATGAAATATTCAACAGCAGCAGTCATATCATAAAACAGAACTATTTGTCTAATGTCTACCATATTCCAAGGATACAAAGAATTTTTAAACCAATGAAATACATACCATTCCACAACCATCTATTCTGTCACAGTATCGAATTATGAAAATGCCTATTTACGTACCCTATATTGACCTTTTTAGCGGTAATTTTGTCAGCTGTTCACTTGATCCAGTTCCTTCCAGCTCTCCAGTTTGCCAAATGGTTACCAATAGCTCCTTCATTTTTACTTTACGTTTTCCAGCCACAGTTGTTGGTGACTGATTTCTGAGCCATGTTGCCACTGAAGAGTTAGGACTTTGGCCAAGTGGAAATGATGCATTGGTGCATGACTTTAATTGTTCTCAATTTCTCTTAACTTACTGGACTATGTAATTCCTGAGTACCTAAAGCACTTTGAAATTTTTTACGTATTGTTAAAAATAAACAAGGTTATATGTATTTTTTTAAAAATAAATGTCAAAATAGCAACTTTCTACTAATACTGCATTTGAAACTTCTCTGAACTCTGACTTGATAGTCCTAGTCCTTACAGGGCCCTTTAATCAAGTTGTGAGGGTGTGTAGGGGTGTGTGTGTGTGTGTGTGTTTGTGTGTGTGTGTGCATGTGTGTGTGTGTGTGTAGGTATGTATCCATATACACATAAGTGCATGGTTTCTCCAAGTTCTTCTATCCTTGTTCTACTGCTGTCCACATTTTGCCTTAGATTATACATCATATCATCCTTCTTTCCATCCACTCAAGGCCTGCGGACTTTCTGAACAATATTAATTCTGCAGCTCCTTTGTGGCTACATTACGGAGTGCTGTGATTTCCATAATTTTAGATGATCAGTGCCTCCCAGCAGATGAGGTAGTGGATGAATGCATCTATAGGGGAGGCAGATGTTTTAAGATGGGGTGGGCATTCCTTCCTAATTCTACTAATGACTGAAGCACAAGAACCACCAGCCTCTTTATGCTTGTAGAGCAGATGGAGAAAACATTTAAACTGCCTCTGATGAGTCAGAAATCCAAGTTCTATTCTGGGTTCTGTGGCTTTGGAAAGCTTGTTTATCTCAGCTCCAACTAGTCATTCCAACCAGTGTGGAAAACGTTGTCATACCAAAAAAAAAAAAAAAAAAAAAGTCATAGAAAGCAGCAGTGCCAACAGCCAAGTTCGCATTTCTCCTGTTACTCCGGGGACAAAAAATGGCTAGGTTGGCATCAGCTTTCAGCTTTGGAGAAGAGGATGCGATGGAGTATAGAAACTCTAAGCATTCCTCTTGGGATTGAAAAAAAAGAAACCATGAAAAGAATAAAAGAGAGAAGAGGGTCTGTGTAGCACACAAAAGCACAACAGCATGTCACTGAAATGACAACCAAGGAAGAAAATAATTGAGGATGAATGTGAAAGTCATCCTTGGAGAGCTGAAGCCCCATAAAGGAATGATAATAATAACAACCAGCATTTGTATAATACTTTGCTCTTTGTCTTATTTGATCTCGCACTTTCATGAAGGACCTATTATGTGATGATTCCCATTTTATAGGTGGGAAAAGCTGAGGCATAAAAGGCCAATGTCCTCAACACGTTCACGAAGTTCACAAGGTCAGAACTAGGGGGTAACCATATATTATGGGTTTAAATTCTACAAGTTTTCTTGGAAACATTTTCGATCTGCTTCAAAGACGTTACATGGTCCGATTGTCTATTTAGGCCTTGAACTTTCACCTTGGTGGATGATGATTCTTCCTAATCTAAGAGAACTTCTATAAGGTCCTACATGGGAGACAAAAGGGGCAGGTCAGGGGACCAAGCAACCATCCAACTCAGTCTTTCCCAAACATCATTTGACAACAAAAATCACATGGGCTCCTGTTAAATATTCAGTTTCACCAGTCCCCTTTCCTGAAGTTTCTGGTTTAAAGTATCTGAGTTAGGGCTTGGGAACTTGTATTTCTAAGCTTACGTACCAAAGTTATTCTTTTCATCATCGAAGTTTGGGAAGGATTGGTCTTCATAACTCATGAATCTATAGTTGGGTTTAGAACAAGAAGTAAAGGAAAATACGTGTCATTTTAAGATTTCTAGTACCTGCCTCTTTAATTCGAAGTGATTTCTAAGCATCCCTTATACCAACCCTTTTTGTTGTTTTTGTCTTAATAAAACACTCTGGTAATGAAAAGGATGTTTTGATGCGACGTATTAGTAAGGATCCTTGCTCACTGTAGGCCTGAGCTTTCTGCCTTATGCTTATGTATCACTCAGATTGAGATACGTGAACCTAAAGCTCTGATATTTTAGCTGAAACAATCTGGCAACCCTCTCCAGCATTCAATAACCCTTACTTTCAGGAAAAGAATTTCACACACAATCTAAATCCTTAATGTGGCAATTTAGTTCCATTTGAGAGTGTTGCTAGCTTTCTGATACTGATGTTTACTGCCTCAAATATTTTTATTTTTACTAGTGAGGGTATAAATTTCAGTAGATAAATAACAGAAATGTTAGAGTTAGGTTGGAAAGTTTGTATATAAAACCAGACGGGCAAAGCATGGTGATCTCTACTTTTGATCACTCTGTTCACTGTTAAGGATTTATGGAGCTAGGAAGGAGTTATTCAATGTATAGGCACTGAGTGAGAACATATGCAAGTTAAATTGCAACATATGTGGATTGTAGAAGTTGTCAGCGAAGCAAGTGGTGATTACATAACAATTTAGAAATAACACGAAGGAGCTAGGGGCCAAATAAATCATGGTAATATAATTTAGTTTGGTTGGCTTCAGTAAGAAGAGGTAAAAAAAAAAAAAAAAAGAATGCATTATGATAAATAATAATCAAAATTCTAATTAAAAAAACAGATTCTAACTGACAGCAATCCCATCTGTGCCTGAGTAGAAAAACTGTGCTCCACAGGGTTTCCAATAGCTGATTTTTCAGAAGTAGATTGCCAGGCCTTTCTTCCCAGGTGCCTTTGGGTAGTCTAGAAAGCCAACCTTTCGGTAAGCAGCCCAGTCCATTAACAGTTTGCACCACCCAGGGACTCCAAAATTCTAATAAAAAAACCAAACCAAACCCGTTGTCTTTGAGTTGATTCCGACTCATAGCAACCCTATAGGACAGAGTAGAACTGCCCCATAGAGTTTCCAAGGAGCACCTGGTGAATTCAAACTGCTGACATTTTGGTCAGCAGCCAAACTCTTAACCACTGCACCACCTGGGTTTCACTTATTCAGCATTTAGTATGTACCACAACTATCCTAAGCACTTCACATGAAATACCTTATTTAATCTTGAAATAGATGTTATTGCCATCTCTATTTATTTATAAAGAAATTGAGGTAGAGAGAGGTTAATTTGTCCAAGGTGAAACAGCAGCTGAGGTAATTGGGTACATAACTCTTCAAGGCAGTACAACTTCTAGCATACCTGTGCCATGTCCCAGGCCCTCCAGCCTTGATCCCTGCCATTGCCTTAGAATATCTTTTCTTGCTGAAATCTTCAGTTCCACTTGGCTGCTAACATCTGCCTCCCCAGCCAGGCCCCTTCTGATATCTCCAGACTACCACGCTGAAGGGGGTTCAGTTCACTGAAGTGCAGGATGGAATGGTGAAAACTGTAAGTTACACAGACACACCCGGAATGAAGTGGAGGTGGCAAATTTCCATCAAATTCATAAAACATAAACAACCAGTCTTTACAATTCAGAACCAAACAACTCCATGTCCTTCATAAATTATAGCGATTAAATTTAATCAAGTGTAATGACTATATAATCGCAGGCATAGTTCATCTACATTTTTTGAATATGTTGAAGTCTTGAGGAAGCCTCTTGAGTCCTCTAGGGATTACTCTCCCTTTCAGATGCTCTTTGAAAATTAATGCAGGGTGAGCTCAAGCAAGGAAAGAATACAGCTTGTCTCCCAGGTATTAGGTATCTACCATTTACAGAGCCTATTTTGCTTTTTTGTTGTTCATTTCCCACATCTTGTCTGAAGAGTTGCCTAAGAAGTCTGGGTAAATAAGATACCCTCTTTACCTATTACAAAATTTGCCTTTCAACTAGAAAGAAATACCAGTGAAAATAGTTGTAATGGGATTTGAACTATGATAATACATGCACATTTATGTGGAGGAGTATAGATTGGTTGATTCTTTTACTCTATGAAGAGAACAAGGTTATTTATCGATTAGATGTTTCATAGCATCTTTCCTCTGAAAGATTCAGCTTATGCACAGTTGGGGAAAAGTTTGTCCAAGGGATATAATTTATGGGCAGTGAGAGAAATAGGTGAGGAAAATAGTAAAAAAAAATTGTTAGGAAATACATGACTCCCTGTAAGATTTGGTATAAGAAAACGTACATGTCAGGGAATATGCTTTCAATGAATTTGAAGAAAAGCCAAATGCTAGTTTATCATGAGATTAAAAAAAGGGTCAAGATCCACACAGATACACACACATACACAAACCAGATTTTAGAAATAATTAACTGAAAATATTTTTAATTAAAGTAATACAAGAACATGGAGTCTTATGGTCTCCAAGCATACTGCAAAGGAGCAGGGTCCAGATTCCCACAGCTCCGTAACCCCAAATTCCTATTTTCTTCTCTTCCTGGCACAGAGAAATCTCCTTTTATCCAAGAAGGAAAGTGGCAGGGGCTTAAGCCGTGTCTCCTGCTTCCCTCAGACACTCTGCTCTACCCAAAAATGTTCCTCTCATTACGGGCCTTTGGTTTTGGGAAATAAAATATAGGAGGTTGTTATGCATTGAATTGTGTCCCCCCAAAATGTGTGTCAACCTGGTTAGGCCATGATTTCCAGTATTGTGTGATCCTCCATCATTTGTGATCTGATGTGATTTTCTTATGTGTTGTAAATCCTACCTGTATGACGTTAAAGAGGCAGGATTAGAGGCAGTTATGTTAATGAGGCAAGATTCCATCTACAAGATTAGGTTGTATCTTGAGTCATTTTGTTTTGAGATGTAAAAGAGAGAAGTGAGCAGAGAGACCAAGGGACCTCAAGCCACTAAGAATGAAGAACCAGAAGGGAGTCTGTCCTTTATACTCCGGGGTCCCAGTGCTGAGAAGCTCCTAGACCAGGGCAAGATTAATGACAAGCACCTTCCCCCAGATGAGACAGAGAAAGCCTTCCTCTGAAGTTGGTACCCTGAATTCAGACTTCTAGCCTCCCAGACAACGAGAGAATAAATTTCTCTTTGTTGAAGCCATCCACTTGTGATATTTCTGTTATAGCAGCACTAGATAAGACTAAGACAGAGGTCTTTTTGGTAGAAGTTCAGTTTCCACTCTGTTACATATCTCACCTGAGTGAATGAACAGAATATCAGTTACCTGTTTGGTTGGAAAAAGGGGGGTGGGGAAACGGGAAGGAGAAAGGAATAAAACATAATTGGTCAAAATATTATCCATCCATGCATGTGTACACCACCACAACAGAAGGCACGATGAAAGAGAAAATTTCTAGAAAAATGTACAAGCAAAGAGTTGAATGCTCTGAAGAAGGAAAAACTAAGTTTAAATGAGGGATTTTTTTTTTCCCCTTTCCAACATTGCACTGAAAGACGAATAGAATAGCCCAAATCTCTCAAAGGTTCATTAATCATATGCATAGAGAGAATAAATCACCTGTGGCAAAATGCCATTCAGTGCCTAGCAATATATTTAAAGGACGGTAAAGCCTTTCCTCAATTAATTATTTGACTACCACAGTGCAAAAGAATTCACTTCTTTTTTTTTTAACCTTAGCTATCTGTTAGGAGAGAATATGACTTTAATTTGATCTTTGGTAGACATAGCCTAGATCTTTCTCAATAGGCAAAAAAAAAAAAAAAAAAAGATCAAAGTTGTCAATAGACTTAAATGACAAAACGTAAGTGATTTCTTTGTAAGCTGCAAACCATTACACAATATGGCATTTATTGTTATGTCTACCTTTATAACGTCTCTTCATATGCACCTATTAACACCAGCCCAAATTCTTGCTCCCACCTCTGTCCCTGTAGACTGACTATTACACCCACCTGAAATTCATATCTGTTCTGTCTACTGTCATCAGGTGAGTTGTTTCCTCTTGATGTAAGACTCCCATTGCCATCTCTTCCCTCTGCCCACACGATAACTCCATCTCTTTGCTGCTGATTGGCTGCCGTTACAGGTGATGGAGGCTGATGCAGATGGATTTCAGCAGTTCTCATGAGTATTTTATGTGCTTCTGCTGATTTACAGTCAGTTCAGCATTCCTTTAAATGGCCATAAATTGGATTGATGTCATAAGTCATATCTAGAGAAAGTGCCAGAGTCCCAGCTCAGGCAGCTATGCTAATGTCTGTGAAAATAACAAAGAAACATCCTCATTCAGGCTCGACTCTATTGCATTAAAAGGCCAGATTGTAAGGATCTGTCAGTTCCTGAGAGGGGAAAAGGTAAAAGGGGGAGAAAGGTCTTTGTAGGATTATTAATAACACAGCCAGGAAGAAAGTATAGATGTGTGCCAGTGAGAATAAACAGGGGGAAGGAACAGGGGACTCTGGAAGAGTGATGAAAGAGAGTGCTCTGTACGGAAAAGACAAATGCAAATGAAATATACTGTATGGCAACGGATTATATCAGCGGCTGATATATGGGTTTCAGTATCAAATTGTTGAGCTGGCAGCCATTAATGTGATATAGTGGATGTGATATGCTGGGTGATGGCAGTCCTGGTGCAGGGAAAATAAGGAACACGCTGCAGTCTTTCAAAACAATGGTTCAAAGAAAAGACAGAAAATTATAGCACTACAAGTTTATAAAACTAAAGTCGTGTGAGATAATTATGGATTCTGATAGAGTTCATTATTCTTTATCTATCAGCTCTCCAATCTCATAAGGGAGAAAAAGGCTCCTTACTGGGGGATTGGGGTGAGAGCTTTTTCATTCCATTAAGGGTAGCAAAAGTGACTGGATGTTTTCTCTGTGGAGTGCACATTACCCTGACATCGTAGCCAGAAAGGTTGGAATCCCCAGCCCCCCTGGGTAGAACTATTTTGAGCCCCCACTGGTCTTCAGAATTCATAGGAATTCAGATTGCTTCCAAAACATTTTCTGCTACTCTGGTTCATTGACATATTCATTCATCAGATCTTTACTGAGAGCCTACTATGTTCCAAGCAAAGTGCCGGGGTTTCAGAAATGAAAGTAAAAAAACTCTCTGAAACAGGTATCAATTTTTATGTCTGTCCCTTGGCTTTTGCATTTGAATGGTTTGTTCACACAGCATGCTACATTGGCCCATGTAAAGAAAGTTGTAGGACAGGATGTCTAGGCAGATGTCTCTAAACCACTTGATGTGTTTCAGGGTCACTGCCAGTCCTCCTCTGCTGGCTTTTAGTCCTGACTTGACTCCGGCATGTAGTGCCTGCTGCTGGCACTGAGGTTTTGACAATTGGTTGGATGCTTCTTTTTGACCTACTCGATCTAAGTTTTCCACTCAGTTTTTGGCTTTGCTCACTGCCCCAGTTTTGGCATTCCCTGTAGCTTAAGGCTAATATGAGAGAAATCCTCCTCTTGGCATCCATAATACCCGCCCCCCATACAAACCCAATGCCAGCATTGCACTAGTTACCACTCCCCAACTCCACCCAGAAATGAGTATTCTGACACTTAGATTTATTTTTCTTTTTCTGGACCCTCAGTCTATGCTTCTTATTTCTTATGTGCTCCAGTTTCCGTCCTTGATTTTCTTTCTCATCTTGTGTACTCACTCTGAGAACACTTCTCCATCCCCAGGAATCCAATTACTCCCCATTGGCCAATCTGTCTGAGTCCTCCTTCTCCTCTACTTTCCTCCTGAACTCCTGACCCAATAGCCTTGCTGAACCGCCTACTGAACAGATCTAACTCGGTGTCCTGCAGGCATTTCAAGCTGAGGAGAGAGCCATCTATTCTTTCTCACGTGTCTTCCGTCTCTATTTAGAGCATCACCATCTCCCCAGTCCCTCAAATTAGACACAACTGAGTCATCCTTAATTCATCCTTCTCCCTAACCAGTCTCGCTACATAACCAGTTAGAAAAGTCCTTCCAGTTCCACCTAAGAAGTGTTTCTGAAATCTGTTCCCGATTCGTCTTTCTGACTGCCACTGCTTGAGTTCAAGCCCTTTCTACCACAACACCAGCTACTCACTGATATCCCTCCTTTCAATATTTCCAATTCTAATCCATCCAACCCTGCTACTGCTAACTAGGTCTCATTCTAAAATATATCTCTGACCATGACACACCTTGGTATAAAAATTCTTCATTTGTTATATCCTAAAGAATAATCTTTAATAAGTGCATACATGAATGGTTCTGTGTTTGAACCTGAAAGAGCATATTACTCAGCAGCCATTCAATATGGCAGCAACGTACCTTTCTAACGTTATCTCAAAATGCATACTCCCTCTGAAAAAACAAAACTCATTGCTGTGGAGCAGATTCTGACTCATAGTGACTGTATAGAACAGAGTAGAACTGCCCTATGGGGTTTCCAAGGAGTGGCTGGTGGATTTGAACTGCTGACCTTTTGGATAACAGCTGAGCTCTTAACCACTACACTACCAGGGCTCCCTACACAACGTATATGGCTCTAACTAACCTGGAATAATTGCCAATCCCTGAACGCACCTTATATTCTCCATCAGGTCATTAAACCCATTGTATAAAAGAGGTGGAATTCCCAGAGTTATTCCAGAACAAATTACTCTTTTCCATATCTACAACCCTACCCATAGCCCCACAAACTCCTGAAATTGAGTTTATTATTCTCCCTGTAGAATGAGACAAGAACTTTTGCTATGATCTCTTGGCATTCTTTTGACCTACTGGTCATCCCAAGAATAATAGGGACACTTTCACTGATCAGATGAACAAGTTTCAAGTTTCAGTCCTTCCGAAACACTAGTCTATATAGAAGTTACCACAGAACATTCTAAAACACAGATTTCTAGACCATACTCCTAGAAATTATAATTGGAATGAGGCCCAAGGATCTGTATTTTAAACAAGCTTCCCCAGATAATGCTGAGGCTCAGCCAAGTGTGGAAATCAATGGTTTGAATTAGCTGGATGACTGATAGAGCCAGGATGAATACCAAGACCAGCTTAATAACTGGGTTTCCCACTGGAGCAGAGCAATTCAGAACAATAACTAAAAGGTGGCTGGGAGTTAGGGGGGTGGTGACGAGTGGATGAGGAAGGAAACTGAGGCCATCAAAGTTATTCTAAAATCCCAGAGGTGGCAGCATTTTAGATGAGGCTGATAAATAAAAAATGGCCTCTCCCATCTGGCTTCATAATATGGGAAACATTGTTAATCAGACATTTGTAAAAGTACCACAGAGTTTGCTAAAGAACTATGACTATAGTTCTTAAATTCTAAAATAGGAGCATCAGGCTTCTATGTGTTCTGTCTTATACAAATGCCAGAGTCACTAACATGGGTACCTGGCATTTCCAAAGGATCCTACTTACATTGCTTACAAATTAGGCTAATACCACTTAAAACCACTTCAAATAGCTATTTATTATTTCACAATTTTCCTGATTTTAAATAGTATCAATTCTACCAATTTACCAACCCTCACTGATTAGTCTAACTTGGCAGCTGGTTAAACTGGCAGCAAACCACCACCATGGTGGTGCTTGATGACAGCAGTAATGCTGCTGATTGCCCAGACTGTCAAGAGTGGATGGAAGGGCAGCGCTGCCTAGGTGGCCCTGGTGGCCACCATAGAGCCATAGTTCACATTCTTTGAACTGGTTAATTTGGGAGGCATCCTCTCTTGAAATTGCTTTAGATGCCATAGAGAGCTTCCAGTTTCTGTGATATGAACTTCTCTGTAATTACCTAAAGGTTTGCGATTCTGTCATTTGTTGATAACCAGCTTTTTCCATGACCTTTCCGGACTTCAGTTTTTTTTTTTGATTTATGTTGTTTTGTTTTGGTGAAGTAATAATAATATCCATTTACCTGTATCCCTTGTTAAGGATGACCAGGGAAACCAGTGAAATGTATCTGTGAGTGAGCGAGTGAGCGAGTGAGGAGTGAGTAAGTGAATGAGTTATTGAGGCCTGCTGCGAAGTAACTGGCATGGTCATGGAGTAAGGGGGAATAGAGTGAGCGCTATAAGATGTCGCTACACCTTAAACAAGAAAAAGAAGAATAAAGCACACCAGCCACACAGAGCTGGTAAAGGGATAACATGCGCTAAAGCAACAGCAGAAAGACGAAAATCTGCAGAAGCCAAGTAAATTAAGCCCAGGATTCTTTTTCTTCACCTCAGTTCTGAGCCACCATCAGAATCAGTAAGTGGTAACTAAAAGTAAGATACAGAAAAAGACTGAAGAATTGGGATGGGATGAGGGAAAGGAGGATAAAATTGGGAAGGTGAGGTGGGAAAGAAAAAACCTTCCACTTGGCCAATCAGGCACCAGGAAGAGAATAAGGTAATGGGGAAGAAAAAACTCTTCAGCTTCTGGGAATTATAACCAGGTTTTCAAAGAAAGTTTTTTTGTCAGTTTGTTCTTGTTTTTAAACCCAAATATTTTAGTGTCACCTCCTTGTGAGTATAAAATTAAATATGCAGTTATGATGTTTGAAACCTCAGCCTGCTTACTTTGCGAAGTCGTGCCTTTGACCAGGTTTTCCTTCTAAAATGTTTCTGGGGAACATTAAAATAATCCGCAAATCTGCTGTCTTTGCTGCTTGCCACCCCAGCCAGCTGTTGGTCCAGTTCACTGCCTTTATTTACCGTCCCTTCTTCCTCGGAGCGCCTTACCTCAGGCTGCTGCTGCTTGGCCCATCCCCCATGCCCTCATTATCCTCCATCTGAGCGTCTTCCCTAAATTCTCAAAGACAAAGCAGAGAAAAACTGTAACTTTTAAGAAAACTTTGCAAAAGATTTGGAGATAAGGACAACTCCTATCCACCACTAGGAGCATCTTAGCTCTGAGTACACACACCTAAGCCTGCCCTTAGAGTACTTTAACAGTTTACAGTCCTGACTGGCCCCTCATCTGCCACCTCAAAGCTGAAGCCCACACATTCCCTTACCCCAAATGGGAAAGCTCCAGGCATTGTCATGTCTCAGCACCCAACTGTGAAAAGACCCCAGGGGAAGTGGAAATGGTTTGCCATCAACCTCAGTCTAAAACCTTGCTCCTGAATGCTCAATTTTTGCCTTAGGATTGATGTCTTAGTGGGAAGATTCTCTTCAAGGGAAACTCTAATCCACTGACTCAGGTGTTAACTTACCTGTTTTCTCCCAAATGATATCAATACACAACATTAAACACAATTTTAATAAATCCAAGGGAGGTAATAACTGTAAGGGAGTCCAAGCCAAACACATACATATCCCCGCAAGAACAAGCACATCAATCTAGGCCTTTGTTCTTCTCAGCCTTAGATACTTTATTCCCCAGTGGCTCTTTCTTTCTCTCTCTCTCTCATTTTCTCACCTGTCAGGTATTGACTTAAGGCTGAGATCTGACAATATATGGGCTTGAGATACATCCACCATATTATCCAGTTTTCACCTGTTATCCTCTAGCACAATTTTAAATGCATGCTCTTATATTTTCAAAGGTTTCCCAATTTGGACAATAAAGTTTATGGTCACCCTAAATTGAGGGGGATTAATCAGTACAATGAAACAAAGCATTTTAACAAAGGCCCTTACGTCACTTTCCTGGACTATCTTCCCTGGACTTCCCTGGACTACCTTACGAGCCTCTCATCTAAAATATCTGCCTCCGCTATTAACTGCCACGTAAGTGTTTAACAAATATTACTAAGCATATTTATAATATGCTTGGATTGTTCTTGAGACTGTATATAATATTTTAAACAACAAACAAATCAAGTTATGACTTTCACAAAGCTTACATTCTAGGGGACCAAATAGATCTTTTTAAGAGAAAAATCTGGTCATGACACTGCCTTACCAAAAATCTGTTAAAAGTTCCTGTTGTTTGCATACTGAAGTCCAAATTACTTAGCCTGGCCCCCAAGACTTTCTGCCCTACTCCCTCCCCCAAGTTTTTTCTAATATTTCCCTTAATGTAAGTCACACTAGACCAACAATATCCCACGTTCCTCTGAGCCTTTCATACCTCAACAGTTTGCTTGTGCTCTTTACCCTTCTCAGCATATCCCTACTCCATTTTTCCTCTTTTGGAAAGATCTACCTATCTTTCAAGCTTCAACTCAATGTCATTTAGTTTCTAAAGCTTTCCCTGAGCCTTGAAAGCAGAATCAGTCACTCCTTTATGTGTGAGCCCAAAGCAGTTTATAAACCCATCTGTTGTAGCACATACCACATCATGCTTTGGTTAATATGTTTATGGGTCTTTCTCTCCCACTAGACTGTGAACTCTTCAAAGACAGGGACCACATGGTCCTTGTGTTACCTATGGCAAGAATATCCAAGTTGCTTAATAGGTATTTATTGAATTTCATTAGAAAGTTGAGGACAACAATATGTTTAAACAAAATTTTTATAAGAATCTTTGATAAAAGGCTTGCAAGAAGAGCAGAGGGATAAGTTCAATAATGTGCAGTGGTTTTCAGAGAGGACTGGAAAAATCTAAAAGTTTTATGAATGTAATGCAAATTATAGAGAATTCTAAAGAACAAAGGTGAGAAGAATATTTACTATACTCATATTAAACATAAATATTTAAGTTATAAGGCCACATCTTGGAGTCATATAGAATCTGAAATATGCTATGACATTATATGCCAACACAAATATGCATCTCTCCTCTATGGCTGGGTGGAGGAAAATAAAACAGAATAGAATAAATCCAAATGCCAAAAGGAACAATGCAAGGTCACTCACACAGTCCCCTACAACAAGTCAAACAGGACAAAAGTAAGACAAAGCATGACAGTGTATTTTCCAGTTCTCATTCCAGATGATGGGCTGAGCACAGAATTTTACCCTCCTTCCTGAAAAATTCTGTTATATGGGAATAAAAAAAAATGTATACAAAAGAGAAGAAAAATCTACAACATTGTTAGAAAGAAGGAAAGAGTATAAGTATAAAGCTCAAAGACTTTCTGAAAGATATAAAGTGATTTGAATCTAGGTGTTGGAGAAAACAGTTCCAAGAGAGTAACAAAAAAGGTGTGTGACATTTTTCCTAGGAGTCCTGAGGAACTCTGCAGAAGAACCACCTGCAGCCTGGACCAAGCATTCTACTTCACTTGTCTTGGTTTGGGTTATAGCATTAGACCCTCAGCTTGCAGCTATATACATTTTTTTTAATAGTGGAAGGAAGAGATAGAAGCCAGGAAAAGAATCAAAGCAAAGCCCAAAATAACTATGCAACATTTACATAGATATATAAAAAATAGAAAGAGATTACTAAAGACATGAAAAGAAAAAAAAAAAAATTATTGATTTGTATGTCGTTAAATTTTGTATAAATGATATACTCTTCTAAAATTTACTTTTTTTTACTCAATATTTTGTTCTAAACACCCATTTAATACATCATATTTCAGATCAACCATCTTACTAGATCTTGGATCTTGGTCAAGGTGGTCTGACTCTGATATATCATAATTTTATTTTATGAACTGACATTATACTTGTAAAATGTTTATAACAATGTCTACAAATAGTTTATACTCAAGAAATGTTATTTGCTATTATTTTCACTATTATTTCATTCATTTGTGTGAATGCACCACAATTTATGTGTCCGTTCTTCTATGACAAACTGTTGAAAGATATTCACTATTTTATTTGTACAAAAAAAAGCTGCAATGAACATGCAAGTACAAGTACATGTCTCCTTGTGTATATGTATAGAAATATGTTATATCTTAAAGTGAATTGTTGGATTAAAGAGTATGATGGATCATCACAGTAACTGCCCTCAAAGAATCATGATTCTCCTCCCACATTGACTCTAGGTTTGTCTATGTGACTTCTTTGGCCAATAAGAAATTGTCAGGAGATAATTCTCTATGGGTTTCTCACATGTCTGCACACCTTGAAGTAAGGTGCTAATTGTTCCTTTGTCCCAGCCTACCTTTTTAATGATGTTTGTATAGCAAACAGTTTTGTAGATAAAAGAAAATAGTGTCACACTTCCTCTTCTGGGTCAGAACACAGGTTTCCATGCAGCTTAGTATGAGAGATTCAGGTTCCCTAAGCCCAGGGTTCCTCCGCAATGATTCAGACCCACTGAATCCACAGCATCCACCTGGAATCCAATGTGTTGCCCTCATAAGTCTTTGGATGTGAACACCATGTTCATTCTGCCTGATGTATATTATGAGTAACAAGATCCTTTATCTCTGGCCCAGGAGTCTTGTGTCTTCTGCCAGCAACCAGGAAACTATGGAAGGTTAACTTCTTGGTTTGAGACTAGGGTAAAATCTCATATTCTTCACATTTCTTGACAGATAATAGCAAATGTGATAAAAGGAGAGTCTAAAACTTCTTGCACATTGGAGGTTGGCTTCTCTTGCTGCTTGGAACTCTTTTGCAACCATGCAAAAAAGCCCAGACTAGCCTCTTGGAGGATGTTAAAGAGACTGGGAAGAGAGACCTCACATGTACCAATCAAGGTCCAAATCTATTAGAGAGCCCACCTGACATGAGAAAGCAGACATGAACTACCTCAGCCCAAATTGCTAGCCCACAGAATCACGGAGCAATAAATTGTTGTTTTATGCCAATAATTTTGGAGGTGACTAGTTATATAGCAAGGAGCCCTTGTGGTGCAACGGTTAAGCGCTTGCCTGCTAACTGAAACTTTGGCGGTTCAAATCCACCAGTGGCTCTGTGAGAGAAAGACCTGGCAATTGGCTTCTGTAATGATTGCAGCCAAGGAAACCCTATGAGGTAGTTCTACTCTGTCACATGGAGTTGCTGTGACTCGGAATCAACAACAACAGCAGATATACAGCAAAAGTTAACTAATACAAGGTAGTTAGGTAGTTATCACATAATACAACCAGATATTGACATAGGCTCTGAGGATAAAGCAACAGATAAAAATGAGCTATATTCCAGAGGTCTTGATTAGCTTCAGCTTCACTTGAATTGGAAAAGCAATCCACAAAAGATTTATACCAATATGCACTTGAAACAACACAGCGTGAACATTTCCATTTGCCATTTCCTTAACAAGTGTGATTTTAGGATTTTTTTTTCCAATTTGATAAATATAAAATTGCATATCATTGCTATTTTAATTTTCATTTTTCTGTTTATTAGTAGTTTTTTTTCCTATTTTATTTTTTATTTATGATTCCTATTCTACAAATAGCTAATTCATGTCCTTTGTCCATCTTACTTTTGGATTCTCTCTCTCTCTTTTTTTTAAAAATTATGCTTTAGGTGAAAGTTTATAGCTCAAGTTAATTTCTCATTCAAAAACAGATACACATATTATTTTGTAACGTTGAAAAATACGGAATGCTTCACAAATTTGTGTGTCACCCTTGTGCAGAGGCCATGCTAATCTTCTCTATATCGTTCCAACTTTAGTATATGTGTTGCCAAGTGAGCAGGGGATTCTTTTTACACTTATTTGTTGTTATTTATGTATACAGATACTAATCTTTCATCAATTAAGTGGGTTGCAAATATTATCCCCCAAATGCATTTTTAATGTTTTTCTAGCTTTGTAATAAACCTTAAAATATGGCACAAGTTCTTCTTCTTGATTCTCCTTCAAAATTATCTCTGCTAATCCAGTTCCTTTCAGCTTCCATTGCATTTGCCTCCATATACATTGTTGTAGTTGCTGTCAAGTTATCTCTGATTCATGGCTACCATATATATAACAGAACAAAGTGATACTAGGTCCTGTGCCATCTTCATGATCATCAGTATGTTTGAATCCATTTTTGTCATTATTGTGTCAATCCAACTCATTGAGGGTTTTTCTTGTTTTCACTGACCCTCTCCTTTACCAAGTATAACGTCTTTTTGTATAGATTGGTCTTTCTTGATGACACGTCCAAAGTAAGCGAGCCGAAGTCTTGCCGTCCTTGCTTCTAAGGAGTATTCTGGCGGTATTTCTTCTAAAACCGATTTGTTCATTCTTCTGGAATTTCATAGTATATTCAATATTCTTCACCAAAACTACAATTTGAATTTATCAATTCTTGGTCTGTCTTCCTTTTTCATTGTGCAGCTCCCCTATGCATATGAGACCATTGAAAAGACTAGGGCTTGGGTCAGGTGCCATCTTTGGTGACATCTTTGCTTTTTAAAACTTTAAAGAGATCTTTTGCAGCAGATTTTCCCAATGCAATATGTTGGTTGATGTCTTGACTGCTGCTTCCATGGACGTTGATTTTGAATCCAAGTAGAATAAACTCCTTGACAATTTTCATTTTTTATCCATTTATCATGATGTCATTATTTATTGGTCCAGTTGTGATGATTTTTGTTTTCTTCACATTCAGGCATAATTCATAATAAAATGAAGCCTGTAGTGTTTGACCTTCATCAGTAAGTGCTTCAGGTCATCATCATTTTATTTTATTAAGCAAGGTTGTGTCATCTGCACATCACAGTTGTTAATGAGTCTTCCTCCAATCCTGATATCATGTTCTTCTTCATATTATTTGTCATATTCTTCTCAGATTATTTGTTCAGCATACAGATTGATTAAGTAAGGTGAAAAAAATACATCCCTGCTGCACATATTTTCCAGTTTTAAGTCCTGCATGTATCCCCTTGTTATGTTGGAACAACTGCCTCTTTATCCATGTACGAGTTCCACAAGAGCACAATTAAGTGTTCTGGAATTTCCAATCTTTGTAACATTATCCGTAATTTGTTATGAACCACACAGCCAAATGTCCTCACTAGTTTGATAAAACACAGACAGATAAACATCTTTTTGGTATTCTTTGCTTTTGGCCAAGATCCAGCTAACATCAGCAGTGATATTCCTCGTTCTATGCCCTCTTCTGAATCTGGTTTGAACTTTTGACAGTTCCCTGTGGATATACAGCTGCAGTAGTTTCTAAATCGTCTTTAAGAAAATCTTGCTAGCATGTAATATTGATGATATTATTCAATAATTTCCACATTCCGTTTGATAACCTTTCTTTGGAATGAACACGAATATGGATTTATGGATTTCTTCCAGTCAGTTGTCCAGGTAGCTGTCTTCCAAACTTCTGGACATAGATGACTAGCATTTTCAATGTTGCATCGGTTTATTGAAGCATCTCAGTTGGTATTCCACCAGTTCCTGGAGTCTTTATTTTTCACCAATGCCTTCAGCAAAGCTTGAATTTCTCCCTTCAGTATCAGTTGTTCTTGACCATGTGCTACCTGTTGAAATGGTTGAATACTGACCAATTCTTTTTGGTACAGTGACTCTGTGTAGTTCTTCCATCGTCTTTATTTTATTTTTTAAAAATTTTGGTGAAAGTATACACAGCTAAAGATACACCATTTCATCAATTTCTACATGTATAATTCAGTGACGTTGGTTACATTTTTCAGATTATGCTACAATTCTGACTATCTTTTTCACATTATTCCACCATCATTATCTTAAACTCACTGCTCACTAAGCTTCCCATCCCACCTTTCAAGTTGCCATTGTTGATTTGATCTCACATAGACAATTAATTAAAAGAGCACAGTGCTCAAAGCGGATGTACTTTACTAATTAAAATAAGCTATTTTTTGGTTCAAAAAACACTTCAGTGTATAGTTTTGGTTTAAGATTTAAAATTTAAAAATTACTTCAGGGCAATAGCTTCAGGGGCTCAACTAGCCTCAATGGCTCCAGAAAGTCTGCACGGACTACAGATGTAGTCAATTTGATTCCTGTATAATCTATCCAGTGAGGTCCATGCATATAATCATTTATTGTGTGGTTGAAAAAAAGCATTTCCAATAAATATGTCATTGGTCTTGCAAAATTCTACCATGTGATCTGCAGTATTATTTTTATCATCAAGTTGTATTTTCCAACTACTAACGTTTCTTCATTTTCAATTTTTTCATTCCAATCACCCATTATTATCAATGCAACTTGATAGCATATTCAATCACTTTCAAACTGAAGCAGGTCACAAAAATCTTCAATTTCTTCATCTTTGGTGTTTGTGGTTGGTGTGTAAATTTGAATAATAGTCATATTAACTGGTCTTCTTTGAAGGCATATGGATATTAACCTATAAGTGACCATATGATACTTCCAGACAGATGTCAAAATGTTCTTTTTAAGAATGAATGCAACACCATTCCTCTTCAATTTGTTATTCGTGGCATAGTAGACGATATGATTGCCAGATTCAAAATAGTCAATACCACTTCGTTTCAGCTCAGTTACGTCTATTGATCTTCAAGCATTCCATTTCTTTTTTGACAACTTCCAATTTTCCTTGATTCACAGGTCGTACAATCCATGTTCTGATTACTAATGGATGGTTGCAGCTTTTATTTCTCATTTTATGTCATGCCACATCAGCAAATGAGAGTCCCAAAGGCTTTACTTCATCTGCATCATTATGTTTGACTTTACTTTGAGGAGGAAGCTCTTTCCAAGTTGTATTTTAGGTGCCATCCAACCTGGGAAGCTCATTTTCCAGCACTAAATCAGACAATATTCTGCTGTCATCCATCAGGAATTCTCTGGCTAATCTTAAGAAGTAGATCACCAGGACTTTCTTCATAGTCTGTGTTAGCATGGAAGCTCAGCTGAAACCTGTCCACCATGGGTGAGCCTGCTGGTATTTGAAACACTGGTGGTATAGCTTCCGATATCATAGCAGCATGCAAGACAACACAGTACAACAAACTGAAGACTTTCATGGGGCTAGGCTGTAGTTATTCAATCAAAAACTAATCTTGGTGTTTCTGTGAAGGATTTTGTAGATGTGACTAATATCTAAAATTAGTTGACTTTAAGAAAAAGAGATTATCCTCCATAAATTGAGTGGTCCTCATTTAATCTGTTGAAAGGTCTTAAGAGCAAAATTCAGGTTTCCCTTAAAAAGACAGGAAAAATATATATACACACACACACATATACACACACACATATGCATACATGCATATATATGTGAGTATATATAATGTGTGTGTGTGTGTGTGTGTGTATATATATATGTAACAATTTTAGTATATCCTGCTAGTTCTCTGGGAGAACCCTACAGATACAGGTTCTTGTTACCATGGCCTGAAGCAGAAGTTTCAAACATTATTATTCATTTTGTAATTATTTTCTAACAAATACATTTAAGGCTATATATTTCCTCTAACCTAAACTTCATCCTGCAAACCTGTTCTTCACCTGTAAATATTTTGTTATTTTCATCAGGATTTCCTATTTGACTCTCTGATTATTTAAAAAGTGTGTCTTTAAATTCCAAACTTATCAAATTTTATTGGTCAACTTTGTAAATACTAATTTCTAATTACAATGTGGTTTTTTTAGATAATTTGGTCTACATGATATTGTTTATTTTGTATTTATTTAAACATCTTTATTGCCTCATACAAGGTCATATAAGTGCTCAAAAATAATGCTTATCCTCTATTAGATACAAATTTTTATAAATATCTATTGGATTAAGCTTACTAATTGTGTTGTTCAATTCTGGTACATCTAAAGTAACTTTTTCTTGGCATAATTCATCAATTTCTGAGACACGTAGCTTAAAATTTTATACTATGATAAGGAGTATATCAATCTCTTGTAATTATTTGCTTCTTGGCTTCATGTACTTTGAATGTATATAGTTAGTGGTATGAGGTTCAAGATTGCTAATGTATTCTGACAAATTATTCTATTTACTTTTAAGCACAATTATTTTTGCCTGTATCAATGATTTTCTGATATCAATATATCTTTTTTAATATGTCATTTAACAACTAAATTAAAGTTTAAAAATTAAGGAATAACAATAATTTTCTATTTTAGTTTAGTTTTATTGTGAGGAGAGCCCTAGTGGTGCAGTGGTTAAGTGTTTGGCTGCTAACAAAAGGTTGGCAGTTTGAATCCACCAGCCTCTCCTCGGAAACCCCATAGCGCAGTTCTGCTTTGTCCTACAGGATCGCTATGAGTTGGAATTGACTTGACAGCAATGGGTTTGGTCTGAACATATATTGCAGAATATATGGTAAAAGAAGTATGAATTTGTAAGCAGGGTTACAATAGAATGTATATGAAAATAAAATTGTAACTATTAAAGTGCTTTTAAAGGATAAAAATACTTTACCAATACTAGATATCATTGGTTCTAAATTTGAGTTATTGTCCTTTGGTCAACAAAACCACAAACCCACATTGGTAATTACAGGAAATAGGAGCAAGTGGAGTTACCAATCTGCTAAAAAAAAAAAAAAAACTTAAAAAAATCCATTCCAAAAATGAAAAATTCTTACAATGACTGTGTAAATTCATACAGTAAGCCATTAAAGGGTAAATTAAAGAGAATTGACTAGAGAATCTCATTTTCTTTAGGTATATTTCTTTGATTTTTGTGAGGAAGTATTTAGGTGATTTTTGTCATTAGTGACTAATTATCTGTTCATATATTTTGTCTATTTTTATTCATGTATTCATCTATTTTGTTATTAATTATTACATTTTTATAAGAAATATTATTAAACAGTTATGATTATATGCATTACATTCTCTAATTTTTAATTTTCCTTTTAACATTCATCATAACTTCATAGTATATATCAATTCTAATATTTCATTCAAAATATCATTTTTTCTTTTATGCATGCAGTATCTTCCTGGAATCTAAAACTTTCGTTTTCTTCTAGTAATTTTATGGTTGCCCCTCTGTTTTCCTTTTAACTCTTTAATCATCTAGAATGTATCATTTCCCCAAATACACTTTACTTTCTAATTTAATCCAGGTGAATTTTATCATATTCTATATATAAATGTGGCCAAATCTATCTTTCTGCTTTCTACTTGGTTCTATGAATCAGTAAGTCCTTGTGCTATACTAAACTATTTTTATGATCTTGACATTCTAATACCATTTTGATATTAACAGGTACAAATTACCTTCCATTATTCTCTTATTTTCAGAATTTGTGGGATGTTATAATCATTAATTTTTCAAGATGACCTTTAGAAACATTTTTAAAACTTACCAAAAACATCTATTCATATCTTGACTGGAATTATATCATATTATAAATTTTACTAAATGGAGAATTAACATTTTTCAGTGTTGTGTCTGGGTATGTGTCTCCATGTACTCATTATTTTTGGTCGTTTTTTCCTGCATATATTGCATATCTTACATTTCTTATTAGGATCATTCCTACATATTTTATATTTATTATTGCCTAGTAGTAGGGTAACCATATAGGTCATTATCCAAACCAACAGACTTTAATAGTGAAAGAGAACACTATTATTAATTACTCTAGAGTATCAGACATAAATGAAATCACAGCTATTAATAACAAAGTATTTTTCCATTTTATTTTCCATCAGGATAATGTGACTAAAGAAGGAAAACAATGGATTATGTGTACGTATGCATTTTTTTTAACAAGCTGAACTCGCCACCTCTATTGTTAATTGTAATGATCTTGGTGGATTCTCTTAATTTCTCAGCGTGTCAAATATGCCACATATAATACTTTTGAAGCTATTGTTTTTAATAATTACATGCCTGATTAATTTTTCTTAACGTATTGTATTACCTGGAGCTTCCAGAAAAATATTAAATAACATTATTGAAAGAATTTTTTAATCCATGACTTTATTGGTACCACCATTAGCATAAAATCATTTTGAAATTAATGTATGATTTCATGTTAAGAGAGAATCCTTCCCTTTCTTTCTTCCCCCTCCCCTTTGGTAAATAATCATTTAATTGATATATAACATACATAAGGAACAATACACGGAATTGTATGTATGTAGCTCAGTGAAATTGCACGTCCAAGTAACCAGCACCATAACAAGATAGGGAACATTTCCAACTCTCTAAAAGAATCCTAGCATCTCCCCTCCTTCTACTATGTTTTCACACAAAAGAAACAAATATCCTGTCTTATTTCACTGGCAGTGGGTTGAATAATGGCCTCTCAAAATGTATGTCCTAACAGAACCTTAGAATGTGACTGTATTTGGAAATTGGGTCTTTGTCGATGTGATTAGTTAAGATGAGGTCATACGAGATAAAGGTAGATTCTAAATCTGATGACTTGTGTCATTTTAAGAGAAGGAAAGGACACATGGAAATACACACAGAGAAGAATTAATGTAAATGTGGAGGCAGAGATTGGAAAGATGTGTGTACAAAGAATGCCCAGAATTGCCAACAAACATTAGAAGCTAGGAAAGGCATGGAAGAGATTCTCCCCCAGGGCCTTCAAAAGGAAACAACCCTACTGACACCTTAATTTTAAATTTTTGATATCCTGGACTGTGAGAGAATATATTTCTATTGTTTTAAGTCTCTAAGCTGGTGGTAACTTGTTATAGCATCTCTTGGAAACTAATACAACACTATATATTCACTTCTCAGATAAATAGATGGTAGATGAGAGATGAGAGATACACCGATTAGACAGACAGAATGTTGTTGATTATGTTGTTAGGTGCCCTCAAATCAGTTCTAACACATAGCGACCCTATGTACAATAGAACAAAACACTGCCCAATCTTGCGCCATCCTCACAATCGTTGCTGTGTTTGAGCCCATTGTTGCAGCCACTGTATCAATCCATCTCATTGAGGGTCTTCCTCTTTTTCGCTGATTCTCTGCTTTAACAAACATGATGTCCTTCTCCAGTGACTGGTCCCTCCTGATAACATGGTCAAAGTATGTAAGACGAAGTCTCACCATCCTAGCTTCTAAGGAGCATTCTGGCTGTACTTCTTCCAAGACAGATTGATTTGTTATTCTGATAGTCCACGATATATACAATATTGTTCGACAACACCATAATTCAAAGGCATCAATTTTTCTTTGATCTTCCTTATTCATTGTCCAGCTTTCCCATGCATATGAGGTGATTGAAAATGCCATGGCTTGGGTCATGTGTACCTTAGTCCTCAAAGTGACATCTTTGTTTTTTAAAGAGGTCTTTTGCAGCAGATTTGTCCAATGCCATATTAGGTCATTGGATTTCTTGACTGCTGCTTCCATGGGCGTTGATTGTGGATTCTAGTAAAATGAAATCCTGACAATTCAATACTTACTCTATTTAACATGATTTTGCTTATTGGTCTAGTCATGAGAAGTTTAGTTTTCTTTATGTTGATGTGTAATCCATACTGAAAGCTGTGGTCTTTGATCTTCATCAGTAAGTGCTTCAAATCCTCTTTACTTTCAGCAAGAAAGGTTGTGTCATCTGCATATCACAGATTGTTAATGAGTCTTCTCCAATCTTGGTGCTGTGTTCTTTTTCATATAGTCCAACTTCTCAGATTATTTGCTCTGCATACAGATACAGTATGGTGAAAGGATACAACCCTGATGCACACCTTTCCTGATTTTAAAACATGCAGCATCCCCTTGTTCTGTCCAAATGGTTGTCTCAGTTTATGTACAGGTCTCAATTTAGCACATTTAAGTATTCTGGAATTCCCATTCTTCCCAATATTATTCATAATTTGTTATGAGCCACAGCGTTAAATGCCTTTGCATAATCAATAAAACACAGGTAAACATCTTTCTGATATTATCTTCTTTAAGCCAAGATTCATCTGACATCAACAGTAATATCCTTTCTTCCCCATACTCTTCTAAATCCAGCTTGAATTTCTGGCAGTTCCCTGTTAATGTACTGTTACAGCAGTTTTTGAATTATCTTCAGCACAGTTTTACTTGCGTGTGATATTAATGATACTGTTAGATAATCTCTACATTCTGTTGGATCACCTTTCTTTGGAATGGGCATAAATACAGATCTCTTCCGGTTGGTAGGCCAGGTAGCTCTCTTCCAAATTTCTTGGCATAAAGGAGTGGGCACTTCCAATGTTGCATCCATTTGTTAACATGCTTAATCGGTATTCCTGCAATTGATAAATTCCTGGAGTCTTGTTATTTGTCAATGCCTTCAGTGCAGCTTGGACTTCTTCCTTCAATACTATCAGGTCTTGATCCTATGCTACCTGTTGAAATGGTTGAATATTGACCGATTCTGTTTGCTATAGTGCCTCTGTGTATTTCTTCCATCTTTTTTTACAGCTGAGTAATATTTCATTTTATGTATATACCACAATTTTTGTTTGTTTATCTGTTGATGGACATTTGTTTCCACATTTTGGCTATTTTGAAAATTGTGGTAATGGACATTGGTGTACAAGTTTCTGTTTGCATTCCTACTTTCAAATCTTTTGGTTATATACCTAGGATTGCTTTTGCTAGATCATATGGTTGTTCTATGTTCTTTGTTCAACTTATTGAGAAACTGCCAAACTGTTTTCCACAGTGGCTGTACCATTTTGCATTCCCACCAGCAACGGGTGAGGGTTCCAATTTCTCCATATACATGCCAACACCTGTTTTTTGGGGAGTTTTTTGTTTGTTTTTTATCATGGCTGTTCTTTAGGGGCTGAGGTGGTATCTCCTTGTGGTTTTTATTTGCATCTCACTAATGTCTAATGGAGGAGCCCTGGTGGCACAGTGATTAAAGTGCTTGGCTGCCAACCAAATGTCAGCGGTTTGAACCCACCAGCTGCTCCTCAGGAGAGAGATGTGGCAATTTGCATCTGTAAAGATTTACAGCTCTGGAAACCCCATGGGGCAGTTCTGCTCCGTCCTATAGTGTTGCTATGAGTCAGGATTGATTCGATGGCAACAGTTTTTTTTTTTTTTTTTTTTTAATGGCTAATGATGTTGAGCATCTTTTCACGTACTTGTTGGCCATTTGTATATCCTCTTTGGTTAAATGTCTGCTCCAGTCCTTTGCCTATTATTATTATTGTTTTTAATTGAGTTGTTAGTGTTTTTTTTGTTGTTGAGTTGTAGAAGTTTTATTTATATACTTTGGATATTAGACTCTTATCAGACATATGATTCTTGAAATTTTTCTCCCCATCTGTAGGTTGTCTCTTCACTTTGTTGATGAAGTCCTTTGATGAAGAAAAGTATTTAATTATTACAAAGTCACATTTATCTATTTTTTCTTTTGCTGCTATTCTTTGGTTACCATATGTATTAATCCGTTGTTAAAAACTTGGACCTGTAACCAATTATTTTTGGTACAATGACTCTGTGTATTCCTTCCATCTTCTTTTGATGCTTCATACATCTTGCAATATTTTCTCAATAGAAACCTTCAGTATTACAACTTGAGGCTTTAAGTTTTCTTCAGTTCTTTCAGCTTGAGAAATCCCAAGCATGTTCTTCCCTTTTGGTTTTCTATCTCCAGGTCTTTGCACATTTCATTATAATACTTTACCTTGTCTTTGCGAGCCACACTTTGAAATCTTCTGTTCAGCTCTTTGACTTCATTTCTTCTTTTCTCTTTAGGTACTTTACATTCAAGAGCAAGTATCAGAGTCTCTTCTGGCACCCATTTTGGTCTTTTCTTTCTTTCCTGTCTTTTAAATGACCTTTTTTCTTTCTTCTCATATGATGTCTTTGATGTCGTTCCACAACTCCTCTGGTCTTCAGTCATTTGTGTTCAGTGCATCAAATCTATTCTTCAGATGGTCTCTAAATTCAGGGGGGATATACTGAAGGTTGTACTTTGGCTCTCAATAGACAGGTAGATAAATTTCACAGTATGTGTTATTTGTCTTGATTCTTTATAATGCAATGCTATGTCTATTAGTTTCACTAAAGTTTGTATAACAATAGTTAATTCATTCCCAGAAGTCCTGTATAATGAACGTTCCTCAGTTTATTTATTTATTCTATTTGTCTGATGGCCATGTAGGTTGTTTCCATTTGGGATGTAGTACCAATATTTCTGCTATGAATATTCTTGTGCAGATCTTCTAGTATATATATACTTTTTTGTTTTAAATCTACCTAAGAAATTAATTACTGGATCATAGAGTAGGCGTATGTTCAGCTTCAATGGGTACTATCAAATAGTTTTTTGTCAAAGTGGTTGTATCAATTAACATTTCCTAGTAGTGAATGTGTGTACCAGCTGATCCAGAACCTTACCTATACTTGTTTTAATTTGCTAATTTTCTCTTTAACTTTAGCTATTTTGATAGGTGTGTTGAAGCGCATCATGATAAATTTTAATTTTAATTTGTAACTCCCAGTTGAGAAATAAAGGTGAGTACTTTTTTATATTTAGTCATTTGTAGCAAATGATATATGTAGCAAATATCTTCCATTCTGTAACTAGTCTTTTTAATCTCTTAAAATCTTTTAATGTGTTTTGAGGAACAAAATACTTTACCCCTTGAGTTCACATTACCTTGGCAGGTTTCCATTGCCTTCATATAAATTGTTTCTAACTCTTCTAATTGTCATTGTCAAGAGCACTGTTATGTCACAAATTATTCCACAGCCAGAATTAGAAGTGCTATCTTATCATTCTTAATAAACTGAGATTATTGTGTCAAAAATGGAGTTTGGATTTTATCAAGTAATTTTCTAGGGTCTATTGAGATAACATTTGATCTTTGTTTTTACGTTTTGAAAATGTACTTAAACTTGTATTTTTAAAAGTATGAATGTTATAAATAAAACCATATGTATTGAATTCCTCTATTAAATATAGATAAATGAGTAAACATTTACCTCTTCTTGCTTTCCTCTCACATCTTTTATTTTGTATGTGATTTTAGCCTGGTTTATTATTACCAAATATTTTAATAGAAATTGTTTCTTGGAACTATTAGTTTTGTACTTGCGTGCTATTCTGTAGCCATATTTAGTGACCATAAAATTAGTTTTATTTTCATTAATGATGAGAAATTGACAACATATTTTTAAATCTTTGCTGAAAAACTAAACCCTGATTATATTCTAAAGAACTCACACGGTAGCAAGTCACAAAGTCGAAGAGAGCTGGAGAAGAAACAAAAGCAAATTTGAGATACAAATATATTTGGGGGCATCATAAACCCTAAAGTGGAGTGATAAATGACATGTTGCTACCTAAGTGACTATAATAGGGGGTATTGGTAATATCTGACAAATTAGTGTGAGGGTGAAGAATGGGGCTGAAAATTGAGTGATTGCTTGAAAATCTATATACATAGCTGTTAGAATCACAGACCTCTCTCCTACACTTGCACATAGATTAGCAGTCTACCCTTAGGGAGACACATCATTGTGAAGTTTCAGAATATACGAATAAAAACAAGCTGAAAGTCTCAGAGAGAAATATCGAAACCTATACTAAGCTACAGGCACCAGAAGGGAAACAGCAACACTTAATACCAGAGGAAAATAACACCAAACTTTCAAGATTCTAAGGAAAATGATTTTTGATGTACAGTTCTCCATTTAAGCTAACTGCAAATAAGATGTGAGGATAGAATACTGTCAATTTCAGACACACAAGAAAACAAAATTATATTTTTCAAAGACTGTTTCTTTGGAAGCACCTAGGAAATGTAAAGCATAGAGAAGGACTTGGATCTGGAGATACAAATAACATGAGAAAGTTTAAGATGACAGATTGAAGGAAGAAAGGCCTCCGTGATTAAATAATAATAATAATAATAGTAAAAGGAAAAGAAAGAGCATACTATCTAATATGTATGTGTATTTGGAAAATTTATTGTTAAGCTTTTGGCAGATCTATTTCAGTCTTAGGGAAAAATCACAATATCTATATAGAAAAATTAAAAATGAAATAATAAAGCAATTATTACATCCAGGAAAGCAACATTTCATGATAAAGGAAAAATAGCCATGGTATACTACTTGGCTCAACAGGGAATAATATTTGCATAATCATAATAATATAAAGACTGATTATTTAACAAAAAGTTGTGAAATTTATGGTGGAGAAATGGGAGAAGGAGAGAAAAGAATTAATTTCTCAGTGCTAACAACAAGAAACCAATAAATAATATCTCTCTTTTTTTTTAAATTAAAAGCATGTTATATAGAAATGTGGATTAAAATACCAAAAGAAACAGCCTCAAGAACTGAAAGCAGTTATCTTTGTAAAGGGACTATGAGACTGAGAGAATGGAGCAGGAGATTGCTGCTTTTGGTTATGAGTGTTTTAGCATTAATTAACTTTTGTTTTCATAATGGGAATGCAATAAATTAATAAAAATAAAATTAATTAGTACTCACTAACATGAATTTGCTATATTTAAGTGATAGCAATGATTATTACAATTTTATGAGATTTTTGATTGTGGCTCACTGCGCTGTTGTTTGAAATGTCTCCAGGTAGCGAGGTGTATGAGTTTTCAACCATCTGTATACTTTCATACCCAAGCAATTCTTTCTGAATCCTTGAGAGGAGAATAAATAAGCTAGACAAAATGGCATAGATTTTATTTTAAGGCTAAAGTTTGAGAGAAGTTTGATAAATTACTTTTGAATTTGTAGGTAAGCTGTTTTTGTTTGTTGGCTTGTCTGTGTAGGTTTTTGTTCACATGTCTTGGCCTGCATGTTTCTACTATCTTTTAAATCTTTGATATTCAAAATTATGTCCTGACTGTATCTAGGTATGGCTCTCTTTTCATTAATTTTCCTTAGCACACAGTGAGCTTTGTGAGGTGCAAGCTCAGGACTAGCATATGAAAGGCACTCTTTTCTTTTCTCCAAGCCAAGGTGTATTTCTATATTGCTTTGATTTTTTGAAGTGACCATAGGTGAGGTAGTAGAAAGGGATTCGTGCCTGTGAGTTTGTCACCATTATGTCCACTAATGTAGGCATCCTTAATTTCCCTACCTTAAGGCCAGTCCCCTTCTTTGCTGACCATTGATCAGGTGAAGAGTAAGGTTGCTATGAAAGAAATGTGCATCCTAATTGTGAAGATAACCACTTCTGTTGTGCTTCTGATTCCTTCCCCTCTCCCTTGTGGGTTACTTATTCCCTCGCTTACATTTTACTCTCTTGGTATCTCCATAGGCTTTCTTCTCTTGGGACACAGACATGCATAGATATCCCTTATTCCAGCATTCTGGCAAGAGGTGAGTGTGCTACTGAAAGGAAATCTATAGGGACTTTCTGTAATGAGAACAATACTTTCGAAAGGAAATAAGTACACCCTAATTCACTTGTTTGGTGAAAATCATAAAAATAGATTTAATTAAACAAAGAGAGATACAAACTCATAAAATTATGTACATAGATATTGGTTATAATTTGAGACATCATAGAGAAAAGGTAGAATATTTCATAAAAATCAGAGAACTCTCATTTTAATAAGTAAAAAAGAATTACCCTAGAAACTACTATAAACTTAATTTTACTATCAGGATATGCTAACATAATGCAGTAAAAATCTTATTAATTCTTAACACAGGGGACCCAGAGAGGAGGATAAAAACAGAATTGCAATTAACATGCTTGAGATTACCTAAAATACATATTAAAGTTAGACCGTCTAGATATCTGGGAATTAGCAGTCCTTTTTCTATCTTAAATAAACCAATATTGGATTAATAAGGTTTCCAGTAAAGCAAAAACAAAGTTACAAATTCATGGAAGAAAATATTTCTTATTTTCTTCAAAAAGCATGGCTTTTTGAATAAAAAATTTGTATAAGAAGTATGACTTCATAACAGACTTGTCATTGTACGGTGCTGTCCCAATTATCTCATAGCAAAATAAAGACTCTGAAATTCAACACTTTTTATTATCAAAAAAACCTCTAACACCAAAGAGTTTTCTAGCAAAAGTAACGAGTATCTTAAACAGGAAAATTTCCTAAAGATATCATAATGGTATTCAATGCAATGTGCTTGAGATACGTCACTGCAAGACGAAAATAATTGTGCTCATCGGGTAAAACACACTGCCCCAGAACAAGAACTGGAGGAGTGACAGGAAACAAAAATAGAAGAAACAAAAATGACTTTAATATAGGATGATTGTTAGGGATTCATATTTCACAGGACCTGATTCTTAAAATCTTTCATAAGTGGCTCATTATGATATACTGAAGAATTACTGAGGCAATTACATGATTAAAATGTTTTTTGAGTCAAAAACTAGTATTAAAAAAAGAAATGCTTTCAAAGGGAGAAAAAAGAAAACCAAAGGCACAAGGGAAAGATAAGTCCAAAGAAACTAGTGGACCATAACTACCACAACCTCCACCAGACTGAGTCCAGCACAAGTAGGTGGTGCCCAGCTACCACCACTGACTATTCTGACATAGATCACAGTAGACGGTCCCGGACAGAGCTGGAGAAAAAGGTAGAACAAAATTCTAACTCATAAAAAAAAAAAAAAAAGACCAGACTTACTGGCCTGATAGAGACTGGAGAAACCCCCAGAGTATTGACCCCAGTCACCCTTATAGCTCAGTAATGAAGTCATCCTGAGGTTCACACTTCAGCCAAAGATTAGACAGGCTCATAAAGCAAAACGAGACTAAACAAGCACACGAGCCCAGGGGCAAGGACAAGAGGCAGGATGGGACAGGAAAGCTCGTAATGGGGAACCCAAGGTCAAGAAGGGGAGAGTGTTGACAAGTTGTGGGGTTAGCAACCATGGTCACAATATGTATATTCATTGTTTAATGAGAAACTTGTTTGCCCTGTAAACCTTCATCTAAAGTACAATAAAAAAAGAAAGATGGAAGGAATAAATTTGAAAATTCCATGAATTTTATCTGGCTAAAAAATACATAACAACACATTGGAGTCATAAGTCTAGTGAAATTAAACAAAAATTAGAGAATTAGACAGGGAGTCAATATAAGTGTATTAACTCCTTGAAATGCATAGGGGCATTCAGAAATTGTTCTTTTTTGACATTAATAACTTGAGAGTTATAGCTTAGGTATTAATTTGATAATCTTATTCTATCACTAGTGAGTTAAAAGTAGAATATCTTCCAACATGCTATAGACACTTGAAGTACACAAATTACAGTGTATAGCTGTGCTATCCAGTACAATAGACACTAGCCACACATGGCCTTGAGCTCTTGAAATATGGCTAGTCTAAATTGAGATGGTTCTTATAAATGCAAAATACACTCTGGACTTTGAAGACTTATTAAAACAACAGCAACAAAAATGTAAAATATCTTATAATTTGATGATTAAATTTGAAATGAAATTATTTTTAATATATTGGGTTAAATTAAAAAAAATTGTTTAAAATTAATTTCACCAGTTTCATTTTATGTCCTTAATATGCTATTAGAAGAAGTTAAACTGCATATGCATCTTGCATTATATTTCTTTTGGACAGTGCTGACTTAAAGAGATCAAATAAATAAAAACAAATAGCTATGAACTATAAAAAAGCAAATACATGCTATAATATGGCAGAAATAAAGATAGTAAATATAAAGGGTAAATGTCAAATAGCAAATTCTCTCCAATGGTGATAAAAAATCATCTAATAATAAGCGGTTTTCGTGAGACACAATCAGAATGAGCAAACCATAATAAATAAAAAAAATTAGAGTACAAAAGGATTTACTGGAAACCCTGGTGGCATAGTGGTTAAGAGCTAAGGCTGCTAACCAAAAAGTTGGCAGTTCGAATCCACCAGACACTTTTTGGAAACCTTAAGGGCAGTTCTACTCTGTCCTATAGGGTCGCTATGAGTCAGAATTGACTCGACAGCAATGGGTTAAAAGGATTCATTAGGCAAACGTAATGTAACGAGACCATCTCAAGAATAGATTTGATGCACTGAACACTAATGACAGAAGACCAGACGAGCTGTGGAATGACATCAAGGTCATCATACATGAAGAAAGCAAGAGGCCATTTAAGACAGGAAAGAAAGAAAAGACCAAAATGGATGTCAGAAGAGACTGAAACTTGCTCTTTAACATCGAATAGCTAAAGCAAAAGGAAGAAATGATGATGTAAAACAACAGAAGAGTTCAAAGGGTGGCTCAAGAAGACAAAATATTATAATGACATGTGCAAAGAGCTGGAGATAGAAAACCAAGGGGGAAGAACACGCTTGGCATTTTTCAAGCTGAAAGAACTGAAGAAAAAATTCAAGCCTCGAGTTGCAATAGTGAAGGTTTCTGTGGGGAAAATATTAAACGATGCAGGAAGCATCAAAAGATGATGGAAGGAATACACAGGGTCATTATACCAAAAAGAATTGGCCAATTTTCAACAATTGCAAGAGGCAGCATATGATCAGGAGCCAATGGTACTGGAGGAAGAAGTCCAAGCTGTACTGAAAGCATTGGTGAAAAACAAGGCTCCAGGAATTGACAGGATATCAATTGAGATGTTTCAACAAACTGAAGCAGCACTGGAGGTGCTCACTTGTCTATACCAAGAAATTTGGAAGACAGTTACCTGGACAACCAACCGGAAGAGATCCATATTTATGCCTATTCCCAAGAAAGGCAATCCAACCAAATGCGGAAATTATCAAACAATATCATTAATATCATACACAACTAAAATTTTGCTGAAGATCATTCAAAAGTGGCTGCAGCAGTATGTCGACAGGGAACTGCCAGAAATTTAGGCCTAATTCAGAAGAGGACGTGGAACCAGAGATATCATTGCTGATGTCAGAGGGATCCTGGCTGAAAGCAGAGAATACCAGAAAGATGTTTGCTGTTTACCTGTGTTTTATTGACTATGCTAATGCATTAGACTCTATGGATCATAACAAATAATGGATAACATTTTGAGGAATGGGAATTCCGGAACACTTAATTGTGCTCAGGAGGAACCCATACGTAGATCAAGAGGCAGCTGTTTGGATAGAACAAGGGGATACTGCGTGGTTTAAAGTCAGGAAAGGTGTGCGTCAGGGTTGCATTCTTTCACCATACCTATTCAATCTGTATGCTGAGCAAATAATCTGAGAAGCTGGGCTATATGAAGAAGAATGGGGCATCAGGATTGGAGGAAGACTCATTAACAACCTGCATTATGAAGATGACATAACCTTGCTTGCTGTAAGTGAAGAGGACTTGAAGCACTTACTGATGAAGATCAAAGACCACAGTCTTCAGTATGGATTATACCTCAAAATAAAGAAAACAAAAATCTTCACAACTGGACCAGTAAGCAACATTATGATAAACAGAGAAAAGATTGAAGTTGTCAAGGATTTCATTTTACTTGAATCCACAATCAACACCCATGGAAACATCGGTCAAGAAATCCAAAGACACATTGTATTGGACAAATCTGCTGCAAAAGACCTCTTTAAAGTGTTGAAAAGCAAACATATCACCTTGAACACTAAGGTGCGCCTGACCCAAACCATGGTATTTTCAATAGCATCATATGCATGCGAAAGCTGAACAGTGAATAAGGAAGACCGGAGAAGAATTGACACCTTTGAATTGTGGTGTTGGGGAAGAATATTGAATATACCATGGAATGCCAAAAGAATGAACAAATCTGCCTTGGAAGAAGTACAACCAGAATTCTCCTTAGAAGCAAGGATGGTGAGACTACGTCTTACATACTTTGGACATGTTGTCAGAAGGGATCAGCCCCTGGAGAAGATTATCATGCTTGGTAAGGTAGAGGATCAGTGAAAAGAGGAAGATCCTCAATGAGACGGATTGACACAGTGGCTGCAACAATGGACTCAAGCATAACGATTGTGAGCATGGTGCAGGACCGGGTAGTATTTCGTTCTGTGGTACATAGGGTCGCTATGAGTCGGAAACAACTCGATGGTGCCTAACAACAACAACAATGTAACATAGACGTCTCACTTGACAATATGACGAGAGAAAAATAGTTTCAAAATATATTCCCAGACTGTAGTGCTTAAATATCCATTTATCCACACTGAGAACAAGTCCTATCTAAACCTAATTCTCCTATCCTCTATCTCTTTGTAAATACGAGAACAACCAGCTCTTGCTTGTTTTCTGCTGGTCTTTGTCATATCAGTGTCCATGCTTTGGGTAGAGCTCTGAGAGATCACTTTGACCAGGGTCTGATCACCAACTATGCTAGAATATCTAATATGTCCCTGCTTAGAGATTTAGGCACGAACAACTGGAGAGAACACAAAGTTAGTCTGAGCCACAAAAAGTGAAAACAGTTGTAAACTGTTTTGTAAACTGTTTTTGTAAACTGTTTTGGATTCCCAACAGATGTCAGTGAGAGAGGAGCATACCTAGTCAGGAGAAAGCAGAACTAGTCTCGCAGACAATCTAGAGGCCACAGTTTTAATCTAGTCCTTAATTCATGACTAAAACAGGCAATCCCAGGATATCACTAGTTTTCCCACAGATGCTGACTTCTTTCTACTTGCTTTAAAGACTATCCTGTAAGCTGTAGCCTAAAAGCTCTATATCCACCTAGCCATGTTAAGCTTCACATTGACTGTCCTGCAGGACATAGATGGCAAAAGCCATGTTCAGATATCAGTCAATCAGATGGTGCAGAGGTCACCCCAACTCATTCTATGAGTCCAATGTATTGTCATAGTAAATTTGAGCTTTTAACTCATGCATCAAAAACTATTGTTTCTGTCATAATAGAAAACCAAAAAAGCAAACCTGTTGCAGTTGAGTCCATTCTGACTCACAGCAACCCTATAGAACAGAGTAGAACTGCCCCATAGGTTTTCCAAGGAGTGGCTGGTGGATTTGAACTGCTAACCTTTTGGTTAGCAGCTGAGCTCTTTTGGTTAGCACTGTGCCACCAGGGCTCCTCTGCCATAGTAGATGAGTCAAATATAAAAACAGATTCATGGGCGCATATTGGCATCTCTTTTCTATGACATCATAGAGAAGTCAAAGATTGTAAAAGCAGTAATAAAAAAAAGAGGTTGGTGGTTTTGAGATTTAGATCTGCCATACCATTGGTCAAAAAACTTTCCCAGGGATTGGAATTTGAGGAAAGCAGTACTCAGGCTCAGTCTAGCTCAATGGAATGCCCTAGACTCAATACATACCTTCCTAATGGTTCTCAAGACAATTAGAATATCTTACCTAAACCTCATGGATAAGGCCATCTGTACCGACATCTCCGAGATACAAGATACATTTCCACTTGAGCTAAAATGCTGTGTGGAAAGAGGACATATGGCAGTGCCTGCATAACTCTTGAGTCTTTCCCAGATCACCTCTCAAAAATAGTCTGGGGAAAAAAAAAGCCATATTTAAGATTTTCACCAAATGTGGTAACAAAATGTCACAAAAACCTACAAACTGGTGGGGTGAGCACTGTCAACATCAAGAGTGGCACTGGAGCAGTAGCTGTTTAGAAGTAAATAGAGGAAAGACCAACAGGGCATCTAATGCGCCTGAGACAGGAGAGCCCCAGAATTACCCATAAGTGTTCACTAGAAAATGACATGGACCAACTTGAGTACATTTGCTAAAAATGAGAGAATGTTTTGCCCACTCTAATTCATGGGTTAAGTATGCAGGGGTCACAATAAAGTCTAAAGTAGTTAGAGCAGTCTGGGCTCTCTGAACCCTTAAAGAAACCAGCCAGCATAAGCTCTCTTTGAGGAAAAAGACTCTCACAGAATAGATGTGCTGAAAATATAATCTAAATTGGGTAGGACAAAGGCACTAGGGGCAAAGGGAAGAGATGATCCAGATAAAAGAGGTAGAGGAACGGAGAAAGAAGACCTCTGTAGAGTGTAATTTGGCAATATCTAGAAAAATTACACATGCACTACATTATATATGCAACCTGTTAGTAAAATTGCATATCTTTATTTATTTATTTATTTTAAAGCAAAAAAAAAAAAAAGTTTTATTTGCAATGTATTCAGAAGGACAAAAGTGGGAAGCTGACAAGCATGCTGCCAGAGCTAGAACGTCTGCCTGAATCCGAAGAATATTACCGAGTAGGCAAGACTGGGAAAATGGACAAGCATGCTGCCACAACCATGTCAGCCAGAGTCCGTAAAATTGTATATCTTTAAACTAGCAATTTTACTTCTAGGAATCTATAGCCCAGATACATTGGAAAAAATGTGAATGATATATCTGTAAGACTACAACAAGACACTGAGACACTTTTTATAATAGCAACAGACTCAAAAAAACTCAAATGTCCATATACATAGAAGGGTTAAATAAACTCTGGTGCACTGACAAAGGGGAACACTTACAGCTTTAACAAGAAATAAGAGCAAGATAGATCACATTATGGGCCATAATATTCACCTTAACGAATTTGAAAGGATAGATATCATGCAGGGTATGTTCTCATACCACATGGGATTAAAGTAGAAATCAATAACAAAACAATAGCTGGAAATCCCCAAATATTTGGAGATTAAATAACGTGCTTCTAAGTAACACATGGGTCTAAGAAGTCTCAAGAGAAATTGAAAAATATATTTTTAAATTAAGGAAAGTGAAAATACAACATATCAAATTTGTGGGATGCAGCAAAAGCAATATTCAGAGAAAAATGTATAACATGAAATGCACACATATTAGAAAAGACAAAAGATCTAAAATTAATCATTGAAGTTTCCACCTTAGGAAACTAGAAAAAGAATAATTTGAGCCTAAAGAAAGTAAATAATGGAACTTATAGCAGATTTTTTTTTTTTAAATTGAAAACAGGAAGAATATAGAAAATCAATGGAACTGTCTTATCTAGTGCTGCTATAACAGAAATACCACAAGTGGGTGGATTAGCAATTAGAAATTTATTTTCTCACAGTTTAGGAGGCTAGAAGTCCAAATTCACGGTGCCGGCTCTAGGGGAAGGCTGTCTCTCTCTGTCAGTTCTAGAGGAAGGTCCTTATCCCTTCCTTGCTTCTGCTCCTGGGTAATCTTCATGTGGCTTGGCATGTGCCTTCCCCCATCTCTGCTTGCTCCTTTTACATCTTCTTAGAGATTGACTCAAAACACACCCTACACTAATCTGTCTCATTAACATAACAAAGACAACCTATTCACAAATGGGGTTATAACCACAGGCACAGCGGTTAGGATTTACAACACATATTTTAGGAGGAAACAAAATATGTGTAATTTTGCTAGATATTGCCAAATTCAATCCACAACAGGAACTAAAGCTGATTCTTAGGAAAGAACAAGAAAATTGATAAACCTCTGGCCAGGCTAACCAAGAAAAGACAACAGAAGACTCAAATAACCAAATAAGAATTGAAAGAGGGCTCATCACTACTATTCCTGTGAACATTAAAAATATACTAAATGGGCTCAAACATAGCAACAATTGTAAGGATGTTATACATAGGGCCATGGTGAGTCAGAAATAACTTCATGGTACCTAACAGTAACAATGTGAAAAATTCTATATCTACAAATTTTAAAACTTACATAAAATAAATCAATTCCTTAAAAGATAGAAAATAAACAAACACATTCAATAAGAAATACATCATCTGAATAAGCTTATATCTATAAAAGAAATTGAATCAATAATTAATAACCTTCCAAAAAAGAAAGCCCCAGGCCCAGATGTTTTCACTGATGAATTCTATCAAGTATTTAAGGGAGAAATGATACCAAATCTCCACAATTTCTTCCAGAAATATCTTCCTAGCTCATTCTATGAGGCCAGTATTACCCTAAAACAAAAACTGGATAAAAACATTACAACAAAGGAAAATAACAAACCTATATCTCTCATGAACCTAGATACAAAAAAACCTCAACAATTGTATTAGCAAAAGTAAATAACCAATGTGTAAAAATAATTATACAACATGACCAGTAATTATTCCAGGTATGCAAGACTGGTTCACATTTTGAAAATCAATTAATATAATCCACCACATTAACAAGCAGAAGAAAAAAAATTACATGATCTTATCAATTGATGCAAAAAAAGCATTTTACAAAATCCACACTCATTTATGATAAAAGCTCTCAGTAAACTAAGAATAAGGGGGAACTTATACAACTTGACTAAGAATATCTATCAAAAAAATATAGACAGCATAATGCTTAATGGTAAGACACTAGACACTTTCCCCCTGTCTTAGGCTGGGTTTTATAGAGAAGTAAAACCAGTAAAGCATATAAATATATAGAAAGGTTTATATCATGAAAATGGTTCATGCCATTGTAGAGGCCGGAATGTCCCAAGTTTGTGGATCAGGATAGAGGCTTCTCTTGATTCACATAGCTGCAAGAACTGGGAACTCAAGATCTGCAAGTTGGAGAGCAGGGCTCTTGCTCATAAGCTGTGAAGATTGACGAACCCCAAGATCTGCAGGCAAGACCACAAGGCTTTTCCTGATTCACGTATCTGTTAGCTCAAGTCCCAAGAACCGGAGGTCAGATGAACAGGAGCCAGCTTCAGGATCCAGAGCAGGCAAAAGCCAGAATGTCCACTTATATTTGGATGCAGGCCTCACATCCAAGGAAACTCCTTTCAACTGATTGGCTACTCGCAGCAGATCACATCATGGGGGTGATCACATATCAAATCTCAACAAGGAAATGATCACAACATTATATGACTGCCAAAATACTGAGAATCATGGCCCAGCCAAGTTGACACATAATCTTAACAACCACATTCCACCTCTTGTCAACTTGGCACATGTACACATCTCCTTAAATCATACATAATCTCTGAATAAGGACAATTATAAAGTAATGCTTACACCTAACATGATACAATGAACACACATACAACCAAAAATGTAATAGCCCTGTTTACATCTTATATTTTATAAGTGAAGAAAACAAAAATATTTGATGCACGCATACAAAACAGAAATACTCATTTACAATTACAGTCCTCATTTCTGCAACTGGTCAAGTGGCCATAACTGGTACTTAGAACTACCTTCTTCCACTATCCTTTCCATATTCCCTTTGACCTCAGTAAACACCTCAGCTGGTCATGATTCTTTGCCTGGTGGGGTGACCCAAACCTTCATTCCTGAAGTGCCTGGGCCATTAGTAGTCATGTTGGAATTGGGTTGCTGTAGTTTTATATTGACTTTAATCACAGGATATGGTAGTACTAAGAGACACCCTAAGGGATCTCCTGCATTCCAGATACTCTTCTTTACCTTCATAATGTAATATCAATCCAATTTCCTTTTGGTAATCAGGATCAATCACACCAGCCAGAATGTAACTCCCTTTTTTGCCCGTTGATCCAGAGGCATAAGGAGCCCAAAGTGGCCATGTGGCATTCTTAGCTTTCGGTTCAGTGGAATCAGTCATGTGTCTCCAGGTGGGAGCATTCTTCCCTTAGGAACTAAGACCTTTAGACCTGCAGAGCATAAGGTCATGGGGACAGGAAGCAAAACTCTTGTGAGTGGGTCACTAGGGGTAATAGTGAGTAGTGACATTCTCATTTCCACCCCTTGATTCCTGGACCCATGAATCCCCGCTATGGGGGAAACAGCACCATATAGTAGACGCTGGTTTAGAGCATATACAGCCTCCTGGGGAATATTACCTCAACCCCGCAAGGTATTGCCACCTAGCTGGCACTGTAATTGTGTCTTTAGAAGGCCATTTCATCATTTTATCTATCCAGCTGCTTCACGATGATGGGGAACATGGTAAGACCAATGAATTCCATGAACATGGGCCCACTGCATTTGCTGTGAAGTGAGTCCCTTGATCTGAGGCAATGCTGTGTGGGATACCATAATGATGGATAAGGCGTTCTGTAAGTCCACAGATGGTAGTTTTGGCAGAAGCATTGCATGCAGGGAAGGCAAATCCATACCCAGTGTAAATGTGTATTCTAGTAAGAACAAAACGATGCCCTTTCCGTGATGGAAGTAGTCCATATGTATTCAACTTGCCACCAGGTTGCTGGCTGATTGTGCAGCAGCGATGGTTGTTGGGGCGGCGGAGACAGTAACCAATGCCACAACTCTTACAGAGAAGTGGGGCCAAGGAGGGTCACTCTGAGGAGTCGACCCCCCCCTCCAGTCCCAGGAGTTTATTTATAATCAGCACAATAAGCAGTGGAGCAAATCATAGAACAATGTGTTTCGGGTGGATAACAATCAGTTTTGGGCAAGGGAGAATGGGTTATAGGTACGCAAGTTAGTCAGTAAGGGAACAGTGGGTTATAGAAAAATAAGTAGTGCCTAATCTCTCACTCATAGCTGACAGGTGTCCAGCATGACGTGTACAGCATAGAGGCCTGTGGGAGCTGCAGTTGACAATAGTGCAGCCATGTTTAAATGGCATATATCCCCACAGCTGATCACCTGGAGAGGTGGTGTCATATTGAGGATTCAGTGTTGGTCTCTGCTGCTGGCAGATTGGGCACTCAGCAAAGGCTGTAGCCAAGTCAGCCTTGGTGAGTGGAAGTCCATTTTGCTGGGCCCATGCATAACCTCCATGCCTGCCACCATGGCCACTTTGTTCATGAGCCCATTGAGCGATGACAGGAGTAGATGGGGAAACAGGATGATTGGTTTCCACAGAACACGTCATCCTATCCACATGATTGTTAAAATCCCCCTCTGCTGAGGCCACCCTTTGGTGAGCATTCACATGAGACACAAATATCTTCACTTCTTTGGCCCATTCTGAAAGGTCTATTCACATACCTCTTCCCCATAAATCCTTGTCTCTAATTTTCCAGTCATGTTCCTTCCAAGTCACTAGGAGAATACCTCATGGGGGGAGGGGCATGGTTGTCAAACAAGCATAGAACCGCAAGTTATTTGCATAAAAATACAGGAAATAAATAAATAAAAAGTATACAGTTCAGAAAGGAAGAAATAAAACTTTCTCACAGATGATATGTTTGTCTATGTAGAAAAACTGAAAGGGGGAAAAAAATCTCCTGGAATTAATAAGCAAGTATAGCAAGGTTGCAGGATACAAAGTTATATATAAAAATCAATTGCTTTCCTACATGCCAGCAATAAATGATCGGAATTTGAAATTTAAAAAAAAAATTCAATTTACAATAGCAACTAAAAATACTTAGGTAAAAAATGTAGCAAAATATGTACAGGATCTAGATGGGGAAAACTACAAAACTCAGTTGAAAGAAATCAGATTGAATCTAAATAAACTGAAAGTAACCAAAGTTCCTTTCAATAGGTGAATGGATAAACAATCTGTGGTACATCCATACAATGGATACAGTTCAGAAAGAATGAAAGGAAGAAATATCACTGCATTCTGTGATAAAAAAGAATGATCTATCTATGCAATAACATAAATGACCTTAGAATGCATGTTGCTAAGCGAAAGAAGACAGAATGAAAAAGCCTTATACTGTGTGATTCCAATTACATAACATTCTGAGAAAGAAAATATATATATATATAGAAATGGTAAAAATCAGTAGCTGCCAGGAGTTTTTTGGGGGGTAGTGGGAGTTGAATAGTGAAGCATAGTGGAATTTTTTTTTTTTAATTTTTTTATTGTACTTTAAATGAAGGTTTACAGAACAAATAATTTCTCATTAAACAGTTACTACACATATTGTTTTATGACATTGGTCAACAACCCCATGACATGTCAACAATCTCCCTTCTTGACCTTGAGGACCTTTTTTTTTGGTGAAAATATACATAGCCAAAGTTACACCATTTTGAAAGTTTCTACATGCACAATTCAGTGACATCGATTATGTTCTTCCAGTTGTGCTACTATTCTCACTATCATTTTCCAAATTACTCCATCACCATTATCTTCAACTCACTGTCCCCTAGGCTTCCCATCAAACCTTTTGAGTTGCTGTTGTCAATTTGATCTCACATAGGTAATTTTTTTTTTTTTTTTTTTTACCGTAAATGAAGGTTTCCAGAACAAATATCTCATTAAACAGTTAGTACACATATTGCCCCATGGCAATGGTTAACAACCCCATGACATGTCAACACTGTACCTTCTCAACCTTGGGTTCCCTATCACCAGCTTTCCTGTCCCCTCCTGCCTTCCAGTCCTTGTCCCTGGACTGCTGTGCCTCATTAGTCCTGTTTTGTTTTATGAGGCTGTCCAATCCCCAGCTGAACAGTGAATTTCAGGAGGGGCTTCACCACTGGGCTAAAAGAGTGTCTGGGGGCCATACTCTCGGGGTTTCTCCAGTCTGTCAGGCCAGTAAATCTGGTCTTTTTTTGTGAGTTAGAATTCTGTTCTACATCCTTTTCCAGCTCTGTCCAGGACCCTCTATTGTGATCCCAGTCAGAGCAGTCAGTAGTGGTAGCAGGGCACCATCTCACTGTACTGGACTCAGTCTGACAGAGGCCATGGTAGCTGTGGTCCATTAGTCCTTTGGACTAATCTTTTCCTCGTATCTTGTTGTCTTCATTCTCCCTTGCTCCCGGAGGGGTGAGACCAGTGGCGTATCTTAGATGGCTGCTCATAGGCTTTTAAGACCCCAGATGCTACTCACCAAGGTAGAATGTAGAACATTGTCTTTATAAACTGTGTTATGCCAATTGAGCTAGATGTTCCCGGAGACCATGGTCCCCACAGCCCTGCATGGTGGAATTTTACAGAGGTAAAACTCTCCTGTATGATATTACTGGGGTGATTACACGACTTTATCCGTATGTCAAAGCCCACTAAACTTACAGCACAAAGGGTTAGCCTTACTGTAGGCAAATGTAAAAAAAAAAAATTAGGAAGTCAGGGGATCCCATCATGGTATGCAGACTGTGACAAAAGAATCTAAGGATATCACAAATATATGAAATAATCTCCTGAAGGGGTAGAGGACAAAAGTGCTGACCTAAGTAACTGGAAATTAATGAGGTGTGTAAACTACAGGCAAAAAGAATGGCACATAAGAACTGTTCTCTAGCCCATAAAGTTGTTTTCCTTGGGGGTACAAGTTAGCAATTTGATGCTTTTGTGCATGTATAATGTATATTTAAATTGAATAATTAAATTAATGGGTGGTGGGAGCCAGGTTTCTCATTGTTTTAGTGGGAGTTTACAGATAAGCAAGGGGGTATGGAGGGAGGTTGGAATGAATCCTGTGGTAATAGATTAAGTGGGAGACATCAGTATGAACATATTTTTATCTAATGTAGATACAGATTATTGCATATACAAATATTTATAGACATGTACACATAAATTTGTATATAAATATGTATGTCCATATATATTTATATATAAATATAGGTACACATATTTACAAATGTACATGTGTTTTGTGTACATATATATGTGCATATATATTTCCTTGATCTTGTTTCAAATAACAAGGATGTGTTAAAAAAGAAAAAAAACCCATGTTCTTGAAGCTATGTCAAAAGGACACAGGAGTCAACTGAAAGAGCCCCCAAAGGACAAAGCTGGAGCAATCCGAGTAACAAAATAAATTAGTATTACACTATAACCCAAAATAAAAATCCATTAGTCCAAATTGTTATAAAGAAATGATTGAATAAATAATAAAATAGGAGAAAAGAGGTAACGCTCCTTTGCTCTCAGGGAAAGAGAGCATCATTCCCAGTTTCTTAGGAGTGGGCTGCACAAAGGGACTTCCTTAGTGAGTATGAGAAAGGGGAAGAAAAAAAGAACTTTAAAATAGAAAAACATAACAAACACTATCTCAATCAGGTCATCAAAGTCAACACAAACTGTGATAAATCATGGGTTTCCAAGGAGCGGCTGGTCGATTTGAACTGCCAACCTTTCGGTTAGCAGCCGATCTCTTAATCACTGTGCCATCACGGTACCAAAGTCAACATAAGTAGTGATAAATCATATTGATAGGCATGTCAATTAAATGTAAAATGTGGACCATGTTTGAAAACTAATACACACAAACAAATTATAGAGGCATTTTTTAGATAATTTAGAAAAGGTCAACATAATTGAATGTTAGATAGTATTAAGAAATCATTTTCAAATTTTGGTGGAGACCCTATTGATACGATGGTTATAATATTTTCAGTCTATATCTGTTAGAAATGCATACTGAAAGGAGCCAATATGGTGCTATAGACAGAAGGACCATGTCGTCCCTCCACAGCAGAGACCCAAAAAACTAAGTAAAACAGAGACAAACATCAGTCCTGGAATCTTAAGCATCAAATGAAGGTTGAGGAACTCAATCAAGCACCAAAAGGAATAAGAAACTAACAGAGAGCAGAGAGTGAGGAGAGATGTGGAGTGGAGGTCCCCTATCAGCTGAGATGGCACAGATTCACCATTTTGAACTCCTCAGCCACCGAGAATGACAGACAGGGAGTACGGGAAGGCAGCTTCATGGAGCTCCCAGCACTACACGCTTACCCTCTCCCCACCCTTCTTCTCCCTCTTGACCTCCACTGATTTCTGGCAGGCAGTGGGGGCTCAGCTGGGGAGGCACCAGTTCCTTGTTGCTTGGATTCATCCCACCCCCACTGGCCAGAAACTTCAGTGCCATTTTTTTGTTGCTGTTGTTGCTTTTTCTGGATTATTTTTATTTCTTCTCTCTCTCTCACTTCCTTCTTTCCTTTCTCTTGAACACCTGGCTCCATGTGGCATCTTTGCTCCTTCTTGAAAAGCTTTGAAATGCCACTCAGTTGGAGACTCACTTCTGGTGGGCTTCCTTGGGACTTCTTCTTCTTTCTTCTTTTTTTTTTTTTCTTGATTTCTTGTCTCTCTCTACAGTCCTTCGTTTCCTTCCTCCCAATCACCTATCTGTGAGTGCCTTTCTCTCTCTTTTAAAAAAAAAAAAATCTAGTTTCTTATCTCACTCTCTCTTCTTTCCTTTCCTTTGTCTCATCCACCTAGCTGCATGTCCTGTATCTGTCCCTTCTTGACATGCTGTGCTTCACCACCTAGCTAGAAAGCCACCAGCACGTGGCTTTCCTGGGTCTACGCCTTTCCAACAGCAGGCTCCCTCAGCACTTTTTTTTTTTGGCTACTGTTTCTTTCTCCTCTTCCTCTTCTTTCCCACAAACACTTAGCTCCACATATCACAACCTCCATCCTTCCTCCTGCTTATCTGCACTGTGCACTTATCTTCAAACTCCTGAGCAGCACAGGCATGGTGTACTGGAACCTGCCCTGCACTGACCCCTGGCCCCACCCTGTCAGCCCCAGTATCTGACACAAACAACCCATACCATCCCCTCTGCCTCTGCTTGACCTGCCCTGTTGCACCATAGCTGAGTGACTTCCCCTGCCCATTGGACTAAGTGGTGAGAAGTATCATGCCCACAGACAAGCAAACAACAAAGAACACCCAGCCCACTTGCTCAGACATAACCAAATAAAAAAAAAAGGAGGATGAAACAAACAAATCTGCCATCAATAAACGAAGAAAATAATTCCTGAATGTCCTGAAGACAGTAATCAATATTAAAACATATTAAAAAAACAGGACAGGATGGTTCTAGTAGACATCCAAAATAAAACACTAGATGACCTTCTAGCAGAAGAAAGGCACTGGAACTACCCGATAGGGAATTCACATCTCTAATATTCAGAGCTATCCAAGAGTTGAAGGACAAAGCAGGCAAAAATGAGGAAAAAATAGATAAAATCATGGAAAATACAGGCAAAATCATGGAAAAGACAGACAAAACAGTGGAAGAATTCAGGGAAATAATACAGGAACAAAATGTCAAAATAAATTCACAACCAGAAATTATACAAAAACAGCAATTAGAAATCAAAAAATTAAACAATAAGATTTCAGAAGTGGACAGTGTCACAGAAGATTTGAGGAGCAGGTCTGAAACAATGGAAGACAGGTTCAGCAAAATTCAAGACAAATACTTAGATACCACTTTGAGGAAAAATCAGAGAAAAGAATGAAGAAAAATGAAGAAATCCTGAGAATGACGTGGCATACAACCAAAAACAAAAATTTTCAAGTGATCGGAGTTCTGGAACAGGGGGAGAAAACAGAAAACACAGACAGCATCATTGAAGAATTGCTGACAGAAAGTTTCCCTAATATAATGACAGATGAAAAGCTGACCATCCAAGAAGCTCAACGAATCCCATATAAGATAGACTGCAAAAGAAAATCACCAAGGTATATCATAATCACACTCACTAATACCAAAGACAAAGAAAGAATCCTGAGAGCAGCTTGAGAAAAATGAAAAGTCACAGACAGAGGGGAAACAATAAGACTAATCTCTGATTACTTCGCAGAAACCATGCAGGCAAGAAGGCAATGGGATGATATATATAAAACCTTGAAAGAAAAAAATTGCCAACCAAGAATAATATATTCTGCAAAACTCTCATTCAAATGTGATGGTGAAATTAGAACATTTCCAGATAAACAGAAATTAAAGGAATATGTACAAACCAAACCAAACTTACAAGAACTATTAAAGGGAGTCCTTCAGTTAGAGAACAAAAAGATCAGTCGACAGCCTGAATCTAGGATGCAAGACTACATCAGCCTGATACCAACTTAGGTAATAAACTCTCAAGGATTAATCAAAACTAAAAGATTTAAAACAAAGAACCAGAGAGGTTAATCTTTAAATGACAACAATGTCAGAACAATGAAAGAGGGAATAAACAGTGTAGTTATAGAACTTTCTAACAGAGAGGAAAGAAAGGTAATACCAAGTAATAAAAGACTGGTTCAAACTTAGGAAGATAAGGGTAAATTTCAAGGTGACTACAAAGAAAGTTAACAAACCTGCTCATCAAAATAAAGAAGAAAAACATAAAGTCTTAGTAAACACAAAATCTACAAAAAGAAAAGAAATGAAAAAAAAATCCATAAACAAAAAGAATTCAGCACAGGAGAGTAAGAGAAACAAAGAAAATGTCAGCACCACACACACACACAAAAAAAAGCACTACAAAATGACAGCAATAAACTCACACCTATCAATAATTACACTGAATGCAAATGGCCTAAATGCACCCATAAAGAGACAGAGAGTGACAGAATGGATTAAAAAAAAAAAAAACAAGATCCATCAATATGTTGTCTACAAGAGACATACCTTAAAAACAAATACATAAATTTATTAAAAATCAAAGAATGGAAAAAAAATCAAATAAACATCTACCAAAAAGAGCAAGAGTGGCAATATTAATCTGAGAAGAAATAGACTTTAAAACAAAATTTACCATAAAAGACAAAGAAAGTCATTATATAATGATTAAAGGGACAATCCATCATGAATACATAGCCATAATAAATATCTATACACCAATGACAGGGCTCCAAACTACATAAGACAAACTCTAACAGCAAGGAAAAGAGAAATTGACAGTTCCACAATAATAGCAGGAGACTTCAATGCACCACCCTTGGTAAAGGACAGAACATCTAGAAAGAAGCTTAACAAAGATACAGAAGATCTAAAGGCCACAATCAGCCAACTTGAACTCATAGACTTGTATAGAACACTCCACCCAAAGGCTGTGAAGTATACATTCTTTTCCAACCCACATGGAACATTCTCTGGAATAGACCACAGCTTAGGCCACAGGGAAACCCTCAACAAAATTCAAAATGTTGAAATAATACAAAGTATCTTCCCTGATCACGATGCCATCAAAGTAGAAATTAACAACAGGAAGAGCAAGGAAAAAAAATCAAATACATGGAAACCGAAAAACACCCTGCTTAAAACCACTGAGTAATAGAATAAGTCAAAGACAGAATTAAAAAATTCCTAGAATCAAAAGAGAATGAAAACACACCATACGAAAACTTTTTGGATGCAGCAAAGGCAGTCCTCAGAGGTCAGTTTATAGCAATAGATGCACATATCATAAAAGAAGAAAGGGGCAAGATCAAAACACCAGCTATACAACTCAAAAAAATAGAAAGAAAACAGCAAAAGAAGCCCATAGCCACCAGAAGAAAGGAAATAATGAAGATCAGAGCAGAAATAAATGGAATAGAAAACCAAAAAAAAAAAAAAAAAACCCAAACTCATTGCTGTTGAGTCGATTCCAACTCAACAACCCTATAGGACAGAGAAGAACTGCCCCATACAGTTTCCAAGGAGTGCCTGGTGGATTTGAACTGCTGACCTTTTGGTTAGCAGCTGTTGCTCTTAACCACTAAGCCACCAGGGTAATACAGAATAGAAAAACAATAGAAAGAATCAACAAAACGAAAAGTTGATTCTTTGAAAGGATCAACAAAGTCGACAAACCACTAGCCAAACCGACAAAAGAAAAACAGGAAGAGACGCAAATAACCCAAATAAGAAACAAAATGGGGGACTTTACAACAGATCCAACTCATAAAAGGATCATAACAGAGTATTATGAAAAACTATAGTCCAACAAATTTGAAAACCTAGAGGAAATGGACAAATTTCTAGAAACATACTACCTACCAAAACTAACACAAAGTGAAGTTGAAAATCTGAACAGACCCATAACAAGAGAAGAGATCGAAAAATTAATTTAAAAAACTCCCAGCCAAAAAAAGCCCTGGCCCTGCTGGCTTCACTGGAGAATTCTACCAAACATTTAGAGGGCAGATTACATCAGTACTACTGTTTCAGAACATAGAAAAGGAAGGGAATCTTCTAAATTCATTCTATGAAGCCAGCATAACCCTGATACCAAAACCGGGCAAAAACACCACAAAAAAAAAAGAAAATTACAGACCAATATTTCTCATGAAGATAAATGCAAAAATCCTCAACAAAATTCTCAACAATAGAATTCAGCATCATATTAAAAAAAAATACACCACAACCAAGTGAGTTTCATACCAACTATGCAAGAATGGCTCAGCGTTAGAAAATCAATCAATGTAATCCACCAAATAAAGAAAAGAATCACATGTTCATCAATCGACACAGAAAAGGCATTTGACAAAGTCCAACACCCATTCCTGATAAAAACTCTGAATAAAATAGTTATAGAAGGGAAATTCCTCAACATAATAAAGGGCATTTATACAAAACCAACAGCCAACAACCTTAATGGAGAGAGGCTGAAAACATTTCCCTTGGGAACAGGAACAAGATAAGGATGACCTTCTTCACCACTCCTATTTAACATTGTGCTGGAAGTCTTAGCTGGAGCAATAAGGCAAGAAAAAGAAATAAAGGTCACTCATAGTGGTAATGAAAAAGTAAAACTGTTCCTATTTGCAGATGATATAGTACTATATATAGAAAACCCAAAAGACTCCAAGAGAATACTACTGGAACTAATAGAAAGAGTCAGTGGAGTAGCAGGATACAAGATAAACATAAAAAATCAGTTGGGTTCCTGTACAGTAATAAAGAGAATGATGAAAAGGAAATCAGGAAAACAATACCATTTATAATAGCCCCTAAAAAATAAAAGACTTAGGAATAAATCTAACCAGGGATGTAAAAGACCTATACAAAGAAAACTACAAAACACTACTGCAGGAAACCAAAAAAGGTCTACATAAATGAAAAATATACCATGTTCCTGGATAGGTAGAGTCAAGATTGTGAAAATGTCAGTTCTACCCAAAGCAAGCTATGAATGCAATGAAATCCCAATAGAAATACCAGCAGAATACTTTAAAGAGATGGAAAAACTAATCATTAACTTTATATGGAAAAGCAAGAGGGCCTGGATAAGTAAAGCACTATTGAAGAAGAAGAATAAAGTAGGAGACCTCACACTACCTGACCTCAGAACCTACTATACAACTACGGTAGTCAAAACAGCCTGGTATTGATACGATGACAGATACATTGACCAATGGAACAGAATTGAGAACGCAGATGTAAATCCATCCACCGGTCAGCTGATTTTCAACACGGGCCCAAAATCCATTAAATGGGGAAAAGACAGTCTTTTTAACAAATGGTGCTGGCAAAACTGAAACTCCATCTGCAAAACGTGAAATAGGACCCACACCACACACTATACACAAAAACTAATTCAAAATGCATCAGAGACCTAAATATAAGCCAAAAACTGTAAAGATCATAGAAGAAAAAACAGGATCAAAGCTAGAGGTCCTAATACACAGCATTAACAGGATACCAGCCATAAGTAACAACACACAAACTCCAGAAGATTAGCTAGATAACTGGGATCCTCTAAAAATTAAACTCTTAGCTCATCAAAAGACTTCATCAAAAGAGTAAAAAGAACCTACAGACTGGGAAAAATTTTTGATTATGACAAATCCAACAAAGATCTAATCTCTAAAATCTGCAGGAAAATCCAACATCTCTACAACAAAAAGACAAATAATCCAGTGAAAAAATGGGCAAAGGAAATGAACAGACACTTCACCAAAGAAGACATTCAAGCAGCTGACAGACACATGAGGAAATGTTCGTGATCATTAGTCATTAGAGAAATGCAAATCAAAACCACAATGAGATACCATCTCACCCAGCATTACTGACACAAATCAGAAAAACAGAAAATAAATGTTGGAGAGGCTGCAGGGAGATTGGAACTCTTATGTACTGCTGGTGGGAATGCAAAATTGTGCAACCATTTTGGAAAACAATATGGTGCTTCCTTAGAAAGCTAGAAATAGAAATATCATATGACCCAGTAATCCCACTCCTAGAAATATATCCTCAAGAATTAAGAGCTGTCACATGAATAGACATATGGATACCTATGTTCACTGCAGATTTTTCATAATAGCAAAACCATGAAAACAACCTAGATGCTCAACAGATGAATGGATAAACAAACTATGGTACATGCACACAATGGAGTACTTACACAATGGTAAAGAACAATGATGAATCTGTGAAGCATCTCACGACATGGATGAATGTGGAGGGCATTATGCTGAGTGAAATAATTCAATCACAAAAGGAAAAATATTGTATGAGATCACTACTATAAATACTCATGACAGTTTTACACACAAAAAGAAATAATCTTTGATGATTGGGGGCAGGGAAGGTGTGGGGATGGAAAAACGCTAAATAGTCAATAGATAAGCGATAACTTTGGTGACGGGTAAGACAGTACACAATGCTGGGGAAGCCAGCACAACTTGTCCAAGGTAAGGTCATGGAAACTTCCTAGACACTTCCAAACTCCCTGAGGGACTGCCTTACTGGGCTGAGGGCTGTGGGGATCATGGTCTCGGGGAACATCTAGCTGAATTGGCATAACATAGTTTATAAAGAAAATGTTCTACGTTCTACTTTGGTGTGTGGTGTCTAGGGTCTTAAAAGCTTGTGAGTGGCCATCTAAGATACTCCAATGGTCTCACACCATCGGGATCAAAGGAGAATGAAGAAAACCAAAGATATCAAGAAAGATTAGTCCAAAGAACTAATGGACCACAACTACCACTGCCTCCACCAGACTGATTCCAGCACAACTCGATGGTGCCCAGCTACCACCACTGACTGCTCTGACAGGGATCACAATAGAGGATTCCAGACAGAGCTGGAGAAAAATGCAGAACAAACTCTAACTCACAAAAAAAGACCAGACTTACTGGCCTGACAGAGACTGGAGAAACCCTGAGAGTATGACCCCCGGAAAAATTTTTAGCTCAGTAATGGACTCACTCCTGAGGTTCATGCTTCAGACAAAGATTAGACAGGAGCATAAAACAAAACGAAACTAAAGGGGCACCTCAGCCCAGAGGCAAGGACTAGAAGGCAGGAGGGGACAGGAAAGCTGGTAATAGGGAACTCAACATCGAGAAGGGGAGAATGTTGATATGTCATGGGGTTGGTAACCAACAACACAAAACAATATGTGTACTAATTGTTTAATGAGAAGCTAGTTTGTTTTGTAAACCATCATCTAAAGTACAATAAACAAAAAAGAAATGCTTACTGAAGTATTCACGTATGAAATGATAAGATGTCTGTGACAAGCTTTACGCTTTAGAGTCCAGCAGACATAAAGGCAAGTGTGGGATACAGATGAAGCAAGAATGACAGAATGTTGGTAATTATTGAGGTTGCAGGAAGTACTTATAAAGGTTCATAAAATTATATTCTCAACTTTTGTATCTGTCCACATACAAACTTCTGAAAAATGTTTTTAAAGCTAAGTTTCAATGTTTGTACATTCCTCTAGAGTCAAAAAAGAAGCAAAAGGCTGCTTTCAAGGTAAATACTCATAAAATAGATACACTCCATTTGCAAATTTGTAGCAATAAAAATTTTTCTCAAAATAACAACTTTTCTTAACCAACACTTTCCTGCCTCATATATCCAAAACAAACAAACCAAAACACACAGAAAAAATAATCTTCCAATTTCTTACAAACAACAACAACCAGTTGCCATCAAGTGGATTTTGACTCAGGGAAACCCCAAATGTGCAAAGCAGAACTGTGCTCCATATTGTTTTCAAGAATGTGACTTTTTGGCAGGTCTTTCTTCCGAGGTGCCTCTGAGTGGGTTCAAATCATCAACCTTTTGGTTAATAGTCATGCACTTAATTGTTTATGTCACCCAGGTACTCCTATTTCTTACACATATCTAAAATATTTGTTCTGTTTTCTCCCATATTGTCATAACAGCAAAGGTTCCAGATATCCATTTTTGTATTTATCAATTATGCTAGGTTACGCTATGTAACAAGTAGCCCCTTCCACAAAAAGGTCCATGGCTTATAACAACAAAGGTTTATTTCTTACTCACATTACTTGCAAGTGACGGATTGGCCGCAGTTATACTCTAAACCGGAATTGGTGGTTCAGATACATTTCACATTTCTTCTTCTTTCTAGGGTCTGACTGAGGAAGTAGCTCCTATATCGGGTATGCTGTTCCCATGACTGAAGAAAAAACCACAATGAACTGAACTGAACCGCACAATTTTCTTTAAAACATCTGCTTGTCATAGGATATCACATCATCTCACATTTTATTATTAAAATAAGTCACATGGCAAAATCTAAGAATGGTATAGTGAAATATATTTCACCCACAGTCAGTGATGGGGTACAATAATACAATCTACCGCAGAAAATTTTCCACAGAAAACATCCTTGCCTCCATGTTAAGATCCATCAAGGTGTTCCTGGCCAACATTTACTTGGCTCTTGCATGTTAGAGCAGTTTACGTTCTCCTGCAGGGCTGCTTCCTCTGGCAATAGCTTAACCTAAAGATGGCTGGACTGAGGCAGTTTCCAATGTTCCCTGTCTCAGGAAGTGTGTCTTAGACATCACATTTCACCATTGGCAATACAATTTAGTGCTCAGGTCAGTAAACTGATCCAGTCTGTTTAAATACTCGTGGTGACTTCATCTCAGGATATTGCCATTACTAACTACCAGGACCAGAACAGGTCACCCTGCTCCACATCTGCGTGGCTTCAGTTATGTCTGTCTTGGGGAGACGGGAAGGCTTTCTCAGTTTATTCCTTCCAAAAAAAATCTCTAGGTTTTATTATTATTACTAT
>NW_004443962.1:14950109-14953458 GCF_000243295.1 Trichechus manatus latirostris | reverse complement strand
GCAAGAAAAGACTGGCAGTGAAAGGTCACAGCCACTGAAAACCCTACGGAACACACCTGTACTGTGAAGCACATACGTTGCCATGAGTTGGAATTGACTTAATTGCAAGTGGTTTGGTTTTTTGGTTTCAAGCATCTATGGACCATTTATAATAATTGATGGGGTCCCAAGCCCTATTATGAAAGAAAGAAAAGAAAAAAAGTGATAAATTTCGTTATCTACCCAGTATAAATTAAGTTAGAAATTAGTAAGAAATATTTTTAAAAATCTCAAACACTGGACTCTTAAAATTCTCCCAAGTTACCCTTGAATCAAAGAGGAAAATTAAGTAAAAGCTATTTAGGAAATGGTAAAATGAGAGTATTGTCTATTAAAACTAGGGGCGGGACAAACATTGTTCTCTAATATTGATTTTCCCTTTCTTCCTCTTGGTTTAGCTAGTCAGAAAGTTAGAGACTACATTTTCCAGTCTCCCTTGGAGCCGGTTATGATCATGTAACTATGGTCTGGCCAATGGGAAATGAGAGAAATAATGGTGCAAATTCCAAGCCATCTTTTTTTATGGAGGAAGCCATCTACACCAGACTTCTGCTCTTTTTCTATTCTGTGGACTGGATGTGGGAGTTGTGATGTCTTGATTCTGAGCATGCAGATGAAGACAACACTGCAGGGACGACAGAAGAAGAAAATGGAGGAAACTCAGGTCTCTGAATGATGTTGTAAAGCAGAGCCGCTCAACAGCTTGGACTTACCTGGACTGTTACACTGGAGAGAAATAGGTTACTACCTTATTTCAGTCACTATGTATATTTTAGAGTCTGTTACAGCAGTTTAGTCTGCTTTTTCATTAACATAACATGTGGCAAGAACTATTGTTGCCATTTCATGGCTATAAGTTTATTTATTAATTGAGAAAAATGAAAATAAGTTAATCAATACAAAAAAATAGAAAAATAACACAATATGACAATAGCCAAAAGGAAGAAAGATGAAGTCAGAAACTAATGAATTAGAAAAACAGGGAAGCAGCAACAATAATAAACTGAAGAGCTGGCTTTATAAAAAGTAAAAAAGACAAGCTGACAAATGTATGATAAATTGAATTAATTTAACACCATAGGAGCTCCAGTTAGGAGAGTCACATGAGGAACAACAATATTAAAATAAAAATTAAAAAAAGAGGACGTGGTGAGAGAGATTAGAAGAACTGATGGATTCAGCAAGACAGAAATTCAGCTCAACTCAAATGCCATGTCCTCCATGAAGCATTCCCTGATCTCTCAAGAAGTGATCTCCTCTTTCTTGAAGCCCCATATATCCTGCAATATATGTTCAAGAAGCCTACTCTGGTCAGTATCTTTAAAGGGCATCATAGTGCATTGATGAAGGCACATTGACATAGGATAGCTGTGGAGATGTGTGCAGTGGACACCCACACTAATCCCTGATCATTTTGATATCCTTTTTCAGGGTCACTTTTCAGAGTTGTAAGAACGTGTCAGTTTACAGACTGGGTGTCATGGACAATTCATTTCAATGCCAGAGCCAATTAAATCTTAGTTTGATCAACTCATCCTGCATAGTAATGTATAATAATATCAGCATCAGAATAAAGTTGCTATTTTCCGGCATTGTAGCCATCTTTTCTCATACATTTGCTCTAAAGGATCCCTTTACCCCTTTCGAATGTCTCATGTTCATGCTCTAAAGCAATGCTTAGAAGAGAGTCACTAGAACATAGTGACCACTCAAAAAAACAGACTGTTATTACTATGTGGTCCTCTGGCACATTTGAGAATGTCTGTTACACAGCAGAAACAGAACTTTATAGTATTCTACAATATTGTGGACCACAACAGACCTCCAGTCTATCACAGGTAGAAAGGATTTTATCAGTCAAATTTAAAACTGCAGAAGCTATGCTAGGCATTTCCCTTGTGTGATGCTTAACTTTATGTGCCAGCTTGGCTGGGTTTTGGTACAAGGTTGTTTGGTCAAACACTAGTCTAGCTTCTGTTATGAGGTAGTTTCATGTGATTAAATCAGTTGGCCTTAAGTAAAGCAGATTACCCTCCATAATATGGATGTGCCTTAAAAGGCCAGAAGAGCAAAAGGGAGTTTTCTCTAGGGAATATTCTACATCCAGATAATAAATTGACATCTTTCCAAACTCCTTCACTCTTCCCTTTTTTTGTTGCCTTACCTAGGGATTTTGGGAGACAAGCCTGAAGGAGTTTACAACATGTAACCTGACCTACAGATTTTGGATTTTCCATCTCCTCACCCCACCCTGCCACAATTGTGTGAACTAACGCCTTAAAATCTCTCTCATTCTCTCTCTCTTTGAGCTTTCAGATTAAAACAGACTAGGAAGAAAGACCTGGTGATCTACTTTCAAAAATTAGCCAATAAAAACCTATGGATCACAACAGAACATCGTCCGTCTCTCTTGCTTTGGACGTATCATTAAGAAGGATCAATCACTGGAGGAGGACATCATGTTTGGTGAAGCAGAGGGCCAGCAAAGCTGAGTGAGACCCTCAGAGGGATAGATTGGCGTGATAGCCTCAATGATGGACTTGAACATGCCAGAAATCATGAGGATGACACAGGACCAGTTACAGTTTTGTTCTGTTATACATAAGGTTGCCATGAGTTGCAGTCAACTTGATAGCAGCTATCTATCTGTCTATCTACAGGCATACCTCGTTTTATTGCACTACGTTTTATTGAGCTTCGCAGATATTGCATTTTTTACAAATTGAAAGTTTGTGGCAACCCTGCTTGAGCAAGTCCATTGGCGCCATTTTTTCCAATAGTTTGTGCTCACTTCGTGTCTCTGTGTTACATTTTGGTAATTTCAAACTTTTTCATTATTTTTATATCTGCTGTGGTGATCTGTAATCAATGATTTTTGATGTTACTATTGTAATTGTTTTGGGGCGCCAAGAACCATGCCCATATAAGACAGCAAACTTAAACAACAAATGTTCTGCATGTTCTGATGGCTCCACCAACAGGTCGTTCTTCCATCTCTCTCCCTCTCTTTGGGCCTCCCTCTTCCCTGAGACATGACAAAGTTGAAATTAGGTCAATTAATAACTCTACAATGGCCTCTAAGTGTTCAAGTGAAAGGAAGAGTCACATGTCTTTCACTTTAAATCAGAAGATAGAAATGATTATGCTTAGTGAGGAAGGCATGTCGAAAGCCAAGATAGGCTGAAATCTAGGCCTCTTGCACCAGTTAGCCAAGTTGTGAATTCAAAGGAAAAGTTCTTAAAGGAAACTAAAAGTACTACTCCAGTGCACACACAAATGTTAAGAAAGCTGAACAGCCTTATTGCTGATA
>NW_004443962.1:14947086-14949265 GCF_000243295.1 Trichechus manatus latirostris | reverse complement strand
TTTTAATGCCATTAAGAACATTCATGATTCATGGGAGGAGGTCAAAATATCAACATTAACAGGAGTTTGAGAGAAGTTGACTCCAGCTCTCATGGATGACTTTGAGAGGCTCAAGACCAGTGGAGGAAGTAACTGCAGATGTGGTGGACATAGCAAGAGAACTAGAACTAGGAGTGGAGCCTGAAGATGTGACTAAATTTCTTCAATCTCATGGTAGAAATTTAACGGATGAGGAGTTGCTTCTTATGGAGCAAAGAAAGTGGTTTCTTAAGATGGAATCTCTTCCTGGTGAAGATGCTATGAACATTGATGAAATAACAACAAGGGATTTAGAATATTACATAAATTTAGTTGATAAAGCAGCAGCAGGGTTTGAGAGGATTGTCTCCAATTTTGAAAGAAGTTCTTCTGTGGGTAAAATGCTGTCAAACAGCATTGCATGCTACACAGAAACCTTTTGTGAAAGGAAGAGTCAGTTGATTTGACAAACTTCATTGTTGTCTTATTTTAAGCAATTGCCACAGTCACCCCAACCTTCAGTAACTGCTACCCTGATCAGTCAGCAGCCATCAACATCAAGGCAAAACCCTCCACCAGCAAAAAATTATGACTCTCTGAAGGCTCAGATGATGGTTAGCATTTATTTAGGAATGAAGTATTTTTTCATTAAGTTATGTATATTTTTCAGACATAATGCTATTGCACACTTAATAGACTACAGTATTGTGTAAATATAACTTGTATATGTACTGGGAAACAAAAAAATTCATTGAGTCACTTTATTGTGATATTTGCACTATTGTGGTGGTCTAGAACAAAACCCACATTATCTCGAAGGTATGCCTGTACCTATCCATCTATCAGTCTATCTATCTATCTGTCTGTCTGTCTATCTATCTATCACTGGTTCTGTTTTTCTAGAGAACCCTAACTTAGACACATTGGTTATGGAGAAACATCAGGAATATTTTGATAAGAAAGGATATTCCTAGTAATCCTCTGAAATCTTACCTTCTGTCCAAGTTCAGATGTATTGTAAGAATTGTCCTAGCCACAAGAAGGCCATAATGAGGACATCAACTACTTGATGATGGAGCCATAAAGCTTGTGTCAGCATTTTACAAAATTACAAGATTCATCTTCTCTGAATAAATGACAGGATGGGTAGATGGAAGAGAAACAGTGGAGCCCCTTTTGACTTTAGCAAAGCTTTACATTCTTTCCTTCATTACACCATTATCAATTCAATGAGAAATTATGGCCTAGACTGCCTGATTGCTATTTGGAGGGTCATTCAGAATAAATTTCTTCCATAAGAGTAATGTTACCCTGAGGGGACATAAGGAGTCGTGTTCTGCCAGGGTTAATATTGGGACCAATTTTTTAAAAAATTCATCAGTGTCTGTACTAATGGGATAAAAATGCTATAGGTTGGTAGACATATTTAGCAACATCAAGTTAAGATGAGAATTCAAAATGATATTGGCTATAAATGCAATGGATTTCAACATGGCTAAGGCAAACTACTTTTTAAAAAGGGAGAAATTGCTGGGATCTCAAATAGGAAATCAGTAGTGATGGGTAAGAGAAACATAAACTGTCCTGTGACTATACTAGAGCACAAGCAGAGCATGAATTAACAAGTTTGCAGAGTAGGTGAGCTCCAGCACAGTCCCACCAGCCAAACGATGAGCTGTGCATGTTAGTAGAACACAGGGATCTCAAGTGTGCCCTTAAAATATATAGCAAATGTGAAATATGGAAGTGACCATAAAAATAATATAGTCCTAAGGGGTGTTTCTCTGGAAGAAGTATATTTCACACACACACAAAATAGTCCACTCTGAATGTGATTCAGGATCCATTGGTCATTTGAGTCCTCAAGGTAAGCCTCAGGTTGATAGGATGCATTCGGTAATAATACCTATTCTTTTGATTTTGACAGGAATAATAATTTAAGGCTGCATTAGCCTTCCCATTAATTCAGGGGAGTTGATCTGCTGTGTCAAAGGGAGAAAGTAGTGGAGGCGGTCCATTGAGTTTTTTACTGATATGCTTTCCTGGCACGCTCATGCAACAAAATTATGCAAAAGTAACAACAGAATCCCACAGAAGTTGTAAGTTTGCTTAGAAATGTTAGAAGGTTCACGTCCCCAAAGAATTTGTTTTTTTTCTTTTT
>NW_004443962.1:14944211-14946441 GCF_000243295.1 Trichechus manatus latirostris | reverse complement strand
GATATGGAGATATTGAAAGACCTTGACCTTGATATGATGAAAGACACATTTCAAGCAGAGTAATTTATTTGCGGTGAGAAGGCAGGAGCACCAGAAGTGGAAATACTGGGTAGACCATTGCAGTGGTAGAGATGTGAGGTGCTGAGAATCATGGAAGAGGAGAGGAGGGAGGATAAGAATAAAAGGAATGGTTATGAGAAGGGATCTGATATAAAATGAATCTATAGAGAGAACTACGAAGGCCGTAAAACCATATAAGCTGAATAGTAGTAAAAATGTTGACACTATTAAAAAAAGGTAAACTGAATCCAGGAAGGATAATGTTTTTGAGCAAATAAAGTTTAAAAAGTCAGAAGGATATCAGATGAAAATGCCACCTACAGGATCTTTTCCTTCTGCCTTCCCCTTTAGAAATGATTCCATCTTTTCCACCAGTATTGTATCCTTAACTCTCCTCTCTCTCTCTTTTTTTTTTTTTATTCTTTCTCTGATCAATTTACTTACTCTCAAGACTTCATTACCATACTTATGCTGATGGCTCCTAATGTTTATTCTCATCCTCTATCTCTCTGCTAAGCTGGGGATTAGTTGTGTTGAATACTTCCACCTGGATGACTTACAGGTACCTAAAAGCCAACACGTCCAAAATTAAATTTATCTTTTCCTCCAATCCTATTCCTTTTATAGGCTGTTTACCTCAGTTAATGGAATCATTATCTGCAGTGTCCATGCTACACATTTAAGTCATTCTTGACATCTCCTTCTATTTCTTCACCACCACCCTTGTCACTCAGCATTTTGAAAACTCTTAAGATGGTATAAATTATCTCTTAAAATTATTTTCTTTGCCCCAGTCTCCACGTCTAAGGTAATGGTTATCCTTATTATTTCTCCTGGAATTATTGCAATAGATCTTAATTTTTTAATCTACCTTTTTTCCAGATTTTTTTTACAGTGCTACCATATCAATGACTTTCTTAAAAACCATAAGACAGCCCCTAAGCCTAACACAAATTCCATCAAATCTGACCCTAGTCTGCTTTGCCACCCTGAAACAACTCTGTGGTGGGGTCACACTAGATTCTTCACTCTTTCCCAAACGTATGAGGTGCTTCAAGGCATACGTTCTTTACTATGTTGTTCTTCCAGATTATAAAGGTCTTCAATTACTCTTGTTTACTTCTTTAACTCCTATTTATTCCTCATGATGTGACTTCAAGATCACCACTTGACCTTTGTTGTTAGAGTTAAAATTCTCACCACTTTGCAGCAATGATTTTGCTACTCATCACATTGTGTCATAGCTATTCTTGGAGGTATCTGGTTTTACCACTAAAATTTTGGAGGGATGGATACCATGTTTTATTCATCTTGAAATCTCTAGCAGCCACCATAGTATCGAACATAAACCATAAAACCAAACCCACTGCCATCAAGTCGATTCCGACTTACTGAAGTTAACTCAATTAAATTGAACCCTCTTGAACTGGAGACATCTACAAGCAGTTGTAAACACTGTACTGAAGGTCACAGGAAGAATCAGGATTAAAATTTTTTCTAAGGTGATTAGAATATGTGTATTTTCCAAGTTTCTTTTGAAGAGAAGCTTAGCTTGTAGAGGATGATGCATGGAAGAGGCAGAAAGAGAAAAATAGAAAGAAAACTCAGTGAAGATTACAGAAGAGGAGAAGTCAGAGACATTAAAGGGATACCAGGGAATAAAATGGCAGTGAATGTAGTCCATTGGAAAGAAGCCTGAGTTGGTGATTTGGAATCTTGTTTCATTTTGTCGTTTCTTTTACCCTAGGTCAATTTTTTTTTTAAATTGTTCTTTAAGTGAAAGTTTATAGCTCAAGTTAGTTTCTCCTACAAAAATTTATACACATATTGTTATGTGACTCTAGTTGCTCTCCCTATATTGTGACAGCACACTCTTCCTTTCCACCCAGGATATCCTGTGTCCATTCAACCAGCTCCTGTCCCTTTCTGCTTTCTCATCTTGCCTCCAGACAGGAGCTGCGTATTCAGTCTCATGTATCTACTTGAACTAAGAAGCATACTCTTCAGGAGTATCATTTCATGTCTTATAGTCCAGTTTATGTCTGAAGAGTTGGTTTTGGGAATGGTTAACAGAGAGTCTGGAGGCCATGTCTTCCAGGGCTCTTCCAGTCTGTGAGACCATTAAGTTTGGTCTTTTACTAGAACTTGAGTTCTGCTCACCACTTTTCTC
>NW_004443962.1:14934937-14935936 GCF_000243295.1 Trichechus manatus latirostris | reverse complement strand
TTTTTTTTTTTAATCTACACAATGGTATGTGTAACAAACATAACACAGGTTGAAAAATGCTTTAATGGTTTTCCTACAGTTTGCCCTCTGTACTCAAAATTTTACTGGTACTGGTTAACATTAATAGTCTTAATTCCAGTTTATATGTAAGAATGTTAGAAATTATATCCTAGGATAAACCTAGTATACCATCTGACTTTGCCACTGAAATATATTCAGTGATGGTCATTCTCTTTAAAGTCAGTGTTAAAATATTATAGATATACTCCTATATTCCTGACTTTCCTGACTTCCCTTAGTAACCAAGTAAGGATCTTTAATCTGAGATTGCTTCTTATTGTTCAGAGGAGATCCCCGGTGGGAAGTAACTTCCTCACTTTGGAAGATGCTCATGGGTCCTACAGCCTCCATATCACCTCCCACTCGCCCCTAAACTGAGAAATTAGTAGTGTCTATTATGACTCACCTGATCCTCCCCACCAGTGACCCATTCTGATAAGATAAGAAGCTTATCCTAAATTATTGGCTGAAATTTACCAGCCAATATGGCAATTAACTATTCTTCAGAATTTCTTGAACAGAGCCCATTCTGAGTCTGCATCTCTTGCAGAACCCCCTTCTCTTCAAGCATTGGTAATGAGTTGCAGAATTCCAGTTGCACCATACTAATCTGATTTTACTCTTACTCTTTCTGTTTGGAATGGCCTTTCCATTGCTTAATTATTCACCTCTAAAAACTCTGTTGTTAATCCTTTATATATTTTTGAGAAAGAAAGAAGGCATAAATAGACTAGCAATTGAATGGGCAATTGAAACAATAGTATCATATATAAACAGATACTCAACACTTTGGGGTGAAGGATTCCAAAATTTGTATATATGTTCTTTTGGTTATGTCTTTATTTACTCCTTACAGGCTCCAGTATGATTCCAGTACTCAGGGAAATGTTGTTCTGACATCTCTCATGATAGTGAGTACCATATTTTACACAACTTCAC
>NW_004443962.1:14931539-14933573 GCF_000243295.1 Trichechus manatus latirostris | reverse complement strand
TAAATTTTCACATAAAATTACCAACCACTAAATAAATAATGAATAAACCCTACTGCCATCAAGTCAATTCTGACTCATAGGGATCCCATAGGGTTTCCAAGGTTGTAAATATTTACGGAAGCAGACTGTCACATCTTTCTCCCAAGGAGCCACTGGTGGTTTCAAACCACCAACCTTTCACTTAGCAGTCAGTCACCTTAACCACTGCACCTCCAGATATATGGAAATATAAGGCATCAGTATAACTGGGAAAGCAAAGAAAGAACAGAAAATATAAACAGACTCACATTGGATCCACAAGTTGGAATTATCAGAGAGTAATTTCACTTATTAATGCTTGTATCCAAGGAAATAGAAAAAAATTTAAGAATTTTGATTAAAAATATTTAATTTTTTTACAATTTTATTGACGTATAACTGACACACAATACACTGCACATATTTAAGGTGTACAATTTGATACATTTTGACATACATAGGTACCTGTAAAACTAAAACCAGAATCAAATTAATGAACACACCCATCGTGCCCAAAATGTTTCCTCGTGCACCTTTGTAATGCCTCCATCCAGAACCCTCTTGCCACTCCCCAACCCCATCACCAGGAAACAATTCACCTACTTTCCATCACTAGAGACTAGTCTGCAATTTCTAGAATTTAATAGAAATGGATTTACATAGCAGGGACTCATTTTTTTATGATTTCATTCACTTATCTTAATGATTTTGAAATGTATACATGTTGCATGTATCAATAATTATTCATTTTTATTACTGAGTAGTATTCAGCTCTATGCATATACTGCAATATTTTATTCATTCGTCAATGCACATATGAGTTTTTTCCAATTTTTTGCTATCACAAATAAATCTACTATAAACATTCATGTACAATTCTTAGTGTGGACCTATACTTCCAATTCTGTTGAGTAAATACTAAAGATCGGAAAATTTGGGTCCTGTGGTAGGTGTGCATATAATTTTTTAAGAGACTTTTAAGCTGCTTTCCAAAGTTATAGCATTTTACACTCCCATTAGCAGTGTGTGAGACTTTGTTGTCCATCTCTTGGCAAATACCTGGTAGTGTTTTTGCTTGTTTGTTTCTTTTAATTTTAGCCATTATAGTGAGTCTATACGATATCTCCTTGTGGTTTCAGTTGGAATTTTCCTACTGATTAATTATCTTAAGACTTTTTTCTGATCCTATTTGTTATCTTTATACCATCTTTGATGTGTTTGTTCAATTTTTTTTTTTATTTTTTAAATTATAGTTCTGGTCTTCTTAGTACTGAATTGTAAAATTTCTTTATATATTCTATAAACAAATTTTTGTGTGTATACGTTTGCAAACACTTTTTTCCAGTTTATGGCTTATCTTTCACTCTCTTAACTGTGTCTTTCAAAGAGCAGGTAATTTTGATGAAGTACAATTTACCAATCAATTTATGGGTCATGCTTTTGGTGTAATATATAATTCAAGGTCACAAATATTTTCTCCACTGATATCTTCTACAAGAGCTATAGTTTTATGTTTTACATTGCTTATGATTCATGATTCATTTTGTATTAACTTTGTGTATGCTATGAGGTATGAATCATTATTTTGTATTTTGATAGCCTATTGTTCCAGCACATTCGTTCAAAAGATTATCCTTTTCTGACTGAAATACCTTTTACTTTTATTGAAAATCTGGTGATAATACAAAGGTGGGTCTATTTCTGGACTCCATTCGGTTCCGTGGATTTATTTGTCTATCTTTGTGCCAATACCACACTCTCTTAATTACTTTCACTGTATAGTATGCATAGAAATCAAGTAGTCAGAGTCTTCCAATTTGTTCTGCTTTTTAAAGTGTTTTGTCTATCTGGGTCCTTTGCGTTTCCATATGTATTTAAAATCAGTTTGTCGATTTCTACAAAAAAGATTGTGGGACTGTGATTGTAATTGTATGAAACAGATCAATTTAGGAAACTTCCTATCTTAACAATGTTATTGTTGTTGTTAGGAGCCGTTGAGTCGGTTCTGACTCACAG
>NW_004443962.1:14929078-14930275 GCF_000243295.1 Trichechus manatus latirostris | reverse complement strand
TCTGTTACATTTATCTCTGGTAATATCGTCACCTAGTCTGGGTATCTGTGTAATGTTAACTTCATAAAATGAGTTGGGATGTATGTTTTTCAGTGTAATTTCATAATTGGTATTATTATTCCTTCATTAAATGTACAGTAGATTAACTAGTGAAGCCACCTGTGCCTAAAATTTTCTTTGCAGAAAGGTTGCTAAATGCAAATTCAGCAATTTCCTTAATAGGTATAAGGCTGCTCAGGTTTAGTAGTTTCCATCTTTCATGGAATTTGTCCAATTTATCTGAGTTGATGAAATTTTGGCATGATGTCATTCTTAATATCACTTATTATCTTTTTAATATCAGATAATCTGTAGTGTTGTCACTTCTCTAACTTTCAGTATTGGCAATGTGTGTCTTCCCCCCCCCCATCAATCTGGCTAGAGCTGATCAATATTATTGATCTTATATAACTATATTAATATCCTACAACATGGAATTGAAGGAAAAAAGCATTATTTGAGTTAAAGATTATTTGCGATTTTTAATGTTTGAAGGGTAAATTTACCGGAAATAAATCATAATCCTAAATACACGTGCATCTAATAACATAGCCTCTACCTGTATAAAGCCAAAATAACAGAAAAAAATGGAAAAATATACAAATTAATAATCAAGGTGAGTGATATTAACACACATTTCAGAGTAACTAATAGAATAACAACAACAACAAAACACAATAACAACAACAAAAAATCGGCTTTCAGCAGCAATATAGAAAACCTGAACCACACCAATAATAAGTTGCACCTGGCAATCACAAAATATCCCTTCTTTTTAAAATTGAATGGTTCAGTCACTAAAATTGACTCTATGCTTGTCTATAAAGCAAGATTCAACAATTTACAAAGGCTTGAAAGTAACTAGTATTTCTCCCCTGATCACATAGAAAATGAACAACAAAAGATAGCTAAGATATACTTACACTTTTAAAAATTAAATATGATTTTAATGATACATAAGCTAAAGAGGACATCATAATTAAAATATGAAGTAGTTTAAGTTGAATATTAATTAGAATATCATAACTTATGGGAACTACCTGAAGTTAAGCTTAGAGTAAAATTTATAACCTTAAATACATAAAAAGGCTAGAAAGTCTAGAGCCTAATCTTCATCTCAAAAAGTTCAAAAAAAGAACACTAAATTAAACCTAATGA
>NW_004443962.1:14906923-14908201 GCF_000243295.1 Trichechus manatus latirostris | reverse complement strand
TTTGGAATGTTTTTAAGTCTGCCTACATCTTGCTTTGATCCCGAGTGTGTGTGGCTTAGTACCTGGGCACAGACTTCCCAACTCCAGGGTTGACTCTAACCCTGGAAGGCTCCTCTTGGCTGTCACTTTCCCTGGTTCTCATTGTTAAACTTCTCATGGCTCTGCTGTTGTACTTGTTGCTAGTGGTATCATGGAGCTCTAAGCACCTCCTTAATTTATCTCTACTAAGATTTCCGTTGTTTTCAACAATTCCCTAAGTCATGGAAATCTCTATGCTCCAATCCAAATTAAGTCAGTTTCCTCAATCAGAGCTGTGGAGTTCTTCTTCCTTATAGTTTATCTTTCTCCCAGGCAGAACCTCTGTACCACTGCAAGGAGGTGGGAATTTGGACAGTGGCCTCCCTCTGTCAGAGTAACACACCAGTGGGTGCTGAGGGTAGGTGGTGGCTCCTGGTCTCAGCTTGACCCTCCTGGTGTGGACTCTCTACTCTATGAGTGAGCTGGGGCAGGGTCAATCAGGTTCTAAGTATTTTTAGCTTGCTGTACCTAGAGTAGAGATTTTCCCCATGAGTAGTAGCTGAGTGAGCAAAGGGAGCCTCAGTCTTCTTGACTTCACCCTCCAGGAACTGAGCTCCTGCAACATGGGACTGGAGAGGATGAGAAATGCTGATGGTCTGTTCCTCCTGAATTGAAATTGTAGCCTTAGGCTGGGTGCTGAGGGGAGAGAGAGCAAGTCTTCTTGGCTGAATCCACCAAGAGTAGAGTACTCCAAGTAGAGTCTCCACAAAACATATCTTGGATGGGAGGAAGGGAGCAAGTTACTTGATAAGGATGCTTTCTGGATTCGACTACAGAACTCCTCCAAGTTTGTAAAGCCAGTTTTCCCAGAAGTAACTGATTCTGCATTCAAGAGTACAAAAATATGTCTTTTAAAATGGCCTAGAAAAAACAACTCTTATTCAGAAGGCAAATTTGTATATTTTCTCACAGGACAGAAAATAAAGCTTAATTAATAAATGCAATAAAGTGCTCCAAGTTAATCCATGCTGATGAAAATGTCTTGAATCGTAGCTTAAATGCAGTCCTATAAATGTTAATATCAATGTGCATACATTTGACTGGAAGCACAAAAAGCAGGCTACACGGTAAGGACTTGCATTGAAGACATATTTTCAAATATTGGAGATTCAGAACATCTTTGTATATTTGGACCAGAAATAAAGTATAGGAGAAATCACTGCAGAAGATTTTGGAATGGGAGAGTGAGGAGTATAATGA
>NW_004443962.1:14903584-14904456 GCF_000243295.1 Trichechus manatus latirostris | reverse complement strand
TTTATTGCTTAAAGGAGCACATTCCTCATCGGTGTTGTTTATTTTATAGGCCAATCTATTATTTGGCTGAAAGATGACTTCCGGGAGTTGATTCAGTTCCAGATTAAAAGAATATCTTACAGCCATAGATATTCTTGATTCCTCTAGTCTCTATCAGTCCAGTAAGTCAGGTCTTTTTTATGAATTTAAGGTTTGTTCTACATTTTTCTCCCATTCTAACCAGGACTTTCTATTGTGTCCCTGGTTAGAACGATCAGTAGTGGTAGCCAGGCACCATCTAGTTCTTTTGGTCTCAGGCTATATGAGGCTGTGGTTTGCATAGGCCATTAGTTTTTGTGGACTAATTTCTTCTTTGAGTCTTTGGTTTCCTTCACTCTCCTTTGCTCCAGACAGGAAGAGACCAATAGTTGTATCTTAGATGGACCACTCATAAGCTTTTAAGATCCCAGACACTACTCACCCAAGTAGGATATAGAACATATCTTTATGAACTAAATTATCCCAATTGATCAAGTTGTCCCACAAGACTATGGTCATGAGCCTTCAAACACAGTAAATCAATCCCAAGAAGTGTTTGGGTATGTTTAGGGATTATCCATAACTGTGCCTCCTGTGTGCTTTTTTGTATATATGAATACATATATAGCACATACAAACATGTATATACATATGCCCACGACTATACCTATGTATGCATGTGCATGTACTTCCATATGCCTTCCCACACCCATAGAGCATACAAATCTACTTATGTAACCACTCCCATATTTTTTGCTTGTTATTACTGCTGTTGCAAAATTGTATATGTTATAGTATTTACCATAGTTGTGTTTTATTCTTGTGTACCTCTCACTGTCTTCCTTTACCTAGGT
>NW_004443962.1:14897875-14901771 GCF_000243295.1 Trichechus manatus latirostris | reverse complement strand
TCCCTAATATCTCAGCTTCCTATGTTTTCCATTTTTGCATGGGTCCTTCGTTTCCTATTAATTCATTATTCAATTCTTTGTAAATACATGGGTTTTAGTATTTATTACTCCCCACTGCATTAGACCATTCCAAAACCATCTAGTGCTGCTCATCAGACACATTATTCAATAAATGCTGTCGATAGCCTGCTGCTGTCAATTTGCTTTTGCAGATCTGGCCAGACTTTCTTTCTTGGACAACTATGTCCATCAGTGGCTAATGAATAACATGGCTTTTTAAAATTCCGTATTATTGAAAATAGAATAACTTACCTTTTTTCCTTTTTTGTTCAGTAAGAGTTTTCTTTTTGCCACAAATCCAAGTGAGGCATATTTTCTAGATTGGATGCACTGAAAAGTCATCTCTGAGCTCTGTTCAGGTTGAAAACATGTCTGAATCATCATTGTCCTCTCAATGTTCAAATCTGCATAATAAATTTTTATGAAAATACCACTAAAATATTTTTCCACACATCTGCCCCTAGTTCTTTCTTGAATCAAATCTATTACCAATAATATTCTCACTCTATCACAAAAAAAGACTATCTAATGGGAAAATGGTATGATAGAATTATGTATATTAAAACATTTTACTCTTCCATTTTTTAATTGGATGATAAGTTTGGAAACAACAGGCTGAAGTGGACCCTATGGATTGGTTCACTCAGCCTTTGTTCCAGCTTCTTTCCACAGTGTTACTATGCTGCAGAGTCAGGAAAGTTAAGCATTGCATTTCATACATACCCTTGTATCTAGGATTCTGGATGTAAATAAGATTTCACAAATCAAATGCAATCTTTCAAGATTTGATGGCCAAGACAGATATAGGCCATCTTCTAGGAATTTTTGACTATTTTTTCTTGGCAAGTAAGCTTGTGGAGACATGAGATGTTCCTATAGTATGACTCTTCACCCAGCCTGTTTGTTGATACTGAGAAGTTGCAGCATTAACTTCTAGTCCTGGGATCGTAATTATAGATAAGTGCTCTTGAAATCAAAAATTCCAGTTTAGTCTTAAAAAGAGTAGCTCCCCTGGCAATTTTCTGTAGCAATCTAAAATGGTTTTTACAATCCTGGTCTAGATCATGCTCCTATCTCCTTTAATGTTTATATACACCTAATTCCCTGTATTAAATATATTTATGCTTAAAATACTTGAGTGTTTTCCTTCACCTACACTGAGCCCTAACTGATATATAGTTCAAATTTTTCATAATCTTCAGATGCCATTTTAGGGATGAATTATGCCCATTAAATATGCTTTTCATGTTTTTGTGTGGCTGTCTGTTTTTTTTGCCTTCAGTAGCTCATTTTTATTGGGGAAAAAAACACGTTTTAATATTTAGACAATAAAAAAGTCATTATAGATAATCTCCGTGGATTTTTCTTTCCTGCTTTTTAAAAAATTTTATTATGTTTTAGGTGAAAGTTTATAGGGTAAATTAATTTCTCGGTCAAAAATTTATACACATATTGTTTTGTGACATTGATTGCAATCCTCGCAGTGTGTCAGCACGCTCCTCTTTCCCTTTCCACCCTGGGTTCTCCGAGTCCATTCATCCAGTTTTCCTATCTGTTCCTGCCTTCTGGTCTTTGCTTTTGGGCAGGTGTTGCCCATTTGGTCTCATTTACATGACTGAACTAAGAAGCACTTTCCTCACGTGTGTTATTATTTGTTTTATACGCCTGTCTAATCTTTGGCTGAAAGGTGGACTTTGAGAGTGCCTGCAGTTCAGAGTTAGCAGAGTGCCCTGGAGCCATAGTTTTGGGGGTTCCTCAGGTCTCTGTCAGACCAGTAAGTCTGGTCTTTTTTGTGAATTTGAATTTTATTCTACATTTTTCTCCCGCTCTGTCCAGGGCCCTCTATTGTGATTCCTGTCAGAGCGGTCGGTGGTGGTACCCAGATACCATCTAGTTCTTCTGGGCTCAGGCTGGTGGAGGCTATGGTTCAAGCAGTCCGTTAGTCCTCTGGACTGAAATTTTCCTCACATCTTTGGTTTTCTTCATTTTCCTTAGCTCTGAACATGATGGGACAAATAGATGTGTCTTTGATGGCCGCTCGTAAGCTTTTCAGATTCCACATACTACTCACCAAAGTAGGATGTAGAACATTTTCTTTATGAAATACGTTATGCCAATTGACCTAGATATCCCCCAAGACCATGGTCCCCAAACCTCAGCCCCAGTAACTTGGTCCCTCAAGGTGTTTGGATGTGTCTAGGAAGCTTCCATGACTGTGCCTTGATCAAGTTATGCTGACTTCCCCTATATTGTGTGTTGTCTTTTCCTTCACCAAAGTTAATACTTGACTACTATTGAGTCAGTGATTTCTCCTCCCCACCCCTATCTTCCACCATAACCATCAAAGATTGTTTTTCTTCTTCTTTTCTTTTATCTGTGTGTAAGCCCTTTCTTGGGTTTTTTTAATAGTGATCTCATACAGTATTTGTCCTTTTGCGATTATTTCACTCAGCATAATGTGCTCCAGATTCATCCATGTTGTGAGATTTTTCCAGATTCATCATTGTTCTTTATAGTTGCATAGTATTCCATTGTGTGTATGTACTATAGTTTGTTTAGCCATTCATCTGTTGATGGGCACTTAGGTTGTTTCCATCTTTTTGCTATTGTGAATAATGCTACAATGAACATGGGTTGCATATGTCTATTTGTGTGATGGCTTTTATTTCTCTAGGATATATTCCTAGGAGTGGGATTGCTGGATCTATGTTATTTCTATTTCTAGCTTTTTAAGGAGGCTCCATATCATTTTCCCTAGAACCCTAGTGGCACAGTGGTTAAGAGCTCAGCTTCCAACTAAAAGGTTGGCAGTTTGAATCCACCAGCCATGCCTTGGAAACCCTATGTGGCAGTTATACTCTGTCATATAGGGTTGCTATGAGTCAGAATCAACTTGACGGCAGCAAGTATATCATTTTCCATTATGGCTGTAGCATTTTACACTCCCACCAGCAGTGCATAAGAATTCCAATCTCCCTGCAACCTTCGTTATTTTCTGTTTTTTGGATTAGTGCCGGTAATGTTGGGGTGAGATTGTATCTCATTGTAGTTTTGATTTGCATTCTCTAATGGCTAATGAGCAAGAGCATTTCCTCATGTGTCTGTTAGCTTCTTTGGTGACATGTCTGTTCATATCCTTTGCCCATTTTTTAATTGGATTATTTGTTTTTTTGTTATTGTGGTGTTGAAGTATTCCATAGATTTTAGAGATTAAACCCTTGTTGGATATGTCACAGTCAAAAAAATTTTTCCCAGTCTGTAGGTTCTCTTTTTAACTCTTTTGTTGAAGTCTTTTGATAAGCATAAGTGTTTAATTTTTAGGAGCTCCTACTTACCTGGTTTATCTTCTGGTGTTTGTGCATTGTTAGTTATGGTTTGTATTCTCTTTATGCCATGTATTAGCGCCCCTAGTGCTGTCCCTATTTTTTCTTCCATGATCTTTATCATTTTAGGTTTTGTATTTAGGCCTTTGATCCATTTTGAGTTAGTTTTTAAGTATGGTGTGAAGTATGGGTCCTGGTTCATTTTTTCACAGATGGACATCTAGATTTGCCAGAATCATTTGTTAAAAAGACTGTCTTTTTCCCATTGAATGGACTTTGGTCCTTTGTGAAAGATCATCTGACCATGGGTGAATGGATTTACATCTGGGTTCTCCATTCTCTTCCATCTGTCTGCATTTCTGTCATTGTAACAATACCAAGCTTTTTGACTACCGTGGCTGTATAGTAGTTTCTGAGATCGGGTAGTGTGAGACCTCCTACTTTGTTCTTTTTTGTCAATAATGTTTTTGCTTATCCAGGGCCTTTTTCCTTTCCATATTAAGTTGGTGATTA
>NW_004443962.1:14895208-14897212 GCF_000243295.1 Trichechus manatus latirostris | reverse complement strand
CTATAGGACAGAGTGGAGCTGCCCCATAGAGTTTCCAAGGCTGTAAATCTTTACAGAAGGAGACTTTCGTCATGGAGTGGCTGCTTGGTTTGAACCGCCAGCCTTTTGGTTAGCAGCTGAGCACTTAACCACAGCACCAGCAAGGGTCCTTTGATTTTGTATAGATGCCCTTTATATATGTTGAGGAATCTCTCTTATGTTCCTATTTTATTGAGAGTTTTTATCAGGAATGGGTGTTGAACTTTATCAAATGTCTAGTTCTTTATCCCTCCATTAGTTGCTTAAGGTTCCAGGATTGACATTTGTATATGTTGTACTTAGTTTTTTTTGGTCTTTACTGCAGAGGGATGGCATGATGCATGTGTCTAGGGTACCATGTTCTTTTCTTCCCTCTGTGTGGTTGCTTTTAATGTTGTATGATTTGAGGATGATGACAGGGTAATCTATATGGTTCATGTTGTTTGTAGTAAAGCAACAGCAACAGCTGGATTTTTTTTTTTTAGTCAAGTTCAATAAAAACTATTACTTGTATCATTACAATCCTAACTGAAACAAGTCAGAATTTTAAACGACTATAAGACACATCTTACATACAAGGATACATTTGGTCATCCTAGTAGCAGTTGGAAATGCATATTTCATTTGACAGTATTTGAAAAACCCTTTTATCACCTCAAAATAACTTGTGTATACAGACTTCCAAATGTTAAAAGTTGATCTCACGAATTTTTTGAATGTAAAAATACAGTTTGGCTCATATATAAAAGTAAAATTATGGACAGTATGGATTTAATGGTTTTTATCTTCTCAGAATTAATTAGAAATATTTCTGGTCCTGCATTCTTCACCTAACTTTTAAGGTTGGGAAGACAATTTTGCCACAAAACAAAAAATCAATAGGAATGCAATTACTATAAGTTTTAGTAGTATTATTTATGCAAAAAAGTGTCATGACACAATTCTTGTGGGCTTATGTTTTCTTGTTTAACGTCATATAATCAATATCTGTATTTGTATACATAAGAAAAATTTTATTTAGTTAAATAGTCCTGAAGAGTAATTAAAGTCTTTGCTCAACCAGTTTTGTTTCTACCTGTTTTCTCTTGTACTAAAACTTCAGAGACATGTTATTACAAATGTCAATGTGAAAAAATATGAACATATAATTTAGACAAATATAAATCCGTCTTTCAGAATCTTTGTGAATGTCTCAGTTTCATACCGCTAAAATGAACTAAGTTCCAAGTCCCTTCTGATTTTAGACTTTATGTTTGCTCTTATTTTTCTTTGTCTTTTGTCATATGAGAAAACAGAAAAATAAACAACTTGAATTTCACTGTTGGAATAAATAGTCATTCCTACCATTGCCCAATCTATTCCTAGTCCACTGAGGCCTAATTAAAAACAGATATGTATCCGCCAATCTTCCAATTAGAAAACATTAAGTGAAATGCACAAGGAAAGAATTCTTTTCCTTTTCTTTTGAAAATGGAAGCCTGTTCCCACTGATTCCCACTCTGTAGCAGATGTGCCTTTTGCATTAAAATTTATATTAATTATTTTCATGTGTTATGTGTTAGAGAGAAAATAAGCATACTCAAATCCATAATTCTTATAATTATATTGTAGTTTTAATTACATTGATAGAAAAAATATAACACAGATATAATTCAGATCAAAAGTCTTATTTGGTAAATAAAAATAAAATGTGTGTTATACAAATAAAATGATGATGGCTAGCCAAACAAAATACATAACACCTGGTAGATTTAGAAGATAAAATAGAATCCAGGTAGTTTTAAGGAAATATGAACAACAAACAACTGAAAATGGCAACAAAATGGAAATATGTCATTTGTGTTAGAAAACATACCTAGAAGTTATTTCAAAACAAGGTGGCAAAATATAATCAGACTAAATATTGTGGACTATGAATACCGCTGTTCTGGAGGAATTGCTGAAATTTCTCATTTCACACAAACGAACACACATTTTTTAGACTCT
>NW_004443962.1:14888352-14894325 GCF_000243295.1 Trichechus manatus latirostris | reverse complement strand
GCACACACAAAATCCTACATCCCCACAAATTACCAATATTAAGAATGAAAGTAGGGACATCATTACAGATCCCAAAGACATTAAAAGTATAATAAGGAAATATTACAACAAAGCCATGCCCATAAGTTTGACAACATACATAAAATGGACCAATTTGTTGCAGGACGCATACTACCAAAGCTCACTCAAGAAGAAATTAATAAGCTGAGTAGTGCTATATATACTAAAGAAATTGATTTTTAGTTGAACAACGTCAAAGAAAGAAAATCCCAGACCCAAATGGTGTCACTGGCAAATTCTACCAAACTTTTAAGGTAAAAATAACACCACTTGTAAACAAACTCCTCGAGATTTCAAAATTAACCAACTCCACTCTGTTAACTGACTAAAGAAGAAAAAAACCACATGATTATCTCAATAGATGCAGGAAAAGCATTTGACAATATTCAACACCCATTCATGATACAAATTTCAGTAAATTCTGAATGATAAAGGACACCTACATAAAGCCTACAACTAACATCACACATATTGGTAAAAGATCTAATACTTTCCTTTGAAGACTGGATCAAGGCAAGAATGCTCTTTCTCATTCCACCTGTTCAAAATTGTAGTGTAAGACCCAGCCAATGTGATAGGGTAATGAAAACAAAGAAAAAGCATGCAGATTGGAAAGGAAGACATGAAACGCTCCCTATTCACAGTTGACATAAATCTGTCTGCATAAAAAAGCCCAAAGAGCTACAAATAAACTTCTAGAACTAATAAATGAATTTAGCAAGGTCAGGAGACAGAAGTTTAATGCACAACAAATTATTGCATTTCTTTATACTAGTAATGAACATTTGTAATTTGAAATAAAACATGACACTTATACTATCCCCATAAAAATGAAATACTCATCCTTACATCTCCAGAGGGATCAATAGTATTTTTACCATGGAAGGTGTTCCTTCAATAGGTAATTGTAGAATAATTCAGAAAAATACCCAGAACTCTACTCAAGCTTGAAAAAAATTACAAAGTAATGAACATTTCTACTACATATTCCCTCATTTCAAAATAGCCTTGGATTTCCTTGATCATACATTTAAGCAAGGAAATATCACCCATTTGTTTAGGAGAGCACAGTTCTAACCTCAGTGAATTCTGGTGAAAGTCATTAAGTCTGTTGCTAGGGGAATTGCTAGCCAAATTTTAGAACAGAAGGGCCCAGTGAAGGGAATTTGCTGATGACTTCCAATAGCCATAGCAGGAGTTATTTTCTTTTTCCTTCGTTCCTTGAGGGAAGAAGTACTGTTGAGTGAAGAAAAAGAAAAATAGCTTTAATGTAGGAACCAAACTGAGATGATCTGCTCCTTTCCCCACGCAAGCCAAGGGAGGTGGGTGCACTTTCCCTGCTACAGAAGTGGAGGTTGGGGCTTATCTAACAGGAAGAAGCTTCAGAGAGTACTCCAGGTGCCACCCATGGGGGATTTAACTGAGCCCTGTCCTGTCTGGTTTTTCTGCCAATGGGGTGGGGGTCAGGAGGAATAGGGCCCTTGTAAACAGAGCGGATATTGGGCACACACTGCTAGGGGACGGTGTTGCTACACTGAAACCTAGCGTGCTTACTCTGGAGATCAAAACCAGGATCCAGAGAACAGCCCACATTTCTGTTGCCTTCTCAGCAAGAACCACTCTCACCTCTGAGACCTGTCTTTTGCCCTGAAGTTATGGTCTCTAATCACTGACATCACTGACTCTATGTATATTACTCTCTCAATGCTCTCTCTAAGGATTTCTTGGTCTCTTCAGTCAGTTACTGTTCTAATACAGGTATTACTCCACTATTTGTCATCCATTATGTTCATTACAGTACAGTATTTCATTGTATATCAATAATACAGTTTATTCATTCTAATTTTTTGTGATTGGTGTTATATATTTTATTGCTAGTCTTAAAGGTAATTGTATTTTTTAATTGTTGTAAAAATATAAATAACATCTGTCTATTCAATATTTTTCAAGGGTCCAATTCAGTGACACAAATTACTTCAAGCACGTTGTACAGCCATCGCCAATACCCACTGCCAGATTTTCAATCACCATAAACAGAAACTCAGTGCTTCCTAAACAATGATTCTCTTTTTCCTCCACCCCTGGGAACCACTATTAAACTCTGATCTCTATACATTTGCCTATTCCAAGTGTTTCATATTAGTGAGACCATATAATATTTGCCCTCTTGTGATTGACTTACTTCACTCAGCATATTGTTTTCAAGGCTCATCCATGTTGTAGCATGTAGCAGGACTTCGTTTCTATTTATGGCTGAGTAATATTCCATTATAGGTACCACATCTTATTTATCCATTTATCTGTTGATGGACGTTTGGGCTTTTCCTACCTTTTAGCTATTGTGAGATCCATTCCATTCTTACTGGACTTTTAGATTTTGGGGGGGTATTACAAACAATGATGCTGTGAACATTGTTGTTCGTGTGCCCTGTAGTCCATGCCAAGGAGATGGTATGCAGTAGGTTTATGTTGCTTGCAAATGTCCTGACTGCGAAGACAAGAGTGTACAAAGCAGAAACCACAAGGGGTTGGATGTTACAGCGTGCACTTCTGCAGCCTTCCTCTGCTTCAGTCATCCCACATGAAGTGAAGCCATTTAAGTCCAGACTCTGAGTTAATGATAACCTGTGTGAGTTTGTTAACTTGTGAAGTTGTTTCCCCCAGACAACCTCTAAGGAACCCTGGTGGTGTAGTGTTTAAAGCACTTGGCTGCTAAATTCCATGGTTCAAATCCACCAGCAGCTCCATGTGAGAAAGATGTGGTAGTCTGCTTCCATAAAGCTTACAGCCTTGGAAACCCTATGGGGCATTTCTACTCTGTCCTACAGGGTCACTATGAGTCAGAACTACTTGAAGGCAATGCATTTGGTTTGGTTTTGGGCAACCTCTATTGGACTGATCATTGTTCTACTAAAGCTTGACAGTTTTTTCTTTCAGAATTTTTCTTATTTTTACAATTTACTTCCCATCCCTCTGCAGTTTGCTCGCAGAATGGAACCCACATAGTTATACAAGGAGTCATCTTTTATTTTGATAAATATCATTCAGTATATCATTGTACCTCAGTCTGTTTACTTTATGAATATATAACTCTTCCCTAGCTTCATTGTTAATGGCATCTTCTTTGCTAATTTTACTTCTTTTGGTTCGTTTTGTGAAGGGAAACTTTGCATATTCATCGCCAGCTATCCAAAATCATTGTTATGCATTTCAGAATATAGAACTTGAGGGTGAAACGTTGCAGTTTTTGTGCGAGGGGTGCACGTGCCTGTGTGAGTTAACCTTAAAAGCTTTAGTTGTACTGTATGGGTACAGTACCTTTGCAGGAAGAGTAAATCATTCTAGGTGTCCTGTCAGGGTATGCCATACGTTGTATTTTTAAAACTGGTGTTCCCGGCCTGTATGCATAAATAAAGATAGCTTACATTTTTGGTTTTCTTTTGATGCCCCAGAACCAAAAAAATAAAATGAAATAAAAATCAGTTGCTGTCAATTTTGACTCCTAGTGACCTTACAGGACAGGGTAGAACTGCCTCATAGGTTTCCAAGGAGCGGCTGATGGATTCAAACTGCCAACCTTTTGGTTAGCAGCTATAGCTCTCAACCACTGTGCCACCCAAGAGATGCATGGATGGTACTTCAGAACCATTGTTAACTTTTAACACATTTTATATTAAACCCTGTTATTTTAAGCTTCATGTCTGTTTCCAAATCTGTATTAGCACCTTCCTTCTCTCACTGGTTACCTTTCAGTAAAATGGCTGATAGAGGAGTGTCATGGCAAGGTGACAGGTAGATGTGTGCAGACTCTCTGGAACTTTTAAAGGAGTCTCTCCTTTAAGGACTCACTAAGGAAACATAGTAAGTACACAGGCACTGCCTCTTGCGAAAGATGTATGTCCCAGTTGAGAAGTAATGCAAAAGGCAGGGAATTTGACTTGGAACAGGGTCTCAAACCCTAAAGATTAAAACTGTGGTTAGGTTGCTAAAGTTTTATTATAAACAAGTGGCTTGTTTGTCCTTGCACCTAGACCTAAGGGCTTCAATTTTCAGTAAATTCTCTAACTCAAACTTCTTCCCAGCAACAACACAAACAAATGCTCTGGCCTCTGTATTAATCAGAGGTCTTTCTGTTGCAAGTGAGAAACTCTACCTCAAAATATTTGAAGCAAACAATTAAATATAATACTGTTATGTCACCAGGATATCCAGGAGTGACCTCAGCTGATCTAGAAGTGGCCTCACGCTAATCCAGAGCCTCAAAATGGGGTTCTGATTCTACTTCTACACTACTTCTACTCCATGCTTCTCTCTCTCTGTTGCTTTCTGCCCCATTGCACCTCTTTCTGATTGTTTCCTGCTGCACACAGACTTTCTCCATATGACAAGATGGTGGCTGATAGCTGCCCTAGACTGTCTCTATATCTCCAACAGAAAAATCTCAGAAGACCTTTGAGTGGCCCAGTTTGGATCTCATGTCCAGCCCCAGCGGCTGGAGTACAAGACACAGGATTATTAGCTCCTCCACACAGAGGAGAGGAGGAGCTATCAAAGAAAAGAGAAGAAGAAATACTGGGAATATATTCTGGGTGGTCAAATCCTATGATTGCCACACACAGACCCCCAAAACCAAACCAAACCAAACCCACTGCCATCAAGTCGATTCTGACTCATAGCGACCCTGCAGGACAGAGAAGAGCTGCCCCACCGGGTTTTCAAAGCTGTAAATCTTTATGGAAGCAGACTGCTACATTTTTCTCCCATGGAGCGGCTGGTGAGTTCGAACTCCTGACATTTCGATGAGCAGCCAAGTGCTTTAACCACTGTGCTAGCAGTGCTCCTGACACACAAAGAGCCCACAAAGTTTTGTAAAGATTTCCTTCTAAATCCCTGACCTCAGAAACACCCTTAATTCACATCATTAATGGCAGATGGAGACACTCATATTTCCTAGACTTACAAAGCCTGCCAAGTGTTTGGGAGAGAGCTACACCTTTCTGAGAAATGGTTTTAACTTAGATGAAATTGGTGATAGATAAAAAATTAACTTGGCTTTTTAAAACACCTTGGAATATAAGGTGAGATACTGATCAGGTAATTGTTAATGAAGACTGAGGAAGGAAAGGAATTGAAAAACAAGTTCATATTTTCTAATTTATCATTCACTTTGACTTTCCTTCATTTAATCATCAAGAACTATCATTGTATTCCAAAACCAAACCCATTGCCATGTAGTCCATTCCAACTCATAGCGACCCTATAGGACAGAATAGAACTGCCCCATAGGATTTCCAAGGAGTGGCTGGTAGATTCAAACTGCAGACCTTTGGTTTAGCCGCTGAGCTCTTAAGCACTGTGCCACCAGGGCTCCATAATTGTATTAGAGAAATCAAAAACCATCATTTCACTGAAATGTTATAATAAAAAGCATGTAATTTCTTCCATTTGTGGCAACTCAGGTAGGAAAGTAATATCTGTAAATTTAATAAGTCGTCTCTTTAATAAACCAGCTGATAAAGGCTTAATCCTTACTAAAAAAAGAAAATACAAGTTTAGTACTATTAGGCATAAAAAACTGAATGCAAGTAACAATAAGGGTCCTTCTACTCAGACCAGAAAAGGACAAAAACTGCATTATAGACAATAAAAAACAAACAAACCAAAAGCATAGTATAGAACAATGAAGGAAGAAAAAGGGCCCTATAGAACCAGTGACTATTCTCTTGACTTTCATTATTAGAGGTTATCATTTTAGCAAAGAAATACTGGAAATCAGTAACAGCTCTCTGCCATAAAGTATTCTCAATTGTTTGAATTATCTGTATAGTAAAATATATGTAGTTCTCACATCATTGAGTGGTTCTTCATAAAGTTATAATTTAAACTATTTTCCTGGTATTGCTGTAGATATAC
>NW_004443962.1:14881960-14883028 GCF_000243295.1 Trichechus manatus latirostris | reverse complement strand
CAATTTTGCTATTTTACTCACCTTTTATGCAGCAATAGCTATCACCACATGCTAGTCTCTAACAGAAACTGAAGATATTTAACACGATCTATATTGTGTATAAGCTGTTACATTGGGTTTAGATGCATTTTCTATAGTAATTTGCTGCATTTGTTTGGAATTTTTGATAAACACACATCCTAATTGATTCATACCTGGCATTCAGCAGCCACCTATTCTATATTTTCATGTCTAAACTATAAAATTGGAATAGACGGCATCCTATGCAGGGATGTATTGATTATATTTTATTTAATTAATTTAAACAGATACTATATGAACATGGAAAAACATGAAAAAGAGATAAAAATATACGCCAGGAGGTAGACGTGTGTTTCTCCTACTACAGTCTCAGCCATTCAGTTTGCTTTCCTAGATGAAACTGATGTTTACAATATTTAGAATACCCTTCTGAAAATATTCAATGCATATGAAAGCATGTGGAGATATGAATATAGAAACACACACAATGAATTTCCTATACTAAATCATATCATGTTGCTATGAGTCAGAATTGACTTGATGGCAATGGGTTATAGATCTTCAGGTGAAACAAGTGCTCGGCTACTAACCGAAAGGTTAGTGGTTCAAACCCATCCAGAGGTGGCTCAAAAGAAAGGCTTGGCAATCTGCTTCTGAAAGGTTGAAGCTATGAAAACCCTACAGAGCACAGATGTACTGTGAAACACATGGGGTTGCCATGAGTAAGAGTCGACTTGATGGCAAGTAGTAACAGAGCTAGGAGATTATTTCTTATTAGTATGTATACAGCTGTCTCATTCTTTTATTGCCCACATAGTATTCCATTTAATGGATTACCATGAATTTCTTGATCTCTCCCCTGTGGGTAGTTGTTTAATTATTTCCAGTCCTGTGACATTGCAGTCCATGTTGTAATGCATATCCTTGTATGGACGTAATTTGGGACATATGCCAGAATATTTGTGGAATTAATTCCCAGAAATAGAATTGTTAGGTCGAAGGATATTTCCATTTTTATTTTTGATAAATATTTAACAAATTTCCCTC
>NW_004443962.1:14872527-14880353 GCF_000243295.1 Trichechus manatus latirostris | reverse complement strand
AAAGAGTTGAACAGAAGATTTCAAAAGGCAACTGGAGAAGACAAAGTAAAGTATTATAATGACATATTCAAAGACCTAGAGAGAAAACCAAAAGGGAAGAACACACTCAGCATTTCTCAAGCTGAAAGAACTGAAGAAAAAATTCAAGCCTCAAGTTGCAATATTGAAGGATTCTACGGGGACAATATTAAACGATGCAGGAAGCATCAAAAGCAAATGGAAGGAATACAGAGGTTCACTATACCAAAAGGAATTGGTCGACGTTCAATCATTTCACGAGCATATGATCAGGAACCCACGGTACTGAAAGAAGAAGTCCAAGCTGCACTGAAGGCATTGGAGAAAAACAGGAATTGACGGAATATCAATTGAGATGTTTCAACAAAGGGATTCAGTTCTGGAAATGCTCACTCATCTATGCCAAGAAATTTGGAAGACAGCTAGTTGGCCAACCGACTGGAAGAAATCCATATTTATGCCTATTGCCAGGAAAGGTGATCTAACCAAACGTGGAAATTATCCAACAGTATCATTAATATCACACACAAGTAAAATTTTGCTGAAGATCATTCAAACGCAGCTGCAGCAGTATACCAACAGCGAACTGCCAGAAATACAAGCCAAATTCAGAAGACGACATGAAACCAGGGGTGTCATTGCTTGCCAGATGAATCTTGGCAGAAAGCAGAGAATATCAGAAAAATGTTTACTTGTGTTTTACTGACTATGCAGAGGCATTTGACTGAGTGGATCATAACAAACTATGGATAACATTGGGAAGAATGGGAATTCCAGAATACTTAACTGTGCTCATGAGGAACCTGTACATAGATCAAGAGGCAGTCATTCCCACAGAACAAGGGGATACTGTGTGGTTTAAAGTCAGGAAAGTTATGCATCAGGGTTGTATCCTTTCACCATATCTATTCAATCTGTATGCTGAGCAAATAATCTGAGAAGCTGGACTACATGAAGAAGAATGGGGCATCAGGATTGAAGGAAGACTCATTAACAACCTGCATTATGTAGATGACACAACTTTGCTTGCTGAAAGTGAAGAGGACTTGAAGCACTTACTGAAGATCAAAGACCACAGCCTGCAGTATGGACTACACCTCAACGTAAAGAAAACAAAAATCTTCACAACTGGACCAACAAGCAACATCATGATAAAGGGAGAAAAGATTGAAGTTGTCAAGGATTTCATTTTACTTGGATCCACAATCAACACCCATGGAAGCAGCAGTCAAGAAATCAAAAGAAGCATCGTATTGGGCAAATCTGCTGCAAAAGACCTCTTTAAAGTGTTGAAAAACAAGTATGTCAACTTGAAGACTAAGGTGGGCCTGACCCAAACCGTGGTGTTTTCAATCGCCTCGTGGGCATGTGAAAGCTGGACAATGAGTAAGGAATAATGGAAGAAGAATTGACACCTTTGAATTGTGGTGTTGGAGTAGAATATTGAATATACCGTGGACTGCCAAAAGAACAAACAAATCTATCTTCGAAGAAGTATGACCAGCACGCTCCTTAGAAACAAAGATGGTGAGACTACCTCTCATATACTTTGGATATGTCATCAGGAGAGATCAGTCCCTGGAGAAGGACATCTTGCTTGGTAAAGTAGAGGGTCAGCAAAAAAGAGGAAGACCCTCAATGAGATGGATTGACACAGTGGCTGCAGCAATGGACTTAAGCATGACAATGATTCTGAGGATGGTGCAGGACCAGGCAGTGTTTTGTTCAGTAGTACATAGGGTCACTGTGAATCAGAACCAACTCAATGACACCTAAGAACAATAACAGGAGACAAGACAGTTATTTTCTGTGTATCATCTTTTAATGTCGTTAACTATATTTCCATTGGAATGTTGATTTGGGCTGCCACGAATGAGTCCATAAAATTCACTTATGTGTGAATACTTCCCCTGAAATTACATGGTGCATAAACTTTTCATTGTATATGAAGCCCTGTTGTTGGTCATTTTCTATGTATATGAAGGTTCTGTTTATATATTATGAAAATGCACATTTCGTATATGATATTTGTTGCAAATATCATCTTAGGTGGTCAATTGTCTTTTGACCTAGTTTATAATTTTTTTTTTTTTTTTTTGCTGTTATTGTTGTATTTGCTTCTTAAAATTTTATGAAATCTGGTTTGTAACGCTTTGATTTTAGTGGCTCCAAAATTTTGTGTCATATTTAGGACAAACTTCCCTATACTAATAGCATAAAAATAATTGTATAGTTATCTTCTACAGGAGCCCTGGTGCTGCAGTGGTTAAGAGCTCAGCTGCTAACCAAAGTTCTTCAGTTCTAATCCACCAGCTGCTCCTTGGAAACCCTACTCTGTCCTACAGGGTTGCTATGAGTCGGAATCAACTTGATGGCAACAGGGTTTTTGTTTTTTTGTTTTTTTTTTTTTTGGTGTTATCTTCTATAATGTTTACGATTTTATTTTCTATATTTCTAATGTTTGTTCCAGCTAGAATATCTATAGATGTAAGAAGTAAGGAAAACACATTTTTTTTCTACAAGGGTGCCCAGTTATCGCAATACCACTTATTGAATAATTTTTCAGCAGTTAGATGCAATTCATCTCTAATACGTACTAGATTTCCATGATCTATTTCTCAAATCCCTGTTCTTTTCTTTTGATCAGTCAACTATTTATGCATTAAGTACCATGCTGTTTAAATTAGAATAGTTTCAAAACTATTCTTCCTGATTTTTATTTTACAGTTTTTTCGTAGGTATATTTACTTCTTAGCTTTTTCCATATGAGTTTTAATATCATCTCGCTCAGGTCTTAAAATAAGGTCTGTTAATATATGGAAAGGGGATTATATTTTATTTAAAGATTAATTTAGGAAATACTACACCTTTTTGAGACTGAATAGTCCTATGCAAATAGACACTAAGCCTTTCCATATGTTTGAATGATCCTGTGTATCTCTCAGTAGTGTTCACGGTTTTTTTTTCCTTCTTGAACATTTCTTGTTAAACTTAATCCTAGGATTTTAGTGCTTCTGTTGTTGCTATTAAGATGGGATATTTTCTTCCATAAATATTCTTCTTACTGGTTTTATTTATCTATAGGAAACCAACAGATTTTGGTATATAATTTTACATGCTAACACCTTATTGAATTATTTTATTTATAGTATTTTCTTGATAATTATCTTGGGTTTTCAAGTAAACAATTATAGCATATGCAGACAATTATAATTTTTATGTTTATGATTTATATACATCTTCCTTCTTTTTCTTATCTATGTGCATGTCTAGTATCTTAGAAAAAAGTTTAATAATTTGTGTTAATGGACATCCTTGTCTTATTCCTAATGTTAGTAGAAATTGTTCTAGTGTTTCTCTAACAATCACAATGCTCACTTTTGGGTTGGGATAAATATATTTATATTTTAAAAATAGGATTTTGTCAGGAATAGATTTTATCAAGTGTCTTTCCATCATCTAGGATGACGTGTTTTCTTTTAAAATCTATTAATGTAGTGATTGAATAACTAATTTCCTAATATTGACCCATCCTAACATTTCTGGAATAAAGTTCTACTTGGTCAAGAAGTATTATTCTTTTAAGATGCTGTTTTATTTGGTTTGCAACTGTAGAACACCTCCCTGGTTAACATTTTCCTAGTGAAATGTCACTTGGTTTTTAATACTCAAACTTCATAAAGTATATCTCTCAGTGTGGTGTTTTTCAGCTGATGTTTTAATTGCAAAAATATATTTACAGCTAAAAAATTGAACGTCTCATTCCTAACAAAGTGATGTGCAGAAAATCTTAAAGTTACATTCCAAATAAAATTGGCACAGTATGATGAATGCCAACAACAAAGATGTGCATGATAGCAATGATAAGAAACATTTTTTTTTAAATAGCCTGATATCTCTTTTCTTTATCTTTTTATTCTTTTCCCTTTTCTTTTCTTCACTTCCATTCTCTACCTAAAGAATTCACTACAAACAGCATAAGGTGGAACTAAGCCAAGTAGGCATTGGCACAGAGGCAAGAAGAGGGTACTGTGATGGTCCAGTGTGAGGTTTCAGAGCCTATGTATATTGAACAGAGTATACATGAAGGGGTTAACAGATAGCTAATTATGAAGTGTGGGAGCCCATGCAGGGTGAAAAAGGCTTCCTCACAGTGAGATAGTTCCATGTAGAGTAGGGAAGGATAAAGAAGACATTCACATTTAGTAGAGAAAGCAGTAGCAGCAATGGGATATTGGTTATATATGCAGGGAATGATTAAATAAGCAAATACATCAGGTCTAAAGGAAGCCCTGTTTCTCACTGTAAGAGAAGAGAATTACAAATACTGAAAAGAATACAACTAAAGTGAATCTTGTGGCATTGGACTGGAATTGGAGGTATCCTATGGCTTTCGATATAGACAGATAGCTATCAAAATAAATTTCAATGTAAATATGCATATTTTTACACATGTATTGTCTAGTTCTCTTCACTAACACAACTTTAAGGCAACAAAACCTAAAAGCAGTGAGCACACCTAGCCCTCAGATCTAGGTGTCTAAATAGCATTCCCTGCTAAAAAAAAAAAAAAACAGGAATTCTTAAAAGAGTTGGCTGATCCCAGGTCTGGAGCAGAGATAGCACAAGATCCAAGAATATCTTGTTGAACCAGGAGATAAGAAACTAACATGAGAATATGTTAAAAGCCAGCTTGAAGGAGTTCTCACTTGCCAAAAACAGAGATAACTTGAGCATAAAAATAAGCAATGACATTAACAAATTATAACACATTACACAAAATAGGTATCCATGAGTCCATACTGATATAAGGAAAGAATATGTTGAAAGTTTGATGAGGAACAGGAAACTTAAATAGTTTTAAAGTGCACTCCCCCAAAATACTCACTAATTACAAAGACGAAAGAGTAAATTTACAGTGGAAATGTCTTGCATACATCACTTTTATCAAGTGATCATACATAATACGATCAGTAATGGAACAAATCAAAATCATGGGCTACTTGATAGAATTTAAAGAGAACATAGAGACATGTTTGTAGTATTCCTGCTCAAAAACACACAACCTGAATATAATCATGACTTAACATCAGACAAACCCAAATTGAGGGTCATTCTTCAAAATAACTGATCTATGATCTTCAAAAATTTCAAGGTCATAAAATGCAAGGAAAGACTAAGAAAACTTTCCAGGTTAAAGGGGACTAAAGAGATATAATGACTAAAAGAAACTTATGATTTTTGACCCAGATACTTCTGTTACAAAGGACATTATTGGGATACTCAGCAAAACTTGAGTTAGGTCTGATGATTAATATACATCCATGTCTTTGTAGGAAATAAACACTAAATTATTTAGGGATAATGGGGCATCATGCCAGCAAATAGTTCATGTAAAAAAATCTTTCTTTTTGCTGTACTTGAAATTTTCCCTAAGCTGGAAATTGTTTTTAGAATAAATAAATAATGACATAAAACCTTTTTTTAAAGGGCCTAAACATCAGACTTATAGGAAGATGGAGTAAGTATAACTTTTCTTATTCCTCCCGATAAGTACAACTAAAAACCCTAGACATTATTCTGAAACAAACATAAGGAGCTTCTAAAAGGTAGAGAGAAGAAGCCAGAATGCCTAGGGAAGCTTTGGATCCAAGGAATGACACAATAGTGAGTTCTGAGGTCTTCTTTTTGCCCCATATATCCCAAACTTGGAGCTGAAGAAGCTGACACCTGAAAACACCAACAAGTGCAGACAGTAAAAAAAGCCACATCGAAAGTCTGCTCTCTCTAACCAAATGACCAGAAAAGGGGCAGCGTAGCAAGACAGAAAACTCAGAAAATAACTAATCCACCCCAGCCAAATACCACAGGAAAAAAAAAAAAAAAACCTTTAACCCTAACTCCACAAACACCATCAAAGACCAGTAAGCAGTCTAGACTTCTCCCCTTGCCAGGCAGTAATGAGTTACCCTAATACCATCTCTGAGGTTGTATCACAGAAGGCCGTGGAGGGAGCCAGAAATTTTATCACTACTGCCGGTATCAAGACAACCACTCTTCCTAACAGTGCCAGCTGAGACAACATGGGGAGCCTAGACTTCTACCCCCACCCAGAAATAATGAGGAACCCCCCTCGTTTCTCATGTGGACAATGTCAAAGGATGCCTGGTGGAAAGTCAGGACTTTCACCTTCACCCAGCAGTAATGAGACAACCCCTACCATGGTGCCAGTGGACACCATGTTGGAGGCCAGAACTCCCATTATCACCCAGAAGTAAATAGGTAAATAGAAGCTCCCCTCCCCTAGAGTATCAGCAAAAGCTGAGTGGAAAACCTGGGATTTTATCTCCACCTGGCATTATCAAGGTGGTGACCACCTTTCCCAAGACGGAGTGGTAACATAAATGGCCAGCTAAAACAGGAGTGTTTCAATAACATACAGAGTCTCATAACATATTGCTAAAATGTCCATGTTTCAACCAAGTATCACTCATCATACCAAGAATCAAAAAGATCTCAAACTGAATTAAAAAATACAGTGAAAAGAGGTCAACTCTGAGATGAAAGAAATGTTGGAATTATCTAAAAAAGATTATAATGCAACCATAAGCCCTAGCAAATACAGAGACTCAGAAAATAAATACAAGTTATAAAAACCAAATGGAAGTTCTAGATCTGAAAAACACAATACCTGGCATAAAAAGCTCAGTGGATGGGTTCAACAGCAGAATGGGGTGGGGGAAGGGGGGAATAAAGGAAAGACTGAGTGAACTGGAAGATAGAACCATCAATGAATCAAAGAAGAAGTCTCAAGGGAAATAAAAATGCACTAAACTTAATTACAATGAAAATACAGCATGTCAAAGTTTGTGGGAAACAGCTAAAGCAGTGCTAAGAAGGAAATGTATAGCACAAAATGCATAAATTAGAAAACAGGAAAAGTCTCAAATCAATAGTCTAACCTCTCACCTCAAGAACTTACAAAAAGTGAAAATAAACCCAAGCAAAAAGAGGAAATAATAAAGATAAAAGCAGAGATCAATGTAATTGTAAACAGAGAAAATAATGAAACAAAAAGCTGGTTCTTTGTAAAGGTCTATAAAACTGAAAAACCTTTAGGAAGACTGACAAAGAATAAAGGAGAGAGGACGTAAATTATCAATATCAAGAATGAAACAGAATGTCATTACAAACACCACATACATCAAAGGAATAATAAGGGAATGCTACAAACAACTCTACACACTTAAATTTGACAACTTTGATAAAATGGACCAATTCCTCGAATAACACAAAGTACCATAATTCACCCAGTATGAAATAGAAAATTTGAATAGCTCTATAACTATCAAAAAAATTAAATCCGTAATTTAAAAAAACTCCCCTAAAAAATTTTCCAGGCCCAGATGGAGCCTGGAGAGTTCTACCAAACATATAAAGTAGAATTAACAACAATTCTGTACAATCTCTGCCAAAAAAAAAAAAAGAGAGAACACTCCCAATTCATTTTATGAATCTAATATTACCTTGATACCAATACCAATGACTGTACAAAAATATAAAACTATCAATATCCCTCATGAACATAGATTCAAAAATTCTTTAAGAAATGTTAGCAAGAAGAATTCAGAAATATATAAAAAGAATTATATACCATCACCACACAGGGTTTATTCCAGGGATGCCAGGCTGATTCCATATTTAAAAACAGTGACTATAATCTATCATATTAGCAGGATAAGAAGAAAAATCACATGATTATACACACTGGTGCAATAAAAGAATTTGACAAATTTCAACAATTATTC
>NW_004443962.1:14866314-14868011 GCF_000243295.1 Trichechus manatus latirostris | reverse complement strand
GTCTTTGGTTAGATTTATTCCTAAGTATTTTATCTTCCTAGGAGCTATTGTAAATGATATTGATTTGACGATTTCCTTTTCAAAGTACTCTTTGTTTTTGTAGGGGAACCCAACCCAACTGCTTTTCGTATGTTTATCTTGCATCCTGATATTTTGCTGAAATCCTCTATTAGTTCTAGTAGTTTTCTTGGGGTTTCTTTGGGTTTTCAGTGTATAAGATCATATCATCCGCAAACAGAGATACTTTTACTTCTTCCCTACCAATCTGTAAATGCTCTTTATTTCTTTTTCTAGCTTAATTGTTCTGGCTAGGACCTCCAGCACAATGTTGAATAAGAGTGGCGATAAAGGGCATCCTTGTCGCAGTCTCTTCTGATATCCATTTTGGTCTTTTCTTTCTTTCCTGTCTTTTTAATGACCTCTTTCTTTCATCATGTGTGGTATTCTTGATGTCATTCCACCTTCATTGGTGTTCAACACATCAATTCTATTCTCGAGATGGTCTCTAAATTCAGGTGGGATATAGTCAAGGTATATCCCATGTGTATGTCAGTTTTTCCTACTGTGGGGGCTTGCCTGTTGCTGTGATACTAGAAGCTGTGCCACTGGTATTAAAATACTTTCAGGGTCACCTATGGCAGGCAGGTTTCAGCTGAGCTTCCAGAATAAGATACACTAGGAAGAAGGAACTGGTGGTCTACTTCTGAGAAGAATTAGCTAGCGAAAACCTTACAAATAGCAGTGGAACATTGTCTGATATAGTGCCAGAAGATGAGCCCCTCAAGTTGGAAGGTGCTCAAAAGACTACTGGGGAAGGGCTTCCTCTTTAGAGTCAATCTTAATGACATTGATGGAGTCAAGCTTTTGGGACTTTCATTTGCTAATGTGGCATGACTCAAAATGAGAAGAATTAGCTATAGACATTCATTAACAACCAGAACATAGAATGTATGAAATATGGATTTAGGAAAATTGGAAATTGTCAAAAATGAAAAGCAAGGCATAAACATTGATATCCTAGGTGTTAGTGAGCTGACATGGACTGGTATTTGCCATTTTGAATTGAACAATCATATTGTCCACTATGCCAGGAATGACAACTTGAAGACAAGTGACATTGCATTCATCATCAAAAAGAACATTTCAAGATCTATCCTGAAGTACAATGCTGTCAGTGATAGGATAATGTACATAAGGCCACAAGGAAGACCATTTAATATGACAATTATTCAAATTTATGCACCAACCATTAAGGTCCAAAGATGAAGAAACTGAATATTTTTACTAACTTCTCCAGTCTGAAATTGATCGAACATGCTATCAGGATGCATTGATAATTACTGGTGATTGGAATGTGAAAGTTGGAAACAAAGAAGAAAGGACCGTAGTTGGAAAATGTAGCCTTGGTGACAGAAACAATGCCAGAGATTACATGATAGAATTTTGCAAGACCAATGACAGGCGGACCTCACCTGAAGGAATACACAGGAATCAAACTGACTACATCTGTGGAAAGAGACAATGATAAAGCTCAATATCATCAGTCAGAACAAGGCCAGGTGCTGACTGCAGAACAGACCATCAACTGCTGATATGCAAGTTCAAGTTGAAGCTGAAGAAAATTAGAACAAGTTCACGGGAGCCAAAGTATGACCTTGAGTACATCCCACTTGAAGCCACCTACAAGACTTAAAAAA
>NW_004443962.1:14863631-14865347 GCF_000243295.1 Trichechus manatus latirostris | reverse complement strand
TACTATTTGTCTGCTGCAAAAGACCTCTTTAAAGTGTTAAAAAGCAAAGTTGTTGCTTTAAGGACTAAGGTGCACCTGACCCAAGCAATGGTGTTCTCAATCTCTGCTTATGCATGAGAAAGCTGGACAAAAAATAAGAAAGACCAAAGAAGAATTGATGCCTTTGAATTATGGTGTTGGTGAAGAATATTAAATATACCATGGACTTCCAGAAGAAGCAACAAATCTGTCTTGGAAGAAGTACAGCCAGAATGCTCCTTAGAAGCAAGGACGGAAAGATTTCATCTCATATACTTTGGACATGTTATAAGGAGAGACCAGTCTCTGGAGAAGGACATCATGCTTGGTAAACTAGGAAGTCAGTGAAAAAGAGGAAGACTCTTGATGAGATGGACTGACATAGTGGCTGCACCTAACAACAACAAGCACATACTATTTGTGGTAGTCTTAGCATTGAGACTATCACATCTATGTGTTATGGAATAAAATTAACACGTAATCATGGGATAGTCTATATTTTCAGCATCTTTGAGAACTGTAATTCCTGGCACGGGTAAAGGGAGATATCAGTGGAAGATGGAAGAACCTGAGTAATAAACCTGCTATCCTTACTTTGAAACTCATGAAAGTATCAGAATAAACTTATGATATATTTTATCTCTTAAAAATATCTTCTAGCTCTGTCCACTGAAAAGACTTAGAAACTGTCCAAACCAATAGCAACATGCATTGCTAGTGCCCAGATTGTTGTCTCTATATACCATATTGCACTAAAAGGAACTAAGACTTTTCAGCGAAAAGGCTAATTCAATTCATGGATGAGTCAGGGACTTGTCATACCAGAGAAAACTATCAAAGACTACTAAGCTGGGGTCTGAATCACAGGAAGTCAACTTGAAAATCTTCCCACTATCAAATCAGGAAAACTTTAGCTTCAATTAGAATAAAAACTGTCTTGAATGGAAACATATCAAATATGTTTCAATCTATTGTGAATAATAAAACTAAAAGAAAAAAAGAAAAGACCAATCGGCCACCATACTAACAATCCAACTCATTGTTTTGAAAACTGGAGAATAAAAGGAAAGAATTAGACACTTATTCCAGCTTTCCCATTCAATTACAACATTGGATAACCAAAGCGAAATGAGGGGAAATTTCTCTGTATAGAACTAATCTGGCTAATAAATGAAGAAGCAATGACAGAAGCAAAATGTCACCATTACCTAAATAGATTAATGGATCTAGACAGTGAATATCAGGGACTGCTAACAGCCAGTCATTATGTGCCTCCTGATGGAAAAAGATATTGCTAGTTATGAAACAGTCATGCTGATAACACTGAAACTCAATCTGATCCGTTCCTAGGTCAAACTACCAATATACAGGAAATAAGAACATAGGTATATTAGATAGATAGATAGACAGACAGAGAGAGAGATTAAGAGATTTAAAAAACACATCACTCAATCATAACATTTGGCTCTTTCTTATGTGGTTTCTGAGTAAAACAAATATGTTGTTAAAACAGTTTATATAACATTTTTTAAAGAATCAGAAATTTGAACTTTGGTTGTCTGATGGTATTAGGAATCACTGGGATTTTTTTTTTTTTTTTCAGTTGTACAATTTTGTGGTAATTTTTTTCAAAAGAATCCTTATGCTTTAGATATATACACTGAGATATTCACAAATTAAAAATAAAATATCCAGGAT
>NW_004443962.1:14861543-14862521 GCF_000243295.1 Trichechus manatus latirostris | reverse complement strand
TCATCTGCATAATCCAGGTTGTTAAAGCGTCTTCCTCCATTCCTGATTCCCCATTCTTCTTCATATAGTCCAGCTTCTCAGATTATTTGCTCAGCATACACATTGAATAAACATGCTGAAAGTATACAATCCTGATGCACACCTTTTCAGACTTTAAACCACACAGTATCCCCTTATTCTGTTCAGATGACTGTCTCTTGATCTATGTACAGATTCCTCATGAGAACAATTAAGCGTTCTGGAATTCCCATTCCTCACAATGTTATCCATAATTTGTTACAGATCCACAAATCATGCAATTTAGGAATAATGCTTATTTAGGAATAAGTATTTTAATAAGCATTATCACATAGGAGACTATCACATCCCTCTGGCAACAGTGGTCAGGAATAAGCACAAGAATCAAACAGAGCCAATTCCTTGGTAAATTCTGGCACTTTTGCTACGGCAACAGAAAGGGTCTCCCTTATCTGCGGTATGTAAGCCACCATGTGGAGACAGCCTGCATGAGAGTTAGGACAATTCAGAAGAGAGCAGATCCCTAACAGAAAGAAAGACCAGGTCCTAATGATATCATATTTCACCACTGGATCCATCCAGCTAAGGTTAAAGCAAGGACCCCCTGTGCATCAAAAAAAATTGTGTTTTTCTTCTTAATTTTTATTATTAAACCCTAGTAGAGTTTGGCTAATCCTATCATAGCATTATTGGAGAAATCATGGAGAAATGTCACCTGGAAGATGATACATTTACGTAGTTTCCCAATTATTTGCAAATTTACACATAGAATGCAGAGCAATACTAGGTGTGGGCCTGAGCAGAGGATGTGGTCTCCAGCACTCCAGTTCTGTCCTAATCAGCATTTTACCATAAGCTTGAATTAAGGTACAAAGGCCGCTCTAGGCAGAAGCACCACACCGTCCCTCCACAGCAAAGATCCAAAAAATTAAGCCGAACAGAGAATACAACAATCCTGAA
>NW_004443962.1:14852396-14853142 GCF_000243295.1 Trichechus manatus latirostris | reverse complement strand
CAATTGCATAAGCACAGAGAAAGAAAAAGTCAAACATCAGTTTATGTGTCAAGGCCTGGGGTTTCAACTGGATTCAAGCTCAGTTGATTTAACTACATGTCGCTGAGACAGGAGGAAAAAAAAGAAAGGAAGGGAAGGAGAGAAGGAGAGGGAGAGAGAATGAGCAATATTAACCAAAGTACAATCTCCAGATTAGACAAAGTGATAGTCCAACTGTACTTTATTCTTGCTAGAGTGAATGTAAGTTTTATTTTTTTTTTCATTTCTTATTCACATAACTTAAGGAAGAAACTTTAAAAAATAGAGGGCTCTAAAAGAGGAGAAAAAGCTATTATATAGAAAACATATAATGGCTAATAATCAGAGAGAATTTAGCTTAAGGAAAACCAGAGTTCCTGGCAACTGTTTTATCTATTAGAGGAGGTAAAGACAGGTGGGAGAGGTATTAGATTTATGTAGACCCAGAACTAGGACTCAAGAACAGAAACTATGGAGAGAGAGATTTGGACTTAAGAGGAATGACTTTTCCAATAATCAGAGCTGTCTGAAAGCAGAAGAATCTTCACATAAGAGGTAAATTTACTGCAAGTGTTCATGATAACCATCCCTTTAAGTGATTGGATAACTCTCTATGAAGGGGAATCCTACCTTAGTTGGAAAGTTGGGCTAAATGATCTTTATAGTTCCTTTAAAATTAGATATTAGATTATTAAATTAATTATGCTAATAAGTAAGTCAGATTTATT
>NW_004443962.1:14846676-14851050 GCF_000243295.1 Trichechus manatus latirostris | reverse complement strand
TAGCATGGAATGGTTTGACTGTGGAAATGATGAGAATTGGTTGTATTCAGGAGATACTTAGAAGGTAAAAGTGATAGGACTTGAATTGATCTAAATCCATTTTATGGGTATCAACTAAATTTAAATAAAGTTTGTGTTGTCTAGTACCTCTTTATCCTCAGGATTCCCTGAGTTTATGAGTCATATAAATTTACCTCTTTTGGTACTTCAGAGAATGCCTCTAAGTTTGACATTTGGGGATCTTGTGAACAAATTCTTATGAAATTTTCATGAATTTATTAGCTAAAATTAACTTTAGCAAAGCATTAGTTTTATTTTAGCCATAGGTTTTTCAGAATTATCTCCCTCTCCACCTCTCTCTCCCTCCCTTCCTCTCTCTCTACCTACCTACCTACCTATCTCCTCTCTCTATTATCTATTGATCTATCTATCTATCTATCTATCTATCTATCTCTTTTCATTTCCTTTGTGTAATAGGTCCTCTGTTATACTTGATCTCCTTCAAGCAGTTGTAAGCTTCTGTATTTCCTAAAATAACACAGTTATTGAGATTAAGGAAAAATGTATTATGTTAACTTTGATCCTGTCTTGGTCAGACAGTAGTCTAACATAAGCAAAAAAATGAGCTACACAACACTACTAATCTAGCCAACTTCTCAGAATATTTGTTAAGAATATTAATACTGAAAAGTCTTCAATATATTAGTAATCTGGAGGTTCTATTGAAAACTCCTAATTTATTAAAATTTCAGGATCAGTAATACCAAATATTTGAGGAACATACTTCAATAATTCAAAGAGATAACCCTCTCCCCTTTTTTTCTTATATATTGGTTTGTTGGCTTTCTTGTTTCTTCTCCTATACAAATCCCCTAGGTATAAGCAACACCACAAACATGAGAATAGAAACTTCTATGCATATGTTTGGTGTGTATGTGTGTTTGCATTTGGTATACACCTTTGGCAAAAGTTGTAAGTCAAATAAAGCATATTTTCTGGTTTCTCCTTGTCCATGTGTCTATGTATATCTCATGGCCCCCAGCACATTGCCTTCTCTCCCCTACCGATGCATGTGTAGACCCACATACTAGAAGAGATTAATGTGTTTTTTCTCTGATATTTCTGTATTAAAGGCCGTATATGAATCTGCAGGAGAAATATAGTACATATTCCTAAGATATCAACTTTACAACAAGAATTGGAGGAAAAATGTCATGTAACTTGTGCGAATTTTAAAACATAGTTTTATTTCTTTCTGGAAATCCTATTACTCTCATCTACTACTTCTACTCTCTCTCTCAGCTTTTCTAATAATTTTTCTTCATCTTTATTCTCTCCCACCACCCACTAAGAGATTTCCTCTCTCTAAATCTCTAACTTACTGATTCATTTTTCAGTGGTATCTATCCTACTGTTTGTCTTAACTATTGTGCTCCTGACTTCCACTATGATCTTTTTCAGACCAGATCTTTCTATTTGATTTTTTATGTCTTTTTCTATTTCAGATCTTCCCATAGCTCATTGAGTATATTTATTTCACTTATTGTAAATTCTTAGTTCATCTGTTCCAATAATTCTGCTCCATATTGTATAGTCTTTTGTTTTTCTTTTGTAGCTTGACTTCTTAAATGTCCAGTCATTTGGGTCAGTAGACTCATGTTCCCCTGAGTATAAACCAAACTAAAACCAGTTGCAGTCAAGGTGATTCTGACTCATGGTGACCACATACGTCATCAGCTAACATATCATGTAATGTGTAAGGGAGAAGAACCAATGCCCAGGCCCCAGTTTGTGTCCTTCTTGGCTGGTTGAAAAAGAAAGAAGGGGATGAAACCTGGGGAAGATTACACCACAGGATGCACCGAGTGCTGTCATTTGCTGCCAGTTTTACTAATCAGGGATCCATTTTTCAACTACTAGAACAAAGCAGCACTGGGAGGAGGCAAGTAGTAATTAGCCAGTAGCCCCAAGGATTTGAAGAAGAAAGGGATAAAGAAGTATGTGCCTGAGGGCAGCCATCAGCCATGCCTGTAGTCATCAGCTATTTAACACAGCAGACATTTCACGTTACTGTGATATTAGTATAATGAATATTTGTAAAAATGGCACAGCAGCATCTGATGTCCTCTAACTTCACGAGGGGAAGAGTGAATCACCATCAACATTAGCCTAAGGCTGATTCCTATGAAGTAGAGGTCAAATGTGCCTCCATCCTCCAACCTTTTTACCAATTCTGACATCAGCTGCCCCTTCCAAGGCACCCTCTAAATCTCTGCTGGGTTCTATACTTCTTTGCTATGGCCACACAGAACTCACAAACCATACTTACAGTTATGGGGTTTATTAGGGAAGTAACAGGTTACAATTCAGGATCAGGAACCATACAGTTCTTTGGTCGGGACAGCTTTTCGGCCATGCACACGGGCAGGCCTCTCCCTTGGTCACTGGGCCCCTGGACCCTTCAGCCTGGCCTCTGCTTTGCTCAGTCAGTTTTTACAGAGCTCTTTAGTTCTGCCAGTAAGAGCACACAGGCACCCCAATCAACCAGTGTGATGGTTAAGATTGTGTGTCAACTTGGCTGGGCCATGATTCTCAGTATTTTAATGTAATCACTCCCATGATTGAATATACTGTGAGTAGCCAATCAGATGAAAGGGAGTCTCCTTGAGGGTATGGCCCACATCTGAATATAAGCAGACGTTCTGGCTTTTTGCTCTCTCTGGATTCTGCGGCTGCCTCCTATCACCTCATCTCCAGTTCTTGGGACTTGAACTGTCAGCTTATCTGCCAAACTTGGGATTCATTGATCTGCACAGCCTGTGAGCAGGAGCCCTACTCTCTGACTTGCCGATCTTGGGCTCGCCAGCTTCTTCTGCTGCTTCGTGACTTGGGAGAGGCCTCTACCCTGATCCACGGACTTGGGACATTCTAGCCTCTACAATCGTGTGAGCTGTTTCCTTGATATAAATCTCTCTCTGTATATATATTTATACACTTTACTGGTTTTTCTTCTCTACAGAACCCAGCCTAAGACAACCAGGAAGCCTCCTACCCAAACGCAGTCAGCTGTCTTGCTTCATGGGTTAGCGTACCCACTGTAGGTGCCTTCCTATGTGGGCTGGGAAGCCCATTGCGCCATCTGGTGCTGATCTCCTGGTTCTGCTGCTGCCATTTCTCTGCCACTGCTTATCACTGTCTTGTGCCGTCTCCTGTGTTACAGCATTCTCTCTCTGTCTTCTGGGGCTAAGAGATTCTTAGTGCCGGGACCTTGGGTCCAAAGGAAACACTTGGCTCCTGCCTCTTCTTGGTGGTAGTGAAATCCCCCCTCTGCTCTGGAACTGGCTCTTTTTTTAGCCTAGCAGGATGACTTATCCTCTAAAACTGAACAATCCCGTAGTTAGAGTTCCATATGTCTTATTTGCATGGTCCCACCCCCACAAAGATTCCATGTGCCTTATTTGCATTATTAGCAGGCTGTCCAATCCCCTTGGTGGGCCACACACACCTTATGTGCATAGTCCCACCCAATCATTGTGGGAGTTACAAGACCATGCATGGAAAAAGGGCCATATTAAGTAATTCACTGCACCAAAATATTGAACCATGATATATCATTTGATTCTAATGGCATGCTTTTGCTCTGTGGCCTTTTCTTCAACAGAACCTGTCCCTGGAGTTTTTGACTGTACATACAAAACAGCTGACCTGGGTATCACATGCAGGAGGAGTTGTCCAGCTCCCAGGAGCTCTGTCAATCCCTAAGGAAACAGCCCCTGGCCTCTGCACTACAAAGGGCATGTGTATCACAAATAACTTTTCCATTGACTATAATATGTAGTGGCAGAGGATCCACCAGGTAGGCTGAGTGGCTGCTGTGATGATGGAGCCAGCAATGATTATCCAAGTCAGTATGGAAGAAAAGCAAGAGCAGAATTTCAAAACCACCCCCTTCACCTCCCCACTGCTATATCTGGCTGACCTCTACTCCAACCTACTGAAACTCCCAATTCTTCCCCATACATACCAGTTCATGGTTTCTTATTAATTTTGTGTTAAGTTTCTCACATTTGAGCTTCCTTCTAACTTCTATATGGCTGATTTTGAGGAAAAAGCTAATAGTTCATGGTACTATATCATTTTTTCAGGAAACAGAATCCTTAATAATTTATTTCTTAAGACAAACATTATGGTATTATGGAGTAAAATGAAAGGTTTCACAGGAACATATCAAATAAAAATACAAAAGTTAAAATATGTTTTGTTCTTGCATCAGATTGCTTCAAATTATACCCCTCAACTCTGAAGGTATACCTGTTCAATCTAGTCTACCATTACAAACCTTCTGTAGGAAAGTCTCAGAAGTAGTGGCTTCAG
>NW_004443962.1:14843643-14845234 GCF_000243295.1 Trichechus manatus latirostris | reverse complement strand
ATTAAACATGAAGTGTATAGTATATTGTTTTTATATTTTTTGTCACTGTGTTGGGTGAGATTTGCCGGCTGGGTCTTATATACAATATTGCCTCCTTCTCCTATCCTATAAATCATCCTAGTGTTTCCAGATTTTTTATTCTGGAAGCCCCATAATCACCCAGCAACTATTAATTGAGCCGTCACTGCTTGTTAGGCACTATGTCAGGCCAGGGGAGAGCTGGCACTCACTAAGAAAGAGATCATTCCAGTCCTCATGGGGCTTTTCATCACTTTTCAATCACTGCCAAGTAAACATTTATAATTTTCATAGATGTATTTATATATCATAAAGTAGTTTTGTTATTTTAAAATTATCTTTGTCATTTGATGTTGTCAGTTGATTATCATCTTCATTTTCTTTGAATATGACATGACTATGCTGGCCAATCTGGGTAGATGAGGATTTGGTGTGAAGAAGAGGCATGGCCAAATTCTTATGTAACACAATAAAATAGCTATGGAAACCATAAACAAGAAGAAACACTCTAAACACTGAAAAACTAAAACTGCTAGTTAAAAAGTTATCTGAATCTGAGAGAAATCTCTGCTTACTGTTGTTGTTGTTGCCATTAAGTCAATTCTGACTCATGGCGACCCCACGTGTACAAAGTAGAACTACTTCATAGGGTTTTCAAGGTTGTGACCTTTCGGAGGCAGAGCACCAGGTCTATTTTCCTAGGCATGATTTCAACAGAGTGACCACATCCATTTAAATGAAAGCAAGACAACACTTTGACCTTCCCTCACTTTTCTGCCTCTGACTCAGAGTCCCGCTACCACGCAGATGATGCATTTTTAATTGGGTATACTATCCTCATCCTGCCTGCAATGTCCTACTTTTACTTTATGTTACTCTGAGAAGACAAATATATGAAAGTCTAAATGATCATAATAAGACCTAATAGTTATAACAGATTATTCAGTGCAAGAAATACATATATACTTTTACATATTATACAATTTAATCTTCACAACTAGTCAGTGAGGGGTATTACCCATCTATTGAAGATGAAACAACTGAGGAACAGAGGTTCTGTGACTTTCATAGCTTACTTAGTAAGGAGGAGGCAAGGCCAGGATATCAATAACAATTCTTACTATAAACCAAGACAATATCAAAATCATATGTGTGAGTCTCTGGACCTAAGAGGTTATTTGATCTGGCCATTGAGCATAATTCCTGCTCATATTGTCCATGGAAGACATTGTGTGGATCCTATTATTGTATATGATGATGTCTCACAGCCTAATTTTCGAGAAATTATGCTGAGACAATGGAAATGCTCTATTTTTTTCTTCCTTTTTCCAAATTAATGTGATATCACTTTCTGGGGTAATGAAGATCCAGAAGATCATTCTTACAAGACTCTTGGGTGTTTATTTTTACTGCCATTTTAACTTTTATTTTGTTCTATTTAGAAGTTATTTACCCTCTGTAAACCTGAATTTTCTCTTCATTTCTTTTCTTGAGGAAGTACTCAGTAGTCGTAGTATGGATTACTGTTTTTATTAAGTATCATAGTCATTATTACTAGTTTACATGTCTGTGA
>NW_004443962.1:14840591-14841979 GCF_000243295.1 Trichechus manatus latirostris | reverse complement strand
ACACTCACCACAAAAAAGAGAAGAGAAATAAGCAAACAAAACACAAAACAAAAACCTGAAATTACTAAAGTCAGGAATGAAAGAAGAGGCATTGCTACTTAATTTTACAGGAATAAAAAAAAAATTACACAGGAACACTACAAACAACTGCACACTAATTAGATACCTTAGATGAAATGGGCAAGTTCCTAAAAAGACACAATCTGAATAGGGAAAATCTGAATAGATCTATAATAAGTAGAGATTGATTCAGTAATTTAAAAAAAAAATCCACAGATAAAAGCTCAGGCACAGATGGCTTCACATCATATACTCTTGTATATAGAAAATCTTAAGGAATCTACCCAAAAAAAAATTATTAAAACTAATAAACACATTTGGCAAGGTTGGAGAATACAAGAGGAATATACAAAACTCAATTGTATTTCTACACACTATCAATGAACAATTCAAACATGAAATTGAGAAAGCAATTCCAATTACGGTAGTATCAAAAAGAAAAAAAAATACTTAGGAATAAATTTAACAAAAGAAGTACAAGACTTGTACAATGAAAACTACAAAATATCACTTAAAGAAATTAAAGATTTAAATATGTGGAATGATATCCTACCTTCATAAATTGAAAGACTTAATATTGTTAGGATGGCAATACTCCTCAAATTAACCTACAGATTTAACGCAATCCCTATAAAAATCCCAGCTGCTTTTTGTTTTGTTTTGTTTTTTGGGTTTTTTCTTTTTTTTTGCAGAAATTGGCAAGCCAATCCTAAAATTTATATGGAAATGCAAAGCATCCAAAATAATTGAAAACAACCTAGAAAAGAAGAACAACATTGAAAGACTCTCATTTCCTGATTTCAGAACTTACTACAAATCTAAATTAACTAAGATACTCTGGTAGTGGCATAAGGGCAGAAATGTAGATCAATGGAATAAAACTGAGAGTCCAGAAATAAACTCTTAGGTTTACAGTTGGATGATTTTTGACAAGGGTTCCAAGACAATACATTGGAACCTTAATAAATGGTGCTGAGACAAATTGATATCCAGATGCAAACGAATCAATTTGCACTCCTATAACATACCATGCAAAAAACTGACTCAGAATTAAAAATAAATCTAAACGTAAAAGCTGAAACTACGAAACTCTTAGAAAGAAATATAGTAGTAAATCTTTGTGACCTTGGGTTAGGTAATAGTTTCTTAGGTAAGACACCAAAAGTACAAGCAACAAAAGAAAAAAAATAGATTAATTGACTTTCAACAAAATTAAAAATTTTCCTCCTTTGAAGAACACTATAAGGAATGTGAAAAGGCAACACAGAGAATGAAAAGAAATATTTGTAAATCATTTATCTGTTGACTGGTGTTCAGAATATGTACAG
>NW_004443962.1:14834060-14834996 GCF_000243295.1 Trichechus manatus latirostris | reverse complement strand
GGGAATTTGTCAATATCTAACAAAACTATATCTGCACTTATCTTTGACCCACAAATTTATCCTGATGGTACACCTCCAACAATATGAAAATACATATACACCAGGTTATTCACTACAACATTGTTCGTAATTGCAAAATATTGGAAACAAACTAAACGCCCTAGATAATATCATAAGATTCATTGTCATTTATGCCTAGAATTTCCAAACACTCAAGGCTATCTGACCTGGTTTTATTTGGTGCTTAGTTTTCTCATATGAATGGTTATACATTTGACAACAATGGGAAGAAGATATTTAATCAATTTTCTGTTAGTTTAGGTTAATTTGTCCCTAATCAATTCGATATGTATTTAGTCACTATGCGAAGTACTGTGTTAGATATATTGAAAGATAAAAAAAAATCATAATAGTGACTGCTTTCTATGACTGTATATGGAATGACAACATAATAGGTGTGAAACTATGATTCATACAAGATTTACATAATAAAGAGTTCATGGGAAAAAATAGAAGAGATGGTTAAAGGCAATATGTGATTATTGAACTATAATTGGAAAATTGAGTCCTAATATTTTCATTGAAATTTTTCCCGAATTATTTGAATAAATCACACAATGCGGGGACTAAATTAACCATAAAATGAATGGAAGTTTAGGCTTTAAAACCCTCACTTGCTTGAGGTTCTTGCGAGTCCCTAGAGAAGGTTCCAAAAATGTGTCAGCATGCTCACAAGTGTATGTAAAATTTGAAAAACTAAGATAGCTTGACCCTCATCAAGTAGAGACCACTGTCTCTTTACACTCTGACTCCCTTCCTTCGGACTTCCCCTCATGACAGATAACACTGGAGAGATCGTGGGCATTTTGGGAGTCCTGAGAAGGAGAATTTCAGGGGAAGATGCATTTCATTTGGGTTTAATGGAGTATATGTAAC
>NW_004443962.1:14830609-14832746 GCF_000243295.1 Trichechus manatus latirostris | reverse complement strand
ATTTTTCCCACATACATGCCTGTAGTTCTTCTTCTTTACTGAGTTATTTGGGATGTCTTTGGTAACCTTTTTATCGCTCACTCCAGCTCTTTCATATCTGCCTTTTCATTCTCCCCACTCTCTTGCATGTAATTCTCCTCCACGGTATTCCTACTCTACTTTCTAATATCATCAGCTGCACTATCTAATAGAAACACCCTCTAGGAAAAGCTAATTGCTAAGGGAATTGCTATTCCCTGAAGCCAATGGGAAACTTTTGGAATCCCCTACTAGACTCAAGACTGAAATCCAACCTCAATAAGAGATAATTATTAAACTTAAGCATGAGGATTTCAATAGTCTCCTCAAATTGATCCCAGAGATGCCACCTGCAATGCCGCTGCTTCATTCAGCTTTAGCCACTTGCAATTAACTGAACAGCATAAAGCGCTCCCAAGAGACTAGGAGCAAACAAAATCCGAATTACAAATAAGCACAGATATCTGAAGCAATTAAGCCCTTGGTGGCTTAACTCCAGGGCACCCTAAAGTCTTGTTCAAGGCCAAGGACCCGAATGGAATGGTACTTTATATCAGTTCAATCCCATGAAGCAGGTAATAATCTGATAAAGTCAGGTCGTGTGGACAGTTATATTGCATAATTTATGAGAGGAAAAAAAAAAAAACCTTATGGCCTGATTAATCTGATTTAGCACTTTCTACAACCCAGTTCTACAAGGTAATGTCCAACTCCACACTTCACTTTGCAGACTTGACCTCATTTACTTCTAGTGGAACCCAGTACCTTCCTGTAAATCTGCATGTTATAATCCTCGAGACCCCATCAAATAATCTAGGCCAAGCAGCTCTTTAAATGTGTGTGCCACCAGCAGAATGAAGCAGTTCCCGTTTGTGTAATTTGGCACATTTAAAAACGAGCCAGCAGAGAGAAGGGAATAAAAAGGAGAGCACAAGTTGGAAAAACTAAATAGGAAATGAAGCCATGAAGTGTATGGGTGTGAGTGGCTGAAGTAATAAAGCAAGTCTAAAATACACAGTCTCCTGGAATGATTCCCAACAGTTATGCATATCTGATGGTGGGAGTCAGGGAAGCCTTTCAAAGGTATTTAGGTTTTGACTCAGCCCTGGATTAGGGAGGAAGCTCATGCCAAGCTTCAGGGAGGGAGGCAGATGCTAAGTCCAGTTCTTCCTTCACTGCTTCCTCCCACCTTCCCCCTCCCTTCTCCAGTGTTATCGTTAGTGGAGCAGCACAGAGAGTGAAGTTCTGGGGCGGAAAAGGCTTATCTGTAACAGCAGCTTATCTGTGGTCAGCAGCAAACCTTGAAGTTAAAACTAAAGGAATTCTAGCCCTCCTGCCATGTCTTTCTTTTTCAGCGCTATCCCGGTCCCTGACTAGCCTCTTTACCCCAGTTTCTGCACTTCAATCAATCAAGAAGCAACCAGGGCATATTCAGGCCCCACTGTGCTCCAGGAACCGTACAAGGCCTGGAGGCACAAAGATAGACAAGATATTTTCTCTGATACCAAAGAATTTACATCACTGTTGAGGAGACATGCATAAACATGAAAGGACTGAACAAGGCTAGCCACTAAGCATACATGTTCACTTACAGCGCAGCTGAGTCAACCCTGAATTCAGAGGAGACTGAGCTCACCAAGGCCCAGTGCTTAGGCTATCATGGTGAGCCTATAAAATGTGTGTGCTTTAAAAGACCAAGTCGGGGAGGACAAGCAACCCAAAAGTGCTCCTAGCATGAGCAAAACACTTAAATAGGCCTGGCTTTTCGAAGGAGTCCACCAGCCTGGCATAAGGAAAAGGTAATGATGGAAAAGAAATCTTAACACAGACTTTTGAAGCCTTTACATATCAATCTAAATTATTTGTACTTATTCTACTAAATGTGAAGCCCCTGGTTGATGCAAATGGTTAACGTGCTCAGATACTACCCTAATGGCTGGAGATTTGAATCCACACAGAGGCAGCTAGAAAGAAAGTCCTGGAGATCTACTTCTGAAAAATCAGCCATTAAAAGCCCTATAGAGCACTCGTACATACATATTTTTGTTGTTATTATTGTTAGGTGTCATCACGTTGGTTGTGACTTGTAGCAAACAAAATTCAAATTACAGAGTAAAAC
>NW_004443962.1:14811997-14814612 GCF_000243295.1 Trichechus manatus latirostris | reverse complement strand
GATATGGCAGTCTGCTTCTATAACAATTACAGCCTAGGAAACCTTATGGAGCAGTTCTACTCTGTCCTCTAGAGTCACAAAGAGTAGGAATTGACTCGAAGGCAGTGGGTTAAATTCTTCTGAAGTGTCCTTCTATATGGTTCTCAAGTGTGACTGTGTGAATCTCTCATACTGGGTGACCATATCATATTCAAGAAATCAGTTCCAAAGAGCAGACACTTATTTCCTGAAATCCCAATTTTTCAAGATACAAAATAGCTTTTTCAAAATTACCTTTTTCTATTATTTTTTTAATGATGTTCGTGTTTCTACCCAACTAGAGGGTCCATTTTGAAAATCCAATGTAATCTGAATGTAATTCGTCCCTCAAAAGTTTAAAGAGTTTAACTCTGCCCTCTCCCTGACAGAGCAGATATAGGAGAAAAAAGAGACATTGGGCAACCACACATAGCAGAAGTACTCAAAAAGAGGTAGAGTGCTCACAGGACCAGAAGCAGTGACAGACGCTATTCCTGGATAACATGTGGCCAGCAGTAGGCATTTTGCAGAGTGTATTAACAAATAGCAAAAAAAATCATTAGAAACCAATTAGCAAGATTGTTATTTCTTATGCAAACTCAGGCAGTAACAGAGATTCCTACCCAATTTTTATTAAAGCCTCTGATACAAAGAAGTGGCCACTTCCATATAGAATATTGATAAGGCAGGAGAGGTTTAGCAGAGCATGAGGGCAAGAGAAGAGGTTCCGAAGGTTCCAAACAGGAAGGATTGCCTTGGCAACACCAAACTAAGGATCATATCAGTTCCGAATGAGAAGGAACTGGGAATTAATGCCAAAACCCCACTTTGTATTGTTTTGTAATCGGAGCTGGTATTGATCAGTTATTTGAAAAAGTCATTTAAGTCAGCAAGCATTAAAATAATGATGCACATGTGTCCTATTATTGGCAAAGAATATTGAATATACCATACACTGCCAGAAGAATGAACAAATCTATCTTGGAAGAAGTACAGTTAGAATGCTTCTTAGAAGTAAGGGTGGTGAGACTTTTTCTCACATACTTTGGACATGTTATCTGGAGGGACTGGTCCCTGGAGAAGGACAGCATGCTTTGTCAGCTTGGTCAAGTAGAGGGTCAGTGAAAGAGAGGAAGACCCCCAACTAGATGGATTGACACAGTGGCTGCAACAATAGGCTCAAGCTTAACAGTGATTGTGAGGATGGTGCAGGACTGGGCAGTGTTTGGTTCTGTTGTACACAGAGTTGCTATGAGTCAGAACCAACCTGTCAGCACGTAACAGCAACGGCATGTATCATATATTTTATTTTTATTTAAAACATATAAATATACATTCATAAATTAATCTTTTGACATAGGGCCAGAGCTTTTATTGAGGGTTTGCTGATTGGAGGAGCCCTGGTAGTCCAGCGGTTAAAAGCGTTCAGCCTCTAGCCAAAAGTTCGACAGTTTGAACCTACCAGCTGCTCCATGGGAGAAATATGTGGCAGAATGCTTCTGTAAAGATTTACAGCCTTGGAAACCCTATGCAGGCAGTTCTACTCTGTCCTATAGGGTCGCTATGAATTGGAATTGACTCGATGGCAGTCGGTGGGTATTGCTGATTGGTGTTCTCAATTAGTTTTTCATAAACCACAGCCATAGGCATTATCTATTAGTATCTTTCTTTTTTTAAAAAAAAATTTGTCTTTGAAGTGAAACTTAAAGATAGTTGTAAATCAACATGAGTGCAAAATCCTTCTAGAGTTTTACTTTTTTTTATCTTTTATCTCACCTACTCATATGTCTACAATATTTTTAGTGACTGTCCTTTATCAAGTATTACCTAAGCATTCAACTTATCTTCTATAGAATCAACAACAGTGCCTTTAATTTCGCATGTATACTTCATCAGTTTATGTATTATTTAGTTAAATTACAAAAATATGGTAGAAGTAAAACAAGAATAAACCAGTTTAGGAAGAAACACAACTAACCCTTGATTGGCACACAGATTGACTGGTGGGAGCTGGTATGTTTGGGTGTACTGGAGAGGACTTACTAAATACAAAAATCAAGAATGTCATGAGCATAATTCAGTATATTTGACCAAAGGAATGGAGGATTTCGGTTAATTTGGAGCTGGCTGAGTTGAAGTTGGCATCTACTGCATTTGGAATATTATTTTCTTAGGTTAACTTTATAGTAAAGGGTTTAAATCTTCTCTCGCTTTTTAATGAAGCTTCAGCCCTTTTCATGCAACACATGTTTTCCTTGGTCACACTGCTACCAAAGGGTCACGATACAAACAACCATATGTGGTTTCTCTGGCTCAGCCTCATCAACTGGATTGTTGGATGGTAACCCTCAATGAATTCCTCTTGACTTTGAAAATTTCCAGAAAGTTACTCTGTTCCCTTGCCCATAAATACAGCCTTCCTAGATCCCACGTAGAATCCTTCTCTATTGCTCCCAGTGGTAGCTGGGAGGGTCCCAGATCACTGGAGGGTGCAGTGTGGTAATCCTCAGTCACTCTGTCTTTCATTAAGCAGGAGCCACCTCCTGTCCCTGGCACTAACTATACTAATGGACCTTTCTACTTCCTGGATTATGTCT
>NW_004443962.1:14810694-14811475 GCF_000243295.1 Trichechus manatus latirostris | reverse complement strand
CCTACCTTGAGATATCAGTATCTTATAGAGATTATAGCAATATATAATGTTTAATTTTAGTATCACCCAGCATAAGTCTCAGGGGAGAATGGTGGGACTGAGGGCAACCTAAGCAACCCTTCACTGCTCCTCAAAATGTCTCTTCTTCTTCCCCATTTCTGAAAACTGATGGCCTTATACTAAGCTTGCCTGCCTTGACTTTCTTCCCTCACCTTGTGGTGAGTTTCTTCCCATGAAACTACTTGGTCTCTAAAGCATATAGAGCCATTTGATGGTCTTTCCTTCCTTCCATCATCCATAAACATTAATGAGCTTGGCCTGTTTTCACAGATTTAACTCAGACTGGGAAAACTCACTCTTCTCATCCAACATTGTTGTACTCTTGATAAATTCTTGAGTTAAAGAACTCCTCAAAGCATTGTTATATACAAATATCAGGAATCCAACTATAAGTTGCAGGCAAATTTTTGGTGCTTGGAACAGGCAAAGCTCATGAGTAGCCAATCCCTTTCCAAGAACTGCCTTAACGAGGTGCACTCCTATTTAGGAAACCTCCAGAATACACTTATATACAGTAATAGATGAAATCTACATATAAATCAATTAGTTTCATTCTGAAGCTTCACTATCTTGTTTGTTAGGTGCCATCGAGTTGGTTCCCACTCATAGTGATCCTATGTACAACAGAACGAAATACTGTCCAGTCCTGCACCGTCCTCACAATCTTTACTATGTTTGAACCCATTGTTGCAGCCACTGTTTCAAACCATTTTGTTGAGGG
>NW_004443962.1:14809498-14810594 GCF_000243295.1 Trichechus manatus latirostris | reverse complement strand
GCACCGTCCTCACAATCTTTACTATGTTTGAACCCATTGTTGCAGCCACTGTTTCAAACCATTTTGTTGAGGGTCTTCCTCTTTTTAACTGACCCTCTACTTTACCAAACATTATGTCCTTTTCCAGGGACTGGTCCCTCCTGATAACACGTCCAAAGTATGCGAGATGAAGTCTCACTATCCCAGCTTCTAAGGAGCATTCTGGCTGTATTTCTTCTGGCAGTCCAGTCACTATTTTAGTGGCAACCAAACCAGAAAAGTCAAAGAAACACCTATAAACAATCAAGACTTTCTTCAGTTAATGTAAGCCCTTACCATATGTAAAAGGAAGAAATGAAATCATTTATCTGATTCATATTTAGCAACATTAAGACAACACTTCCAAAAGTAGAGGGCCGGTCAGGATAAAGTACCCCCTCCCCCCCCAAAAAAAAAAACACCAACCCCATTGCTATTGAGTCGATTCCAACTCATAGCAATCTTATAGGACAGAGTAGAACTGCTCCGTAGGGTTTCCAAAGAGTAGCTGGTGGATTCAAACTGCCACCCCTTTTTGATTAGCAGCCAAACTCTTAACCAGTGCACCACCAGGGCTCTAGAACAAAGGCACACCAAGGAAAGACAAGAGGGCCCATGACGTGTGAGCAGGAACATACTGCTGGTAAGGAGCGGGCATTTCCATGGGAGAAGCAGCTCCCAGCTCTGACTGACTTTATTAGACTTTCAGTATTCTGAGCACTAAAGTTGCTCCCAAATAAGCTAAATGCATACATAAAAAATGAGAAATTATCAGGAAGGGTTAGTCCTTGGTAGGACAATCAATAATGCTCGGATCTGGAGGCAACATTTTCAGCCACACAGAAACAATAGCTATTTTTGAATTGCTTGGGAACTTTGCCAGTGGCCAAAGATAAACTAATAATGTCAAGTAGCATAGCACTGAGATCCGTAAACATCAGCTGTGAAGCTTGATGGAAATGTTTCCAAGGAGGCGGTGGCAACCTTCACAAGTTTCACACAATGGAAAGGAGACGGGAAGCTGGATCACTGGCAACCCTATATTGTAGCGGTTCCTACAAAAAAAAAAAAAAAAAAA
>NW_004443962.1:14806414-14808145 GCF_000243295.1 Trichechus manatus latirostris | reverse complement strand
TTCCCTAACCCCTTCCCTCTCCTGTCCTCCCACTAACCTGTAAGACCACATATGATCTACCTGAGATATTATTCAGAATGCTTTGCAGGGTGGAAACCTCAATAGACATGTGAGGATATTCTGAGGTAGTTGTGGCCTTTGTAATCATAGATAGGAGATAGCCTGTCTGATGTGGAAATTATTGATCAAGTTTTAAGAAGTTACAGTCACCTGAAACATAGTTTAATATATTTAAGAACCTAAAATAATGTCAGTTTTATAAGATTTATCTGTAAATTTACGTTTTCTTCTTCTTTTACTGTTTTAAATTTTTTTTTGGATTTTTCTTTTTGCAATCATAAAATACACGTTGCCTGCTAACTATTTCCAGTTCCAGTTGCTGCCGAGTCAATTCCGACTCATGGCAAGCCCATGGGCGTCGGAGTATAAATGTGCTCTATAAGGTTTTAATAACTGATTTTTTGGAAATAGATAACTAGGCTTTTCTTCCAAGGCAATTCTGGATTAACTCAAACCTCCAACCTTTCGATTAGCAGCCAAGCACATTATATAGACATATATAATCCATGTTTGCAAGACCATGCCTGTCTGCAGAATAAGCCAAAGTAAATAATAAATAAGATCATGACAACTACAAGCATCCTCTTTCTAAGTTGCTATTTTTGATGTTAACTCCATTCAAAGTCTTTCTCAGTGATTTCTGGGCATCTCCTAGAATGTCCCTTGGGTGCTCATGGTTCAGTCTCACCAACACCCTGGAGTTATGCTGAGCCAAGATAATGTAACAAACCACTCCTGCCTCTGCTGTCACCGGGACCACCATGACTCAGGCTTCCCTGTGGCCATGCTGAGCTAGAAAGGACAGGGTGCCTGGTCCCGACATCTGTAGTAATTTCTATTATATCATACTTGTTTTTCTCAAAAGATGTTCACTTATTACCTGGCCCCACCTCACACAGACTCAAAGTCTCTGAGGACAAAGTCCAGGACTCTGAGCTCCTCATGCTTCCCAGACAATCCTTACATGCCTTAAAGACTGAGAGCACCTGCTTCCCACACCTCCGACGTTCTAATGAACTTCTTTTGCTGCCTTTGTACCTAGGTCTTCAGATTCAGATAGTACTAATGATAATGATGGTGATGATGATATGATGATGAAAACAATAACAACAAAACCCTGAAAAAGTAGGTATGTTGCTTGAAGTTACACAGCTAGTAGCTGGCAATACAAGATTAGAACTACTTTTGATCCCAAAGGCTGCCCTGGAGGGACAACCTGAGTAAAAAGGTACCACTTAGCTCCACCCACAACCACTCTATGACAGGGGTGTTGTAATTGGACTAGACACTCTGTGTCTCCATTAACTCAGCTTTGTATATAAATCTTTAAGATTTATATACAAGAGGCCCAAGAGGTCCTATCAGCCCTAAAGCATGCTCCAACATTTCTGGATCCCAGTAGTGCTCATAGCATAGGTTCAAACTGGGAATTCTCCTATCTTGCTCCATTATCAATCAGTCACATCCATTCTCATCACACTACCTCCCCAACACACACACACACAATACATCAGGTCATCTTGTCCATTCAGCCTCAATACAATATACTCCTTTTGAGGCAGTTCATGCCTCTTAGCATTGCGTCCAAGTTCTTCGTCACATCAGCAAGTGGGTGCAATGCAGTCATTCAGAGAATGGCCTTTGAAGTCTGCTTGCCTGGGTTCAGATTCC
>NW_004443962.1:14798897-14804703 GCF_000243295.1 Trichechus manatus latirostris | reverse complement strand
CTCCTGTCCAAAAACAGGCTGAGAAGGCAGGAGGGGACAGGAACTGGACAAATGGACACAGGGAAACTGGGGTGCAAAGGGGGAGCATACTGTCACGTTGTGGGGATTGCAACCAATGTTGCAATGAATGAGAAATTGTAAAAAAAAGATAAGAAGATAAGGGGGCAGGGTAACTAGAGTACTGGGAAGGGAACAAACTGAACGCAGTTAAAGAGAATGCTGACACATTGTGATAAACGTAACTAATGTCACTGAACAGTTTGTGTGGAAATTGTCAAATGGGGACCTAATTTGCTGTGTAAACTTTCACCAAAAACTCAATACAATTTTATTAAAAAAAGAAAGAAAGAAATCAGGTAGGTCAAAGTTTAAATCCTGCCCCCTGCTTTCTAGTAACATCTCTTATCTGTAGTTTTTTCGGTTGCAGGTTGGGGTTATTGTTTTTTCCCTTTTGGTTTGTTTTTGGGGTTCCATTGATTTATTCCTTTTTAGGGACTTTTTTTGTTTTTTGGTTGCCTTTGGTTCATTTTTTACTTTCCGTTTTCCCCTTTTGCTTGGGCGGACTTTTCCCTTAGGTTTTTTTTGACTGTAATCTTTATGGGAGCAGATCACCAGGTCTTTCTCCTGAAGAGCACTGGGTGGGTTCTAACCACCGACCTTTCGGTTAACAGCCAAGCACTTAACTGTTGCGCCACCAGGGCTCCTTAAGGAATTACTGTGGGGCCCAGATAATACGTGAACATATTTTGAGGAAAATAGCAATCATTCAGTGTAAAAGTTAGTTTTTTCTTTCTTCTCCTGGTGGGTATGCTTGGTTTATGGTCTTATGACATGGCCTAAAGACCAGTTCACTCTCAAGGTACTTATTGGTGAGGCTGAACCTCATTTCTAGAAATTATAATACAGTCTTTTACATTCAATTCAATAAACACGTATTAAGCATCTCCAGTATACATGGTATTGTGGCTAGTTGTTATAGAAGATAGGGGAAATTAATAAAATGAATGAAAATTCTTCCTACCCTGAAGAAGCTTCACCTTTATTGGAAAAACAGGATGTAAATAATTAACTAACCCAATAAATAACCAGTAATATAGCTATAAGCGAGAAGCAATTAAATCTAACTTGGAGGATTGGTCCCCAAAATCTAGCCAAGAGAAGTCATCTGTGCTGAGGTTGAAGAATAAGTATGGTTTTCTAGGTGGAGACAGTAGCAAGGGATTTCCAGTTTAAAGTAACGGCATGAGCGAAAATTTGTAAGCAAGATAAATGATGATAACAGGCAATAAGGATGAGCACCTATGTAAGGACAAAGGCTGTGAGAAGGGGAAGTGGACTCTGAAATGAAATGGTTTCAGAGTTTAAACCAAATAATTTCCAGATATGATATAAAGCAGAGGAAAAAACATATTTTGCAGTGATGTCTCTGGGGTGCTTCAGGTTGTTACATAAATCTGTTTTGCTTACTAAAGCCATTTCTTCCCAAATAACTTCCATCATTTTCTGAATAGTTGGCTTGATTGTCTAAATTGTTCTCATAGAGTAGCTGTCCCCCAAATTTTAAGAATGGGTTATGATTACTGCCTCCCATTTCATTTTCTTCTTTGCTTTTTAAAAAAATTTCATTGTGTAGATCAAATTATATTGACCTTTTTGTCTCGATATGGAATTATAAATTTATTTTTACGTAGCTACCTACTTCCTCTATATCTGCGAATATTACTGCTTACCACTGTTCTCAGGAGAATTATGAATGTGATTCAATTTCTTTCCAGATGTACTAGTTTACATTCTCCCAGTTTAATCTCATTTTGATTTGAGTCCATGTCTGTAACCTTTTCAAGTTACAGATAAGTAGTTTCTAAGCCATTATCCATGTTTACAACATTGCCTAATATAGCATCATTTCAGGATATATTAATATACTACTTACCCCTGCAGATATTAATTGAAGAGCTGAAAAAAAGAAGTTGAAGCCATATCTTGTCCCATGACATCCACAATACCCTCTGTCCCCTTTGTAATTCATCAAATTGTTTAATCTACTGTTTAATGGATAACTTTTATTATTTCTCACTTTTTGTTATCCAATCTCGTTTGAACTACTTTCCAAGAAAAATGAAACACAATATGGCTTATATACATTTACTAAAAATCAGGTTTCTACTTTTTTTCTCTTACTATTTATTTGGGAGTTCTATTAGAAAAGCAGTCTGTGTTATGGATTGAACTGTCCTCTCAGAATGTATGTTACAATCATAAACCCCATTCCTGTGGGTGTAATCCTGTTTGAAAACAGGGGTTTCTTTGTTATGTTAATGAGGCCATAACAGTGTAGGGTGTGTCCTAAACCTAATCACCTCTGAGTCACAGAATGAGATTAGACTCAGATGGAAACACATACTTGGGAAGACAGATGCCGTGTAAGCATTGCCAAAAACCAGGAGCACATGGGGCTGTCGAAACAAGGAAGAAACTGACATGGCAGAGACCCTGATTTGGGTTCTTAGCCTCAGAACTGTGAGAAAACAAATTTATCTTCTTTAAAGCCAACCACCTGTGGTATTTTTGTTACAGCAGCACTAGGAAGCTAAGACAGTCTAAAATCTTTGTTTTGGATACTCTCTACTGACCCACGTAGATGTTTCAAATAGACATGCCACGGGAGCATCTCTAGAAGACTAGCTCGCTAACTTGGTGCCTCAGAGACCTGCTTGAGTTTGGTGACTGTAGTATAGCCCTAATGAGCCCTGGTGGCACAGTGGTTAATCGCTCATGCTGCTAACTGAAAGGTCGGTGGTATGAACCCACAAGCTGCTCCACAGGAGAAAGATATGGCAGTCTACTTCTGTAAAGATTACAGACTTGGAAACCCTATGGGGCAGTTCTACTCTGTCACGTGGGGTTGCTATGAGTTAAAATCAACTGGACAGCAGTCAACATCAACAGCCTGGCCCTATGACCACACTTCTTATTTTGTTTAACTTTGTTGCCCTTCAGTCATCTGCATACTGTTTCTCCTCTATTTATAATAAATTTTATGAACAGAGATTTTATAACTGTGTTAATAAAAAGTGATGAGAATATGAGATAAATGAAAATAATATGAAAAAATTATTCACAGAAGAGGAATTGCAACTAACTGACAAACAATAGTAAAGCAATTAGCAGTTTTAAAAATATGTGATAATATTTTTTACCTATGAAAGGGGAATATTTTTTCAATGACAATACTTATTACTGGGAAGAGCCCATAAATGCTGGTATGCTCAGGCACTGCTTTTGACAATAGAAATTAGGACAACTGTTTTGTAAATAGCTTGGCACTCTGCATCAAAAATTATGAAAAATTTCATGTTTTTTATCAGCAATCCCACTTGTCAGGCTGTATCCTAAGACTATAATATGGGAGAAAATATGCAAAGAACATATTAATCATGAATTTTTTTAATAATAGTAAAAATGGTAAAACTACCAGAATTGCCTAACAATAAGGGAACGATTATGTAAATTATAAAATATCCACTGAAAGAAACAGCTTAACATTTTCAAAATTGATGTCAATGAAGAATATAAGCATGGAAAAAATGCTAATTTAAAATATACTTTAAGAACAGAAAATAACAAAAATATAAAAATGAAAATTGGTTTATAAGTTGAAATTTTGAAATAATAAAATATATTAAAAGTAATTTCAGGAGGCGAGACCAAGATGACAGAATAGTCAGATGCTTCCTGTCATCCCTCTTACAACAAAGATTGAAAAAAAACAAGTTAACCAAATATGTATGACAATCTAGGGACCCTAATCATCAAAAACAAACCTGAAGAATTGGACTGAGCGACAGGTGGAAGGAGAGACAATTCAAAAACAGCGGAAACAGGGAGGTTCAGATTGCAGGATTGCCAGAGCCCTGCTAGCTGAGTCTTCCCAGCACTCACAGGCTGAAGCAAGCAGCAACATTCAAAGCCGAGGCCAACACAATGGGTGCAGCCAAGCAGCAGCGAATCTGCACACACCTCCAGAACCAAGCAGAAGCGACCCCAGACCTGTGGAAGCTAAGTGCAACCTTCTAATCTACCACCCGTGGAAGCAAAATAACCTCTTCCCACACAGAGCCCTCCGCTCCAACACGCGTCCCTTGACATTCAACAACACCACGTGCCCTAAGCCAGAAACTCAAGGACCTCTGCTCCAACACCAGTCCTGCGGCATTCAACAATGCTATGCCCCCTAAGGTGGGAACTCAGAGCCGGTTGGGAGACCCTGCCCTTTTGCCCAGTCAGTGGTATAAGGGGTCCATAGACTTGCAGTGCTCTTCACCCATGGCCAGTCCCTTGTGGGCTGGTTCAATACTGCATGCCCTCATTAGCATAAAACAGCAGGGCACACACCTGAAGCCCATTTTCATCTACAGCAGCCAAGGGGGTGCTGCAGATTCATGACATTCGACAATATCCTGCCCCCAAGTAAGGGCCTCATCTTCCCACACTGGGGGACTGAGAGCCAGTGGTACCACCCACTCCATCTAGCCACCCACGACAGGGGTCTGAGAATTAGTGGCACCTCCCAATCCCTCCAAACAACAGCACTGGGTGCACAATAACCAGCTGCACTACCACCTCCCACTACACGCTCTAGGGGACAGGGACACGCCCTCCACCCAGGTACCTGCGGGCAGCCGTCAGTCCCTGCCTTGCCCCACACGTAGCCCCCTACATAGATACCTGTGCCTGCTCTGAATACCCCACACAGCCCTACCTGCCTAGGACTGTAGATGAGAGTCTGCACCACACACTCAGTGACCAACAACCTGGACACCTGTGTCTTGAGTAAATGCACCCAGCAAGAAAAGTGAACAGACTCCTGGGCTGACACATCTAGTGGCTGCTCTGATCACCTGAAGACAGGACATGAGAGCTTCAAAGACACCAACAACCAAAGTAGTTCACACACTGAGCCTACTTAGGCATATCAAAACAAAACAAAACAAAAATACAGGACATGGTAAACAAAAATAAAATGTAATAACTTACTGAAGCCTCAGAGACACCACTCAATATTAAATCACATAAAGAATCAGGTCAAGATGGCTCTAGCAAGTTACCAAAATAAAAAACCAGGAAACCATCCGGAGAAAGATAAGGTAATGGAACTACCTGAGAAAGAATTCAAAAGACTAATATACAGAGCTCTCCAAGATATCAGGAAGGAGATCAGTCAAAACTCTGACCAAGCCAAGGAACATACAGACAAAGCCATAGAAGAATTTAGGAAAACAATGCAAGAATAAAGTGACAGAATAAACAGAATGCTAGAAACCATACAGAGACAGAAACTAGAAATCCAAAAGATTAACAATAAAGTTTCAGAATTAGACAACTCAATAGAAGGTCATAGGAGCAGAATTGAGACAATGGAAGTCAGAATTAGTGAGATTGAAGAGAAATCCCTTGACATCAATTTGTTTGAGGAAAAACTGGAAAAAAATGAAGAAAGTTTAAGAATTATGTAGGCTACTATCAAGAGGAAAAACCATTGAGTGATTGGAGTACCAGAACAGGGGGGATAATAGAAAACACAGAGAGAGTTGTTAAGATATGTTGGCAGAAAACTTCCCTAATATCACGAAAGAAAATAAGATATCTATCCAAGAAGCTCCGTGAACCCCATTCAGGATGGAGCCCAAAAGAAAATCACCAAGACATATCATAATCAAACTTGCCAAAACCAAAGACCAAGATAGAAACTTGAGAGTGGCTACACATAAAAAAAAAAAAAAGTCATCAGCAAAGGAGAACCAAT
>NW_004443962.1:14796724-14798614 GCF_000243295.1 Trichechus manatus latirostris | reverse complement strand
CCCAGACAGGGAATTCACAAAAACAAATCAAATCTAAAAGACTGAAAATACGGAACCAGAGACATCAATATGAAAATGAGGACAATGTCAAAACAAAAAAGAGGGAATAAACAGTGTAGTCATAGATCTTCTATATGGAGAGGAAGTAAAGGCAATATCAAGAAATAAAAGATTGGTTTAAACTTAGAAAAATAAAGGTAAATTTCAATGTAACTGTAAAGGAAACTAAAAAACCTACCCATCAAAATAAAAAAGAAGAAAAACATAAAGCCTCACCAAACACAAAATCAACAACAATGAAAATGATGAAAACACATAAACAAAAAGAACTCAGCACAGAAAATTAAGAGGAAGAAAGAAACTGTCAACAACACACACATACACCCCCCCAGACATAAATACATCAAAATGACAGCAGTAAACTAATACCTATCAATAATTACACTGAATGTAAATGGCCTAAATGCACCAGTAAAGAGACAGAGAGTGACAGCATGGATTTAAAAAAATGAAATTCATCTATATTCTGTCTACAAGAGACACACCTTAGACACAAAGACATAAACAAAAGTCAAAGGATGGAAAAAAATATATCCAGCAAACAATCACCAAAAAAGATCAGAAGTGGCAATATTAACCTCCGACAAAATAGACTTTAAAGGAAAATCTACCGTAAATGATAAGGAATGACACTATATAACAATTAAAAGTAAATAGACCAGGAGGACATAACCATAATAAACATACACACACACAACGACAGGGCTCAGCACAAAAACAGAAAACTACAAACCAATATCTCTCATGGACATAGATGCAAAAATTCTCAACAAAATTCTAGCCAATAGAATTCAGCAGCATATCAAAAAAATTAATACATTATGGTCAAGTGGGATTCAAACCATGTATGCAGGGATGTTCAACATTAGAAAATCAATCAAAGTAATCCACCGCTTAACTAAAACAAAAGAAAAGAACAACATGATCTTATCAATCGACATGGAAAAGGCATTTGACAAAGTCCAACACCTATTCCAGATAAAAACTCTCAGCAAATAGGAATAGAAGAGAAATTCCTCAACATAATGAAGGCCATTTATAAAAAGTCAACAACCAACATCATTCTAAATGGAGAGAGACTGAAAACATTCTTCTTGAGATTGGGAACCAGACAAGGATGCCCTTTATCACCACTCTTATTCAATATTGTGCTGGAGGTCCTAGCTAGAGCAGTAAGGCAAGAAAAAGAAATAAACAGCATCCAAATTGGAAAGGAAGAGGTAAAATTATCCTTATTCACAGATGCTATGCTCTTATACACAGAAAACTCCAAAGAATCCACAAAAAAGCTACTGTAACTAATAGTGGATTTCAGCAAAGTAGCAGGATACAAAATGAACATATAAAAATGAGTATGATTCCTCTACACCAGCAAGGAGAACTTCGAAAAGGAAATCAACAAATCAATATCACTTACAGTAGCCCACAAGAAGATAAAGCACTTAGGAATAAATCTAACCAGGGACATAAATGAGTGTCATAAAAGACCTATACAAAGAAAACTACTAAATACTACTGCAAGAAACCAAGAGACCTACATAAGTGGAAAAACATACCTTGCTCATGGATAGGAAGACTCAACATTATGAAAATGCCTATTCTACCAAAAGTGATCACAGACACAATGCAATCCTGATCCAAATTCCAACAGCATTTTTTAGTGAGATGGAGAAACAAATCATCAACTTCATATAGAAAGGGAAGAGGCCCCAGATAAGCAAAGTATTTCTGAAGAAGAAGAACAAAGGAAGAAGCTTCACACTAACTGATTTTAGAACCTATTATACTGCCACGGTAGTCAAAACAGCCTGGTACTGGTACAACAACAGA
>NW_004443962.1:14793640-14795648 GCF_000243295.1 Trichechus manatus latirostris | reverse complement strand
TCTTTCATGGTTACTAGGGTTGGGAGAAAGGGAGAGGGAAAATCACTAACTAGATAAAAGTGTCAACTTCGGTGAAGGGAAGGACAACACACAATACAGGGGAAAGTCAGCACAACTGGGCCAAAGCAAAAGCATAGAAGTTTCCTAGACACATGTAAATGCTTTGAGGGACAGAGTAGCTGGGGCTGGGACCTGGGGACCATGGTCTCGGGGGACTTCTAGGTCAATTGGCATAACGTAGTTTGTAAAGAAAATGTTCTACATCCCACTTTGGTGAGCAGTGTCTGGGGTCTTAAAAGCTTTCGAGCAGCCATCTAAGATACATCTATTGGTCCCATCCTAAGAAAAAAAAAAGAAATAAAATAAATTAAGAGACTTAACATGTTTCTTCAGAACATTCTATAGAATTTTAAGATCATATTTGCATGACTAAAATCCAGCCTACTTTTCTGGTAAATGCAGTCAAGTTTGAGAGATAAAAGTACTGTGGTGTGCAAAGGAGAATTATGAAAACCAAAGACACAGGAAAATGTTAGCCCAAAGGACTAAAGGACCACATGAACCAGAGACTCCACCAGAGACCAGAAGAACTAGATGGTGCCCGGCTATCACCAATGACCACCCTGACAGGGAACACAACAAAGAGTCCCAGACAGAGCAGGAGAAAAATGTAGAACAGAATTCAAATTCACGAATAAAGACCAAACTTAATAATCTGACAGAGTCTGGAGGAACACACGAAACTATGGACCCTGGACCCTCTGCTAACACATAGCCCACTTTTCAGACAAAGATTAGACAGACCTATAAAACAAAGAATTAATACACTTGAGAAAAGTACTCCTCTAGTTCAATCAAATATATGAGACCAAATGGGCACCTCCTGTCCAACAACAGGACGAGAAGGCAGGAAGGGACAGGAACTGGACGAATGGACACAGGGAACCCGGGATGGAAAGGGGGAGCATGCAGTCACATTGTGGGGACTGCAACCAATGTCACAAAACAATATGTGTATAAATTTTTGAATGAGAAATTAACATGAGCTATAAACTTTCACCTAAAGCACAATATAAATAAATAATTTCAATAAACCTAATAGATTTTCTTGCTCTTATAGATGCTTCTCTATAGTCTCTTCTCAACCTAAAAACCAGGCTTTGGGATAATAGTTTTATTTACTGTTTCTTTTCTCTATTTTTAATTTTTGTTAATTGCACTTTTTAAAAAATTGTGTTACAAACATATATAACAAAATGTTTGCCAATTTAACAATTTTTACGTATTTAATTCAGTGACATTGATTACATTCATCATGTTGTTTAACCATTATCACTATCCTTTTCCAATCATTCTGCCACCATTAACATAAACTTTGTGCCTCGTAAACAGTAACTCGTCTCACCCTCTCACCCACCTTTGATAACCACTGATAGGCTTTGATTTCTGTATATTTGCTTATTTCATATAAGTGAGATCATACTGTATTTATCCTTTTGTGACTGACTTATTTTGCTCAGCATATAGTTTTCAAGGTTCATCTAAGCTGTGGCGTGTATCAGGACTTCATTTCTCTTTTTATTGTTGTTGTTATGTTGTTATGTGCTGTTGAGTTGATTTCAACTCATAGTGATCCTATGTACAACAGAACGAAACACTGCCCAGTCCTGCGCCATCTTCCAAATCTTTGCTATGTTGGAGCCCGTTGTTGCAGCCACTGTGTCAATCCGTCTCATTGAGGGTCTTACTCTTTTTTGCTGACTCTCTACTTTACCATGCATGATGTCCTTCTCCAGGGAATGGTCTGTCCTGATAACATGTCCAAAGTACTTGTGACAAAGTATTCCTTGCTTCTAAGGAGCATTCTGGCTGTACTTCTTCCGAGACAGATTCGTTCATTTCCTACAGCAGTCTATCGTATATTCAATACACTTCGCCAACGTCAAAGTTCAAGTGCATCAATTCTTCTTCAGTCTTTCTTATTCATTGTGCAGGTTTTGCATGCATA
>NW_004443962.1:14785514-14793540 GCF_000243295.1 Trichechus manatus latirostris | reverse complement strand
GATTTACTTGTTTATCTGCTGATTATTTTCTACCCACTCACCAACACACACCCATAAGCCACACACACACTGGAACATAAGCTCCACAAGGACAAGGATTTGGTCTTTTTCATATATTCATGTGTCCTATGTACCTAAAGCAATGCTTACACAGGATAGGTGCTCAATTAATATTTGTTAGGTGGATAAATTATTAAATACTTTAGTTCTTTGGAGACACATTTAATTTTCTGAAATGGAAAAAAAAATTAAGCAATGAAGTAATACTATTATTAAGTAAATAAATTATCCAAATTACTAAAAAAAAAAGTAAGTCTTTGTCTTAAGCTGGGTTCTCAAGAGAAACAAAACCAGTGAAGTGCATATGTATATGTACATATATATATACAGAAAGAGAGAGAGAGATTTATATCAAGGAAATGGCTCATGCAGTTGTAGAGGCTGGAAAGTCCCAAGTCCATGGGTCAGGCATCAGACTGGAGGCTTCTTCTGACTCAGGTAGCTGCAGGGGCAGAGGAACCCAAGATCAGTAGATCAGACAGCAGGCTGCTGGCTCAACTACCAAAGAACCAGAGGTCAGATGATGATGAGCCAGATGCAGGATCCAGAGTGAGCAAAAGCCAATGACCTTTGCCAGAAAGTCTACATATGTTGGATGCAGGCCACACTCCCAAGGAAACTCCCTTTCAACAGATTGCTCATAGTGCATCTCATCATGGAAGTGATTACATTAAATTAGATTCCATCATGGAGGTGATTACATCATTACATAACTTCCAAACCACTGAGAATCATGGCCCAGCCAAATTGACACGCAACCATAACCATCACATTCCACCCTTTGTCAACTTGGCGTCTGTACTCATCTCCTTAAACCCTACACAATCTCCAAATAAAGACAATTATGAAGTCATACTTGTGCCTAACATGCTACAACTAATGTGCTTACAATCAAAAATGCACTAACCCCATTTATATCTTATATTTTATAAGTGAAGAAAACAAAAATATTTGATGCACATACACAAGGAAGAAATACGTGTAACAATTACAGTCCTCATTTCTACAACTGATCATGAGTATTTAGAACCTCTTCCTTCCACCACCCATTCCGTATTCCATTTACCCTCAGCAAGCACCTCAGTTAGTTGTTGTTCTTTGCCTGGTGGAATGACCCAAACTTTCATTCCTGAAGTGTCTGGGCTATTAGTTGTCATGTCGGAATGGGGTTGCTGTAGTTTTCCATTGACTTTAATCACAGAGCATAGTAGTACTAAGAGACATCCAAAGGGATATCTTGTATTCCAGATATACTCTTCTTACTTCCATTATATAATATTAATCTAATTTCCTCTTGGTAATCAGGATCAATCACACCAGCCAATATGGCAGCTCCCTTTTTGATCATTGATCCAGAGGCATGAGGAGCCCAAAGTGGCCTGGAGGCATTCTTGACTTCCAGTTCAATGGAATCAGTGATGTGTCCCCAGGTGGTAGAATTCCTCCCTTTGGAAAGAAGACCTCTAGGCCCACAGAGCATAGGGTCACAAGAGCAGGAAGTAAAAATTTTCCGAGTGGGTCACTAGGGCTAATAATGAGTGCTGCCACTCCCATTTCTACCCCTTGATTCCTGGACCCATGAATCCTGGCTATGGGAGAAACAATCATATATTATATGCTGGATTAGCACATATACAGCCTCCTGGAGACCATTGCCACAACCCTGCAAGGTATTGCCACCTAGTTGGCACTGTAATTGTGTCTTTATAAGGCCATTCCATCATTCTATCAAGACAGCTGCTTCAGGATGATGGAGAACATGGTAAGACCAGTGAATTCCATGAGCATGGGCCCATTGCCGCACTTCATTTGCTGTGAAGTAAGCCCCTTGATCTGAAGCCATGCTGTGTGGTATACCGTGACAGTGGATAAGACATTCTGTAAGTCCACGGATGGTAGTTTTGGCAGAAGCATTGCATGCAGGGAAGAGAAATCCGTATCCAGTGTAAATGTCTATTCCAATAGGAACAAAACTGCCCTTTCCATCATGGAAGTGGTCCAATATAATCAACCTGACACCAGGTTGCTGGCTGATCACCTTGAGGGATGGTACCATATCAGAGAATCAGTATTGGTCTCTGCTACTGGCGGATTGGGCACTTCTTGGTGTCTGTAGCCAAGCTGGCCTTGGTGAGTGTAAGTTCATGTTGCCGAGCCCATGCATAACCTCTATCACTGCCACCATCGCCACTTTGTCATGAGCCCATTAGGCAGTGATGGGAGTGGCTGGGGAAAGAGAACCACTGGTATCCACAGAACGTGTCATTCTGTCTGCTTGATTGTTAAAATCCTCCTCTACCAAGGTCACCCTTTGATGAGCTTTCACATGAGACACAAATATCTTCACTTCTTTGGCCAATTATAGAGGTCTATCCACATACCTCTTCCCCATACCTCCTGGTCTCCAATTTTCCAATCATGTTCCTTGTAAGTCCCTGACAATCCAGCCAAACCATTGGCTACAGGCCATGAATCAGTATGTGTCATGGATTAAATTGTGTCCCTCCAAAATATGTGTCAACCTGGCTAGCCCACAATTCCCAGGATTGTGTGATTGTCCACCATTTTGTCATCTGATGTGATTTTCCTATGTGTTGAAAATTCTACTTCTATGATGTTAATGAAGTGGGATTAATGGAAGTTATGTTAATGAGGCAGGACTCAATCTACAAGGTTAGGTTGTATCTTGAGTCTATCTCTTTTGAGATATGAAGGAGAAAAGCGAGCAGAGAGACAGGGGTATATCATACCACCAAAAAGTAGTGCCAGGAGCAGTATGCAATCACATATCTGGCCATTTTTCTTTCTAAGCAAAGTGAACAAAAAGGTACACTGATCAAAGTTCTGCCCATTGGGAGGATTTCCCTTTACCACTATCCTTCAGGGAGTTCCCAGAAAGTGTTGCTGTCTACTTTTGAGTAATGTCTGCATATTATGCAGAACCATCTGTAAACAAGACAAGAGTTTTCTCTTCCTCAGTCAAGTGATCATAAGGAACTCCCCATGAGGCCATAAGTGCAGACTGGGAGACGGAAGGTAATGTGACAGAGGAGAAGACCATGGGCATTTGGACCACTTCCTCATGCAACTTACTTGTGCCTTCAGGTCCTGATGGAAAGCTTCTGTGCACATACAACTTTATAACTCTGTGGGTCAGATAACACCCAGTTCATGAAGGGCAGCTCAGGCTGCATGGTGGCTTGGTGGCCCATGGTTAAGTGTTCAGTCTCTACTAAAGCCCAGTAACAAGCCAAAACTGTTTCTCAAAAGGAGAGCAGTTATTTGCAGAGGATGGCAGGACTTTGCTCCAAAATCCTAAGGGTCTGTGCTGTGATTCACCAATAGGGGCCTGCCAAAGACTCCAAACAGCATCTCAATCTGCCACTGACACTTCGAGCACCATTGAATCAGCTGGATCATATGGCCCAAGGGACAGAATGGCTTGCATGGCACCCTGAACCTGTTGCAGAGCCTTCTCTTGTTCTGGGCCCCACTCAAAACTAGCAGCTTTTTCAAGTCACTTGATAAATAGGCCAAATGAGGTATATTTTGCCTCCAAAATCCAAAGCCCACCAGGTGTTGTGTCTCCTTTTTAGCTGTGGGAAGGGCCAGATGCAATAACTTATCCTTTACTTTTGAAGGAATATCTCCAAATGCTCCACACTGCTGGACTTCTAGAAATTTTACTGAGGTGGAAGGCACCTGAATTTTTGTTGAATTAACTTCCCACCCTCTAGCGTGCAAATGTTTTAGCAATAAGTATAGAGTCATTGACACATCTTCCTTACTAAGTCCAATCATCATAATGTCATCAATGTAATGGACCAATGTGACATATTGTGGAAGGGAAAGACAATCAAGGTCTCTGCAGACTAAATCATGACATAGGGCTGGAGACTTGATATAGCTCTGAGGTAGACAACTGAAGGTGTATTGCTGACCTTGCCTGATGAAAGCAAACTGCTTCTGGTGGTCCTTTGAAACAAGTATGGAGAAAAAGGCATTAGCCAGATCAATAGCTGCATAACAGGTACCAGGAGATGTATTAATTTGATCAAGCAATGAAACCACATCTGGAACAACAGCTGCAATTGGAGTCACCACTTGGTTAAGTTTATGATAATCCACTCTCGTTCTGCAAGATCCATCTGTTTTTTGCACAGGCCAAATAGGCAAGTTGAATGCAGATGTGGTGGGAATCTCCACCCCTGTATCCTTCAAGTCCTTAGTGGTGGAAGTAATCTCTCCTACTCCTCCAGGAATGTGAAATTTCTTTTGGCTTATTATTTACCTAGGTAGGGGCAGTTCTAATGGCTTTCACTTGACTTTTCCTACCATAACAACCTCTACTCCACTTGTCAGGGATTCACTGTGGGAGTTCTGCCAGTTGCTGAGTATAACTATTCCAGTTATACATTCTGGAACAGGGGAAATCCCTACAGGATGGGTTCAGAGACTCACCGGACCTACTGGGAGAAGACATGAGATAACACTCCATTAATAACCTGACCTCCATATGCCCCACTCTGACAGATGGGCCACAGTGACATTTTGGGTCTCCTGGAATTAGTGTCAGTTCAGAGTCAGTATCCAGTAATCCCTGAAAATTCTGATTATCTCCTTTTCCCCAGTGAACAGTCACTCTTGCGAAAAACTGTAGATCCCCTTGGGGAAGGCTGGGAGAAAGATTAACAGCATAAATTTTTGGCAGTGCAGTGAGGTCCTTCCTCAAGGGGACACAGCCTCCCCTTCATTCAAGGGGTTGTGGGTCTTTCAACCCTCTCAAGTCTGGGAATTGATTGAGGGGCCATGATTCGCTATTCTGGCAAATCAAGTTAGACTGCTATTTACTTAACCTATAATTCTTCCACTTGTACAGATCAAGTAAATATTTAGTAGATTTCCTATCTATTTCACACCTAGGGACCATGACAAAATCGCTAATGCCATAATTCCTCATGAATTACACTATTCTGATCACCGCTTTGATTCTGCTGTCCATTATGGTACCATGCCCACCTTGTCTGTTGATTGAGTGCTGCCACTTGGCCCCTACCACCATGGGGTCCTATCAGTCCCATTGCAGTTAGGTGTCTTAATTCAGTTAGGGCAGTTCCCACTGTCAAATCTGACATACATAAAATAGCAATCACAACAATCTTCAAAGATGCTGAGATTCCCTTCACAAATTTGTTCCTCACCATTGTGATAAAGAGTGAGACCTCTGGGCCCTTCGTTTGTGGGTCAGTGGGTCTAACATGATAAATCCACTCTCACATGCCAATTTCCCTAAGCCTTTGGATACCTTCTTCTATCGTATATCAAGGCAGGTCTGGTTCTTCAACTTGATTTAGTGTAGACCACCACATAATCCTGTTTCAGGGACTCAACCAAATAAACTATTAGATCCTTTCTTAACATCCTGAGCTGAAACACTGAATGAAGAATATGTGCTTAGTGGACCTACATCAATAAACTCAGACTGATACAACTTTATATTCCTTGCACAATTATCCCACACCCTTAATATCCATCCCCACACATATTCCCCAGGTTTCTCTTTGTACATGTTAGCAAAGTCAAGCAATTTTTTTTGGAGTGTAGCGTACCTCCTTCTAGGTCAAACTTTGTACTTCACCATTTGGGTCTTGCTGGGACTTAAGTCTAGTTATAGGTCTAGAAGCAAAAATGGGTAATAGGATGTTTTGAGAACAATCAGCAATGTCTTGTAGGGCATCTGCCTCAAGAAATGCCACAGACAATGACTCAGATGCCTCTCCAGGGGATGACTCAGACAAATGCTCTTCAGACACAGCTGGGTTAATCTTATCATATGGGGATGGAGAGGCTAATGGTTTTGTTGGCAGGAACAATCCAATGGAATTTAGGGGCTCAGTGTCCCTAGCTTCCTGATTATCTGCCCGTATGTCCCATCCAAAGTTTCAGGATCCCATTTTTTTCCATCGATGCCCTCATTTTCACATCAGGCACCATTTGAGGTTGGGAATGCAACTTAAGTTGTAATACAGCTACTCTTATGATAAGACACTGGATTTGGTTTTTGGTAATATCAGCTCTGGTACTACAAGAATTAAGGCTTTCTTTCAGGGCACAAGTGACAACTTTGAGGTCATTTATGTGGTACTTGAACTTGGATTCTGAAGCCCTGAGCTCATCTCTTTCTTTCACCACTTTGTCTGGTGAAAGTAGAACCTGCCAACCAGCTTCCTTTTACTTGTTATTCTGACAAAATTGTAGAAAATATGTGATCACCCCGAACCTGGCCTCTCACCAATACCTCATCTATTGGTGGTGATATTTTGCATATTTCTATTGCCACCTCACAGCATGGATTAGCAGTTCCTTCTTTACTACTGGAAGTCGAGTCATCAACATCTTTAGGACTAACTAGACTTGAGAACCAATTTAGAAAATTCATCCTTACATTTTTGTGTCTCTAGATGGCCACTGGTACCAAACGTCTTAGCTGGGTTCTCTAGAGAAACAAAACCTGTGAAGCATGTATAGATAGATAGATAGATAGATAGATAGATAGATAGATGATAGATAGATAGATAGATAGATACACGTATATATCTATATATAGAGAGAGAGGGATTTATATCAAGTAAATGGTTCACACGGTTGTAGAGGCTAGAAAGCCCCAAGTCCGTGTGTCAGGCATCAGGCTGGAGGCTTCTGCTGACTCATGTAGGTGCAGGGGCTGAGGAACCCGAGTTCGGCAGGTCAGACAGCAGACTGCTGGCTCAAGCCCCAAGAACCAGAAATCAGATGATGACAAGTAGGATGCAGGATCCAGAGTGAGCAAATGCCAGTGAGCTTTGCCAGAAAGTCTATATATATTGGATCTAGGCCACACTCTCACAGAAACTTCCTTTCAATTTATTGGCTGCGCATAGCAGATCTCATCATGGAGGTGATTAAATTGTATCAGATCTCATCATGGGAATGATTGCTTCATTACATAACTGCCAAACCACTGAGAATCATGGCCCAGCCAAATTGACACACAACCTTAACCATCACAGTCCTCTTAACAGGAAAATGGAAAATTTACAATTTACAGAAGAAGGGATACAACTCATTAACAAACACTTGGGCAATAATTCAAACTTTTAAAACTTCAGTGAGACATTTTTTTGCTTGTTAATGTCCATATACAATAAAAAGTTATTGAAGACACTTTAAAGCCTATGATGATTTTGAGTTTCTGAAAAATGGTTTGGGTTTCCTATGGAAGCACAGAATCTTGCTCATGCTCTATGTAGCCGTTCAGTATAAGCTTTTGACTGGACAGTTGTTGCATTGTTCCTGTCTCCCTTTTTTTTTCAGATTTTATGGCTTTAGGTAAGAGTTTCAGTTCCTTCTTTGGGAAACTGGGATGCACTTTTGTCCCCAGATTTTTGATGTCCAAATTTTGCTGTGATTTGTAGTCCCAACCTAGTAGTCAGACATCTTACATACTGCCTTTGGAAAATTGAGCTCAGTTTTGCTTTTCCTTAGCTTTATTTTTCATTTTATCTTGTTCTTTCTCATCTCCGAAATGTCATCAATATCACTGAAAGGATAATGAGGACCACATAACAGCATTATCAAAAGCTGCCTGAATCCTGTGCACCACAGTGAGCCCTCTGGAGTTTACAAGAGGTCCCAAGGCAGGTGCCTGAGAGATCACTCCAAACATGATTTAGTAATAAGCTTGATGACATGGAGAGAGAATCACTTCTCTCCATTTCAGATGATAAAAGAATGGGCCCTTGGGCATGTAGGGATATATTCCATTTCAGTCATCTGATTGGAATGCTGGCATCTTTTTTTTTTTTTTCTCATTTTGACAATTTTTTTTATTAAGTCCAATTACAACAAAGGCTGCTTTGTTCATAGAAATAAACCATTCCAGACACTTGGCTCTGTACTCTTGTATCAGATGATCTAGGACTGATAG
>NW_004443962.1:14773716-14783981 GCF_000243295.1 Trichechus manatus latirostris | reverse complement strand
TAGAGGGGTTTCATGGGGGGGCCTTAAGTTACTATCAGAAGCACTGCTTATAGGAGTTACTTAGTGACCCTTTGTCATAACAAAGGCATATTAAGAGTTATCATTTATGCTTTTGTGTTCCTTGTTGTAGCCTTAAGATGTTACACTTTTTAATTTTTATTCCAAAGGAAATAATCTGGTTTCTGTTTTATTATAAAGCATATCAGGAGGTGTTCTAAATTCCCAGGTCATGCAGTACTGTTGCCTCTGGATCATCAGCTCTCAAATATTCTGGAAAGGCTGGCCCACATTGATTCCAGGACTAAGCTAGCCTGGCCTACAACTACAACTCAAATGGTATGGCTTCAGGGAGTGAAACATGTGGTGGTGTTGAGCTAAGGCACATACAATTGTGAAAACAAAACATGCAGTGCATTCCAGATGCCAACATCAGATTAGCTTTATCATTGCTTCCTTCCTTCTGCTTCCGTCTCCCTCAGCTGCACAATTTGATCTAACTCGGGAATCAATGAGGCAGCAGCTTCTTGCTATTGCTTGGGATAGTTTCACTGTTACGTAATCGAAGTTTATTGTCCTTGTACCAAAGCTTGTTCTTTGCTTACTCCTTATCAGCCTCCCTTCATTCCCCCTCCTCCATCTGTCTGAGTCACTGCCTAGTAGCCTGGAGTCCTTTGGTGTGACCTGCATAGATTTCCAAGAATTGCTTAGCCTTAAAGCCAATTCTGAGTCCTGGTTGCACAGTGGTTAAAGCACTCAGCTGCTAACTGAAAGGTTTGTGGTTTGAACCCACCAGCTGCTCCATGGGAGAAAGATGTGGCAGTCTGTTTCTGTAAAGATTACAGCCTTGGAAACCCTATGGGGCAGTTCTACTCTGTCCTATAGGGTTGCTATGAGTTGGAATCCACTTGACAGCAAATGGGTAAGGCAAATTCTCTGCAGAGAACCTGATGGGATGGTGTAAAAGCACCATGGAGGAGGGCCGGGTGGAATCAGCCTCAGGGGACCCAAGGGAGACAGTGGCATCCTGAAAGTAGAGTGCTTCTATTAGGAGAAAAGAATCATCCGCAAATTGTAAAGTGAGTGAATTTTGGCTTTGATAACAATTTTACCTGCATCTGGACCTGGAACTCTTTCTTCATATCCCCACTCAAGTGAGACCAAGAAAATATCTTTGTCAATTTAAAAAAATTAACAGCTAAATGAATCTGTGCATGAAGCTACAGTAATGTTCCTTAATGTATAGATTATATCTTCTGGATGGTAAGTAGGGACATATAACTTGACTAATGTGAACACCGTCTTAGTCTTAGGTTCAATCAGAAGAACAGGCAGGAACTGGGTGAACTCACAAACATCCCTCTGGTTTGCAGCAGGAATTAGAAACTTATTTACTTAGAGACTTTTTTTGCAAGGCCAGAAGATGAATGCCAGAACTGTGGCTGATGCAAACTGCTGAGGTCAAGCAAGAGAACCACGTCTAAATAAGTGGTCATACTGAGACAGATAGGGTTAACTGTGCTGGTGGAATAAACACAAAAGAGCTGTTAAAAGATTACCACCCAGAAGTTGGGTAAACAGGAACCACATCCTGTCAACATAAAATAAGGTTAGAACAACCTGTGAATTACTACTTGCTCCGTAGTGTTTTTCTAGTCCCTTTCCCCTTATTAGAGGCCCCGCATGCACAGAAGAACAAAGCGTAACTGCTGTTTCCGTCCAGTCCATCGAGCGGGGCGAAGTAATACAGATCAGTGCACCTGCGCCATATCCCATATCCCATAGTAAGTGATGCTGAGAGCTGCTGAGGGGACAACGTCCTGAATATCAGCAGGTTCCATCTTGGATTCCGGATGCGCGTGCAACCTAATTAGTATGCACTACCGTTCCAAGGAGTACCCGCCCCTTCAAAGAAACCCACTGAATATTCATTGCTCTCTTGTCCCTGCCGAACCCACATAAGCCCTAGCCTTGCTACTCCTTGCTAGCCAGTCTTTTGAGGCATGAGCCCCCAACTGACTCCTTTTACTTGTCACAAGTAAAATAAACCTGTTAGTGCTGAACCCAAAAATTGTCTTCTCTATGTATTCTTACAAGACAAGGACCCAGTGAGTTCGGAGGGCCTCTGTGCCCTTGGCGGTAACAATATCCAGAGGGTCGAAAGAGGTTGCCTCCCAAGTTGTAGAGACTGGCTGTGTATCAGGATGGGAAATGGCACGTGGTCTGGATAAAATACTGGGACAGGGTGGGAAACCGAGGTTGATTTTTACATCCTCATTTCACGTATTGTCATGAATGGGCAGAGTCCCAACTATCCATAGTCAATAAAAACCAAGGTAGTAATGGGGCTTCGGAGGTATTTTGGCAAAATGCTCTAATTCTGCCCAGTTGATCAGCATACCCACTACTACCACTACAATGAGTTTACTAAGAGAATATCCAAGAGGAAATCACAATGCCACTGTTTTACTAGCTGTGCCACCGCCCTTTGACTCTAACCCAATTCACAACACTGTTAAAATCTGAGTCGGGGCATGAGGTTCTAGGTCTAAATGCCTCACGCCATACTGCTTTCCTCAACCGTAATTTAGATTTTTCTTTTTTTTAACTTTGTATGAGCATTTAACTTGTTGCATAAAGAAAGACAATCAGAAGAGAAGGGTAAGAGTGTATGGGACCGGTGAACAGAACAGGCTCTGGCCCTCTGTACCTACCTAGTCACAAGTATGTAGTTGATGCTGTGATGACCACCCAGAACCCCCTTCTGGACTGCAGGACCTATTTTCTCACCTGCTGAAAGTGCTGCTTAGCTGTTCCTTAGCTGTCAGTTCTCACCTGGAATTTCCCTTTGTTGATGAAAGTTGCTGCTCGTTGGTCCAAGATCATACCCTTTTCCCAGGGAAAGCCTGCTTCCAATGTCGGGTCCACGCAGGCATACCCCACCTTCTCATCCAACTCAGGACAACTCTGAAGGACCCTCCCAGCTTCAGAGCTTCCCATGGAGTTCAGGGAGGCATTTATTGTGACTATATTGCAGCCAAAGTTCTCTTTCTGCCCAATCCAGACTCATTCCTCACAAACATTAAGCCCAAGTCCAGACACTTATGGTGCATTGCAATACCTCCCCTGGGGCCGCCTGGTTTCAGGCCAACACATGCACATCATCAGTACCCCACATCAAGCATACACCACAGAATATCTCTGCTTTGTTGTGAAAGCAGGTTTGGAAGGGAAAAAGATTTGGAGGATTACTCAGCCCCATGCAGTTGCAACCTAGAAGTGTAGAGAGTTTAATGCCCCCACGGACAACCCTCACAAATGGGCGGTTGGGAGGGAGGAGGCTGGTGATAAATGTCCTAGTTTTTCCATCCTCTGGTGGGACAATTCTGAGGCAAGTTCTACACTGTTCCAACAGTAGAATAGCAATCCAGCAGAATGAGCCCCCAGCTCATAAATATATGCTTTATTAGCATTTCTTCTTCCCTTGTATCACTTTTCCCCTCCCTCACTTCTGCTACTATGTATCACCTCTCGAATATACTAGGTAAACCCATCGCTGCCTCAGGGTCTGTTTTCAGAGGAACCCAGTCAAAGTGTCTTACACTTTGACCAACCCAATTAGCAATCCCTCTTCCAGTGGGAGAGTTGGGGAAAGTTTGGGCATAAGAGGTGTTGCTTGTGAATCATAACAATCTCCTCTATAAACAGTATGGGGGGCAATGATGTTCAGTGGTAGAATTCTCACTTTCCATGCGGGAGATCCGGGTTCAATTTCCAACCAATGACCCTCATGTGTAGCTACTACCCATCTGTCAGTGGATGTTGTGATGATGCTGAAAGGGTTTCAGTGGAGCTTCTAGACTAAGACAGACTAGGAAGAAATGCCTGGTGATTTACTTCTGAAAAATCAGTCGTTGAAAACCCTAGGGAACAAAATTCTACTCTCACACATGTGGTGTCACTATATCATATATTAGTGGAGCCTATTCATTAAATTCAATTTTCCAGGCACTTTGATCTAAAGATGGGAAATTGAGAGGACCAGAGATGGTAGAGGAAAACACACAAACCCACCTGTGTGCCTCAACCCTGTCAGCAAAACTAAGTTTAGTACAGACTTCAAAGAGACATTTAAATTCCTTAGCCAGTGTGTGTATCTGGCAGCATAAGGGTGTGATACGCCCCAGTGGGACACAGCAAAGTGCCTGGAACAATACTGAAATGTAGTAAAGGAGCATAAAATCAACCAGGCAATTTTGATCCCTGCATGTATGTGAATTTGTCCAAAGAGAAAAGTAGGATTCGTTGTGTCTTAGTTCCAAAATATTTTCTTTACTTTAAATTCTTTTCTTTTGGAGTGACAGATATGTTCGCAGGTAAAACACTGTATTTTTCTTGTTGTTAGGTGCCATCAGGTTGGTTCCAAATCATAGTGACACTTTGTACAACAGAACAAAACACTGCCCGGTCCTGCGCCATCCTCACAATGTTGCTATGTTTCTGCACATTGTTGCAGCCACCACTGTGTTAATCCATCTCTCTGAGGGTCTTTCTCTTTTTTGCTGACCCTCTAATTTACCAAGCATGATGTACTTCTCCAGGGACTTGTCCCTCTGGATAACATCAAAGTACGTCCAAAGTCTCACCATCCTCACCTCTAAGGAGAATTCTGGTTGTACTTCTTACAAGACAGATTTGTTCATTCTTTTGGATATTCAGTATTCTTCACCAACAACGTAATTCAAATGGATCAATCTTCTTCAGCCTTCCTTATTCATTGTCCAGGTTTCGCATGCTATGAGGCAAGGAGATTGAAAATACTATGGCTTGGGTCAGGCACACCTTAGTCCTCAAGTGACATCTTTACTTTTTAACAGTTTAAGAGATCTTTTGCAACAGACTTGCCCAGTGCAATAGGTTATTTGATTTCTTGACCTCTGCTTCCATGGATATTGACTGTGGATCCAAGCAAAATGAAATCTTTGACAGCTTCAATCTTTTCTCTGTTTATCATGATGTTGCTTATTGGTCCAGTTGTAAGGAGTTTTGTTTTCTGTATGTTGAGATGAAATCCATACTGAAGGCTGTAGCCTTTGATCTTCATCAGTAAGTGCTTCAAGTCCTCTTCACTTTCAGCAGGCAAGGTTGTGTCATCTGCATATAGCAGGTTGTTAATGAGTCTTCCTCCAATCCTGATGCCCCATTCTTCTTCATATAGTCCAGCTTCTCGGATTATTTGCTTAGCATACAGATTGAAAAAGTTTGGTGAAAGAATACAACCCTAACACACGCCTTTCCTGATTTTGAACTCTGCAGTATTTCTTGTTCTGTTTGAATGACTCCCTCTTGGTCTATATCCAGGTTCCACATGAGCAAAATTAAGCGTTCTGGAATTCACATTCTTTGAAATGTTATTCATAATTTGTTATGAGCTATAGTCAAATGCCTTTGCATTGTCAATAAAACACAGACAAACATCTTTCTAGTAATCTCCACTTTCAGCCAAGATTCATCTGACGTCAGCAAAGATATCTCTCATTTCAAGTCCTCTTCTGAATCTGACTTGAATTTCTGACAGTTCCCTACAATGTACTACTACAACCATGTTTGAATTGTTTTCAGCAAAATTATACATGTGTGTGATATTAATGATATTGTTCAATAATTTCCACATTCTGTTGGATCACCTTTGTTTGGAATAGGCATAAATATGGATCTCTTCCAGTCAGTTGGCCAGGTAGCTGTCTTCCAAATTTCTTGGCATAGAGGAGTGAGCACCTCCGGTGCTGCATCTGTTTCTTGAAACATCTCAGTCGGTATTTTGTCAATTCGTGGAGCCTTGTTTTTCACCAATGCCTTCAGTGCAGCTTGGACTTCTTCCTTTGATACCATCAGTTCTTGATTATACGCTACCTCCTGAAATGGCTGAATGTCAACCAATTCATTTTGGTACAGTGACTCTGTGTGTTCCTTCCATCTTCTTTTGATGCTTCCTGTGTCATTCAATATTTTGCCCACAGAATCTTTCAAAATTGCGACTCAAGACTTGAATTTTTTCTCCAGTTCTTTGTGCTTGAGAAATGCTCCGTGTTCTTCCCTTCTGGTTTTCAAAATCCAGGTCTTTGCACATTTAATTATAATACTTTACTTTGTCTTCTCAAGCCACTCTTTGAAATCTTCTGTTCAGCTCCTTTTCTTCATTATTTCTTCCGTATATTTCTTAGGCTTACAGAATCAAAATTAGGAAGAAGAGAGAGTACAGAGGTATATGTATGTGTACATATATATATATATATATTTCAAAAAGTTTCTCAGGTTATCCAGGTTGACTCTGATTCTGATACAAATCCTTGTTTTCAAATCTCTTTATCCCTGGACTCAATTAACTCAAAACAAAAAAAAATCACTGTCAAGTCAATTGTGACTTATGGAGACCCCATGTCTTTCAGAGTAGGATTACACTCCACAGGGTTTTAATGGCTGTGATCTTTCAGTAGATCACCAGGTCTTCCTTCTGAGGCACTTCTAGGTGAATTTGAACCGCCAAACTTTCAGTTAGTAGCTGAACACTTAACCATTTGTGCCACCCAGGGACTCTCAGGTAACTTAAGCACTGTGCTAAGAGTCAGCGCTCATGGGTACAAGTTCTGGCTCTGCAAATAACAATCTGCATAACCATTGATAATGCAGTCATAGAAAGAGGAGTCTGAACAAGATAAGTTCTCAGGTTCCTCCTGACACCAAGGTAAATCCTATGCTGTAAATCCATGCCCGTCAGCCACCATACACAAACAAAGCCAGCACTAATGCCTAGGGGAAGTAAGTGGTTGGATAATGTGATATTATTTCAATTATGGCTGTGTAAAAGTTCCTTCACTCTAAGTGTATTTTACATGCTATCTTAAGCAATTTAATTTTCCATATTATATTTAGTCACTGGTTGAACGGCAAATTCTTAAATAGTAACACATTAAGCTATTACCAGTCATTAACGCTTCGTTATGACAGTGACAATAGATCATTTTCAAATTGATAGTTACCCTAAAATTCAACCCTTTAAGAGCAGGGTGCAGAATCAAAGGCAGTTTGGAACTTAGTGGAAAGCACACAGAACTGAGAAACAGGTGTCTGCTTTCTGCTCACACTTACGCCGCTAATTAGCTGTGTGTCTTTGGATAGGTTCTTTTCTGCCTCAGGAACTCAAATCATGATCTGTAAAATGTGAGGATTCGGAGAGATAATCTCTGAGGGTCATTATTACTATATAACTGAATATTCTTACGTACTGTTACAGGAGATGAAAGGTAGTCACGAGTGCTGAACTGAAGGCACTGGTTTCCTGTCAGTTTGAGAGGTAGAGATACGAGGACTAGAGACAATTGCGGGAGGCCAATGGAAATACAGACACCAGTTTTTTAAGGCCAGTTTGAGACCTTAAGGACAACTACCTTTGTGTACTGCTGCTTAAAATGTTTGCCGCTTTATTCTGTAGAACACAGGCTCTCACAGAGCAAAAGGAAAACATCGGTGCTGCTCCTTAGGGCAATTCTCTCAGGACATATTTGTAAACCACTATGAAAGTGCAGAATCAGCTGACTAGCCTCCAGAAACTCATGGTCCTGATGGGCAACACTCAGATTTTCTTCCCCCTCACCCACCAGCCTAGCTCCTCTTCCTCAGACTGGAGTCTTGGGGCTGGACAGGGAGAAGCTAGTCATGTCACAGGGTCAGGGAGGGTTGTGTGTACTGGAGACGAGCTTCTGAGCCTTCGGTGGTGAGGCAGCAGTTCAAATGAAGGGAATCAACCAGCCAGAAGCAGTGCTGGGGAAGGAAATATGAGAGGAAGGACAAAGGGGGAGGGAGACTTTCATGGGACCCTCCCATGTGAGAAAGAGAAAATAGACCCGCGTCCATGAAAGCTATTTAAGTAAGAAGCCAATGAACTTTGCATATGGCAGATTAGCACCTGCTTTCTTGATGAGATTGGAGTGGGCCACATTTATAATAAGGAGGCAAACTCACAGAAGTGTTTGAGCTTTGGCTTCCTTACTCTAAATAGACAATGTCAGGACAATGGCTGAGATTTCAGGTTTTGATAACTGAAGGAATTATAGAGAACACATTCTCTGTCACATTGTGCCTTTCAGTCTTAGGAAGTCAGTCACTACTTCAGTTTTCACAGCCTCTTCCAGGGGTAAATACTATTAACCCTGAAGTCACTGGGTCAGGACACAATTATGTGGACCCCTGTTTCCTAGGAAGTAAATGGAAACCCACAATTTCAAGTAGTCCAGGAAATAACCATCAACAGATGATGATATCAGGTTGCTATTGATCTCGGTTGAATAGGGACTAATGATCAACCAATTTCTTTTCCAGAGAATTTTCAGATCCAAGTCGATATCGCTTTCTAGAAACCTGCCTCGTCTACATCTGCTTTTCTTTGAGTGGCTTACTAGCTCTCTCTCTCTCTCTCTCCATTTCTCTTATCTTTTTAAGTTCTAGATCTTCCCCCCTTAAAGAAATATTTAGCCTATGCTTCTAATGAGCCTTAGGAAGCTCACTGGGGCTCTGCCTGAACAGTGCCTATAATTTAGGGTGAGTTATGTTTCAATTACCTCTGCATTATAGCCTACTTGTGAGGGCAGGCATTATGTCATGTCAGGGATACAGGCTAGAGGAAATACAGACACCCCCATTACAGGCGGTGATGGAGCAGTTTTAATAGTATTGGGGGAAAATGGAGCACAAATGCCTTTCCAGCTGCACCATCACTGCACATTAGCTACACCACATGGCCACAGGGAGGATATAGGGAGGAAGGGGTTACAGGTATATTGGGTACTGGAGTTTGTTCTCTGCATTTAGAAAAGAGGCAAAAAGTCCTATATAAACCTTGAAAATATTTGTTTTTTCCTGTGAATAGTGATCTTACCAAAGGTATAAAACACTAACTTTTCAATAAAAAAGGAAAAAAAATCTAATTCCAGTGCGTTTCCCCCCTTTCGTATGAGGAAAGTAACTCTTCGTGTGCTCTCACTCTGCCTCCCATTCCTTCTCTCATTTTCTCTACCTCTTTATTTTCTTGACACAAATAGCAGTCATTGCTCAGAGAATGTGCAGGATTAGGCTGCTTTGTAATTCAAACCTTTTATTCAGGTTACCAGTTATGTACTAAAGAGGAAAGTATGTATTGGCTAAATGGCCTTGTTATGGATATTTCCAGTTGTGGATGGGAGGGTGGCCATCCCCACCACAAACCTTTCCAAACCATTACTCCATTTATCACTTACAATGGAATGTAGCTAATGCTAATTTCCATCTTTTACTTTTTTTCAAATGGGGGAAAAGCATATATAGATATTTTTCTTTGGCGTGGTTGGTTCCTTTAAAAAGAGGAAGTGGCAAAAATGAGCACCCACAGCCAGATGATGATCTGTGCATTGAGGATTGGCGGTTTTGCAGGTCTTGAGAAAGGTGAGAAAGTAGAAGGCCCTGGTGGGTCCCTTCATCCAGCAGCTGTTTAACTTTGGTTAAAACAAATACAGTCATTCAGACATGACTCTGATCTAACTAAGGAGGAACGGGTTCAGCAACAAAATAAGTAGTGTACGTCGTTGGTCTAACTTTCCTCTGACCAAAATGACTAGGTAAGCCTAAGATAAAAAAGGACAACATGAAATACGCAGGACGACATGCACAGAAAATATACTGAAGCATACAGGGAATTTTAAGTCAACTGGGGTTAGAGAAGATACATGTAAAGGAAAAATAATTGTGTATGCATATATTTAACCATCTTTTTCTTCTTATAGATATAACTTGAACTCACTGTAGAAAATTTCCCATAAAAAAGCACTTCTGCTATTATTTCAGTCATTTACTTTCAATATTTTTTATCAGACTAATTTTTTTGTACAAAATCATTCATGCATTCATTCCTTCATTAAGCAATTATTCAGTGAGTATCCACTATGCAATAAACGCCATTCTGCTCATATAAGTGTATCTAGTGAACATGTTGGTGTTTTTGTGTGCTGTCGAGTGGATTCCAACTCATAACGACACTGTAGGACAGAGTAGAACTGCCCCATAGGGTATCCGAGGCTGAAATCTTTATGGGAGCAGACCGCTAGATTTTTTTTTTCCCACAGAACTGCTGTTGGATTAGAACCACTGACCTTCCATTATCACCCAAGCGCTTAACCATTGTACCACCAACATAGACACAGTGAATTCCCTCCTAGAGTTTAAATTCTATTGGAGGG
>NW_004443962.1:14771851-14773259 GCF_000243295.1 Trichechus manatus latirostris | reverse complement strand
CACCCAGCCATGTAGGAGAGTTGCTAACATTTAATGAGCACTGACTGTGTGTCCCAAGATTCTGTTCTAAGTGCTTTACATTTGTTAATTAATTCTCCTTTATCAAATACATATAATACTAATCCCATTTTATCTGTGAGGATTCTGAGGCACGGAGTGGTTAACTAGCCTGCCCAAGATTACACAGCTAGTAAGTTGTGTTGCCAAAGTTTGAAGCCAGGAGGTCTAGCTAAGAAGCCCTACCTTTAATGGACTGGACACTATTGCTTCTGATATTCTCACCAGCATTCAGTATTATTCTTTTTATCCCAACTAATTTGATAGGAAAATAATAGCATCCCTTTATTCAGATTTGCATTTGTATTTAGTAGTACAGTTAAACACTTTTCTGTATTTTTCCTCTGTTGCATTTTTAGTTCTTCCATGAGTTCGATGTTTCTTGATCCTCTTTTCTACTGGAATATCAATTCCATTACTTAGTTTTGAAAGCTCTTTGCATATTAAGGATACAACACTGTGATCGTTGTAGTATTTTCCCCATCTTTATATTTCTCTTAGTTGAATTGCTGGCATTTTTGTATAAATAGAAGTATTAACTTTTATTGATCTTTTGATCTATTTACCAAAATCTGTTAATCTTTTCTCTGAATTTTTTCCATGACTGTCATGCTCAGACAATTGTTTTTCATCTAAATGTCTGTTAAATATTCACCTATGCATTCTTCTTGTTCTTCTTCTTTGTCTTCTTTTTTTGGTTACATTTGTTTTATTTAACTTACTAAATATTCGTAGTGTATTTTGATGTAAATGAGAAAAAATTTATTTTTCCACATAAGCAAAGTTAAAATAATTCCTGAATCGCTCACATGCTCTTCATTATTTTAAGATGCATTATGTGTCAAATATCAAGTATTAAATATACTAGGGTTTATTTCAGGATTACAAATTCTATTTCATTGATCTGTTAGTAGATATTTACATTAAAGTATGTAAAATTGCTTTATTTCCATAGTGAATTTTAATGTCCAGTAGAGCAAACCCTTCTCCATTTTCCAAATTTTCCCAGCTGTACTCCCAAAAGTTTGTTTCCAGATGAATTTTAGAATTATTTTGTCAAGTCTCTCCTCCTCCTACCCACAGATACAAACACAGATGTTGCTTTAAATGAGTGAATTACTTTGAGAAGGATTTATTCTTTAAAACATAGACTTCTTATCCAGAAACATGTTATGTTCCTTGTTTTTTTTTTTGTTGTTGTTTGTCTTTTTTTACCAAAATGCTGTACTCTTGTTATTGGGCTCATTTCCAGGCATTTTATGATTTTTATTTGCTATTGTGAATGGCATTATTTTTGTCTTATATCTTCTAGCAAACTGTTGCTGGTTTTTAAAAGAGATATTGGTTTTCA
>NW_004443962.1:14753614-14771547 GCF_000243295.1 Trichechus manatus latirostris | reverse complement strand
AGTTCTTTATCTCTTCATTTGATGTTCTAGGGTTTCAGGATTGTTGATTCTCTGTTTGGCTTAGTTTTTCGGATCTTTGTTGTGGAGGGACGGCGTGGTGTTTCTGCCTAGAGCGCCATCTTGCCGGAAGTCCTATAGATTATCTTTAAAGTACATTTCAATTCAATTTACACATAGATTATTTAGGCTTTCTAAAAATTTATTTTCTACATATTTAAACAAGATTTTTACATATATAAAAATAAAAATATAGAGAGCTATGTAGTTCGCTGCTGTTGTTAATTGCCACTGAGTTGGTTCCAGTCCACAGCGACCCTACATACAACAGAACAAAACCCTGCTGGGTGGTGCTCCATCCTCATAATCGTTGTTATGCTTGAGCCCATTGTTGCAGCCAGTGTGTCAATTCATCTAATTGAGGGCCTTCCTCTTTTTTGCTGACCCTCTGCTTTACCAAGCATGATGTCCTTCTCCAAGGACTGGTCCCTCCTGATTACATGTCCAAAGTAAGTGAGAAGAGGTCTCTGCATCCTTGCTTCTAAGGAACATTCTGGCTGTATTTCTTCTGTGTAGTTTAGACATATATTATTTTATTTTTGCTGTCCTTGTCAGATTTTACTATCAGAATCTAGTAATCTTACTACATGAAATTAGTACATTTATACAATTTTTTTCTAAATTCAATTCAGTTGACATTTAAAAAAACTTGTCCCCATATAAACATTGAAACTCAGATATTTTGGAGATATTTCTATGATCCATTTTCAATTTTTTCCTATTTTTTAAAGCTGTTTAGTCTTTCTCCTAGGCAATTTTGATATTTTAGAAAATTGTTCATTGCATTCATATTTTCAAAGTTATTAGCATCACATTAGACGTGGTACTATTTGGTAATTTTAAAAATCTTTTTTTTAAGTTCCTTTCTCATGTCTGTTTGTTTGATTTTATTTTGTTATTGTTATTAATTAGATTTTTCTTTGTTTATTTTGGGAGAGGAGTTTTCGGAATCCTTTAGAGGATGATTGAGATCATTACTTAATAAAGGAGTGGGAGTGGATGGGAAGATGAAAGCCCAAGATTGTACACAACCCAGTCTTAGGGGCATGAAGAAGGCACTGTGTGAGTCAGGAGGGGAGGTGGCACGCTGATTTCTCTGGAGGAACAGAGGTGAAGCACAGATGAAGCATAGCAGACACAGGTGTGAAAACTGGTCAGAAGTTTGCGTTTGAAATAGTAATAAATGGTGTGCCACTTAAAAATGTTCAGCAAGATGTTAAAAAAAAAAAGTTTGTAGTTTTTAAATTATTCTGGGAAGAATTAATGGAAAGGCTTAGAGATGGAGGGAGGAAGGCTTTCCAAAAGGACTGATAAAGACCTGGCCAAAGGATGAGTAGGAAAAGACAGATAAAAGATTCCATGGTGAAAATACACTGCTTATCCAAAAAGGAGAAATCCATTTTGTCTAGTGTGGAAATATTTATGGAGGTGAATGGGAAGAATATTTGAAAGTATACCTGTGCCCAAAATCTAAGATAAGTATTCTTTGTGCCCCTCAGGTATGAGAAGTTGATACTAGACAACTTCGCAAACAAAATTTGGGGGTTGCTCTGAGTCAGAATCAACTCGATGTCACCTAACAACAACAACATTATCATTTTATATTATTCTCAAACAGAATTTTGAGACGTTCTGGCCAAATAAAACCAGGGCACTAAACATGTGGGGCATGGAAGAGAAAGAGTTAGAAAATTACACCAAATGAAGAAGGAATTCGGGAAAGGTTGAAAGTTTAATGGGAAAAAATTCTGATTTACTAGGTTTGGGGAATTTGCATTCAACATGGGAACCTCAATCCATGTTGAGCTTCCCTAAGGAGTTTTGGAAACACAAGCAAGGGTAGAGAAAGCATGAAGTTAAGAACTAGAAAATAAAATAACAACAGTTATAGTAATAATAATGTCTCTTATTATTATTTAAAGAATCACTGGTGGTGCAACGGTTAAGTGCTCAGCTGCTAACTGAAAGCTCAGCTGTACAAACCCACCAGCAGCTCCAAGAGAGAAAACACCTGGTGATCTTCTTCTGTAAAGACTACAGCCTAGGAAACCTTGTGGGGTAGTTCTACTCTGTCATATGGGTCCCTTTGAGTCAGAATCAACTCAATGGCACCCAACAACAATAACAACATTATAATTTTACATTATTATTTATATTTATTTATTTATTTTTTTATTGTACTTTAGGTGAAAGTTTACAGAACAAATAGTTACTCATTACACAGTCAATATGCATATTGTTTTATGACATTGGTTAACAACCCCACAACATGTCAACACTCTCCCTTCTCGACCTTGGAGGACCTTTTTTCTTTTTCGGTGAAAATATACATAGCCAAAGACGCACCATTTCAAAAATTTCTACATGTACAATTCAGTGATATCAATTACATTCTTCCAGTTGTGCTGCTATTCTCACTGTCCTTTTCCAAATTATTCCATCACCATTATCTTCAACTCACTAGGCTTCCCATCAAACCTTTTGCGTTGCTGTTGTCAATTTGATCTCACATAGATAATTCTTTTTATATATATATATTATTTTTAAAAGATATCATTTTTGGAGTTTATGTTGCAGGTGAAGTGCTCAGTGTTTTACATGCCTTATCTTGTGTCATCACCCCAATGATACTAGGAGGTAGACTTTACTTCCCACACTTTGTAAAAGGAAACTGAGGCTTGAAGAGTTAAAATAATTTGTGCTAGATCATACAGCTAATGAGTGCAAGTGGCAGCATCTAAACTTTTAGCTCCAATCCTGAGTTCTTAATCGCCATATTACATAGAGTCATTCAAATCTAGGCTGTAATTTAGACCAGAAAAGAGAAAACATATAAACTATCTTAGGAAGATGAAAGATGGATCTTTTCCAGTTGGTTGGCCAGGAAGCTCTCGTGCAAATTTCTTGATGTAGAGGAGTGAGTACCTCAAGAGCTGCATCAGTTTTTTTAAACATCTCAATTGGTATTTCATCAGTTCCTGGAGCCTTGTTTTTTGCCAATGCCTTCAGTGCAGCTTGGACTTCATCATTTCTTCCAATCATTTTAGCTACTCTCCATTCAAGAGCAAGTTTCAGACTCTTCTGACATCCGTTGTGGTCTTTTTTTTTTTTTCTCCTTTTTATTTATCTTTTGCTTTCTTCATGTATGATGTCCTTGATATCATTCCACAGCTCATCTGGTCTTTGGTAATTAGTGTTCCATTTCTCAAATCTATTATTGAGATGATCTCTAAATTCAAGTGGGATATACTCAAGGTTGTATTGGCTCTTCTGGAGTTGTTCTAATTTTCTTCAGCTTTGACTTGCATTTGCATATGAGCAATTGATGGTCTGTCCACAGTTGGCCTCTGGCCTTGTTCTGACTGCTGATATTGAGCTTCTCCATTGTCTCTTTTCACAGGTGCAATCGATTTTATTCCTGTGTATTCCGTTCAGCAAGGTCCATGTGGATAGTTGCTGTTTATGTTGTTAAAAAAAAAAGGTATTTGCAATGAAGAAGTCATTGGTCTTGCAAAATTCTTTGATCTCTGGTGTCGTTTCTATCACCAAGGCCATATTTTCCCACTACAGATCCTTCTTTGTTTCAAACTTTTGAATTCCAATCACCAGTAATTATCAATGCATCTTGATTGCATGTTTGATCAATTTCAGACTGCAGAAGTTGGTAAACATCTTCAATTTCTTCATCTTTGGCAATATTATTGTCTCCATTTTACAGATGAGGAACTAAAACTGAGAGAGGCAAAGTAACTAGCTCAAAGTCACACAGCTTGTGAACTGTGGAGGTTTGTGTAACTCCAGGGTGCATGGTTTTAACTGTCACACTTTAGGCCTTAATAAGATTAAATGTGAGCCCACTGGTCCAGGCTCAACCTGAAACAGAGATTTCATGGAAAAGGAAATCAGTAAGGATAATGTGGTCATGTAGGAGACTGGAATGGGTAAAGTTTGAATCTAAGGATTCAGACTGAAAATTACAGACCTAAAATAAGTTAGTAGATAAATAAATAGATAGTATTTAGTAAAACCAAATTTTTATGCTCCTTTCTCGCAAACAAATTTGTAGTCAATTTTTACAGTAATTTTGGCAAATTTTAGACTGATTTTATGAATACTTTAGAATTCAGGATTTGAATGATGTATTCCTCTCTCAAAGTCTCACTTGAAAGAATCCCTTGATATCAAAATATGAATGTTTTGTGACATGTTGAAAAAAATTAAATGAAAACAGGTTCTAATATTTCCAGCAGACGTTTTTCAAAGCCAGTTTCACTTAAAAATCATGTCTATATATTTATGTGTTTATTTCCTCCCTAGAAATTCATTTTCCTTTCTCCCCTTGCTGGTTTCAGCAACAGCATCCTATTCCCAGGAGTTCTCCCTGGATGAAACATCTGAAAGCCTGCTTATCACCGCCACGATTACCCAGCAAATAAGGACAGATGTAGGGCTTTTTCCCCAACTTTTCCCCTTTTCTCATGAGGAAATCAAGCCCTGCCAGCACTGGTTTACTTCTCCCTCGTCTAAGGTGGGACACAGCAAGGCAATACATTTTCATCAAGGCTCAAGTACGATAGTGCTCTAGGGAATTTGTGTTTAATGTAATTTATGGGGAGCCACTTTCAAAGGCGATCTTGGAACCTCCAGTTTAATTGGGGTGATCTGGAAGGCTTGACATCTGTCAATGAGCAAGGAGATGGTGATGCATGAACAGAAATAGCAATAGCTCTGCACGCCCTCCTTATTCGATAGACTTTTTCTCTGCAGCTCCCAGCTGTGGTTTTCTTACTGAATTCCCCCTTCTGCTCTCTCTTTTAATTTTTATGTGATTTTCTCCTGTTCTTTATCAAATATGTGTATGTGGGGAGGGGTAACTCACTCCTTAAAGAGTGTAGGAGTCATTCCCATCCCCACCTGTGCCTTCTCTTTCTTTCCCATAAAGGCCCCAGTGGGAATAGGTGGATGAGGAGGAGGGGCTTGGTAACATGGTGCTGTTACCCTCACCTACTGAAACACAACTCTAGTTCTGTCCATAATATTAATTAATCAACCAATTCAGCAAATATTTATTGAATGTGTACCATATGCTAGGCACTATTCCAGGCATGCAGCAGTCAACTAAACAGAGATTATGTTACAGTGCGGGAAGATAGACAAAAACAAAATAAAAAAATGTAAAATATATAGTGTGCCATTTGGTGATAGTTACTATAGATAGAAATACAGCAGGAAAAGAGGGATAAGGAATGATGGAATTGAGAGGGTCAGTTTTAAATACTGTGATTGGAAATGCCTCAATGAAAAGGTATCATGTGAGCAAAGATCTCAAGTAGGTAAGGGAATGAGGCTATCGAGAACGTCCCAAACAGAAGGAACAGCCAGCACAAAGTTCCAGAAGCAAAGAACACCTAAATTATTTAAGGAAGACCAAGGATCTCCAAGTGAATGGAGCTTAGAGTGAGGGAAAGCAGTAGCATATGAGGTGTGTGAAGTGGGGGTTGGGTGCACAGATCATAAAGGGGTCTGTAGGCTACAAGGACTTTGACTTTTACTCAGAGTGAAATGGAAATCATAGTGTGTTTTGAGCAAAGTGTCATGATTCGACTTTTGTTTTAACAGAATCAGTGTAAACTGGGAATATTTTCAAGGTAAACTGAGCATATTTATTAATGTTAAATAGCGTTTAGAATATTCTTTGTGCCAGATACTGTGTGGGAGACAAAATTGTGTAAGAAATTATCCATTTTTTTCAAGGAGCTGGCAATCTACCCAAGGAGACAGGTCAAACATTTGAAAAGCAGCCAGTGCTGCAGAAAGATGAAGGATTACAATTGTTCGTAAAGGCCTTTGAGCAATCAAGAAAGAGGCTAACAGGAATCTTGCAGAGTAGTTTCAGTAGAGCGCAGGGGACAAAGGCCAAGATTTCAAGGAGCAAAAAGTGAGCAGACGGTAAGGAAGGGCTGTGTAAACGTGGAGGTTTTAAAGATATGTCCACAATTTCCTTGATATTTCTCCACTCACAAGGTAGTCCAAGAGGGTCCCCTGACTCTCAGAAAATATGTGAGATAATAAGCATTAGTGTTTTAAGCTGTTAAATTTAGGAGTAATTTGTTACTCAGCAATAGATAACTAATGCAAGGTATACTCATGAACAGAATGAAGGTAAAAGAAAAGAGAAAGAACATTAACTTGAATACATGTTGAGAGTTAATTTGAGAGTAACAAGTAAACCAGTTGCTATTGAGTTCATTCTGACTCATGGCGACCTCAAGTGTGTCAGAGTAGACATGTGCTCTATAAGAGGTTTGAAGGGTTGATATGTTTGCATTTTTAAATGTAGGGAGATTTAGCCAGTCATTAATTCATCACATTTGCAAGTAACATATATTGAGTGTCCAGTAGATGCCAGGCACTGTTGAATCAGTTATGCAAGTGAATTTAAAGTTTTTTTTTTTTTTTTTTTTTGAGCTTCCTATATACACATTGCATTGAAATGCCTTACTGGTGTTTATCCCAAAAACTGGAAGGAGTAGATTTTAATGTAACATTTGCATTATAGATTTTACCTTTCAGGATCAAATTGAGCCTTTCTTTTTTGCCCAAATTCAAGGAATATTACTTTCCTGTCCTTAAAGAATAACAGCTGGAGTTAAAAAGTAAAGGCTAGCTTCAAATATTCCATAAAGTTTTTTATTTGGGTAAATATCTGTATCACAACTGAGATGCCACTTTCAAAATATCTTCTCTCTATTTTTTTAGAATAATAATTGTTTTTGTAAAAATTACACACTTACCTTTTAAAGAAGTTAGAAAAAGTACAGATAAGAAAGTTTTAAGAATAACCCATATGACACCACCTGGTAATAATCATTTTTAATATTAGATAAGCATCAAATACAGATAGAAGAGCTAATGGAAATACAGATGATAGGTGGATGGATGGATAAATAACAGCAGAAATTATCCATAAAATGGTATCATACCCTAACATGCTATTTTTTTTAAATTAGTACTAAAAAGACATAATAAAAAATATACTGTCGTTAGATACCATCGAGTTGATTCTAACTCATAGTGACCATACGTACAACAGAATGAAACACTGCCTGGTCCTGTACTATCCTCACAATTGTTGCTATGTTTTCACCCATTGTTGCAGTCACTGTGTCAACTCATTTTGTTGAGGGTCTTCTTCTTTTTCCCTGACCGCCGACTTTACCGAGCATGATGTCCTTCTCCAGGGACTGGTCCCTCCTGATAACATGTCCAAAGCACTTGAGACAAAATCTCGCCATTCTCACTTCTAAGGAGTAATCTGGCTGTACTTCTTCCAAGACAGATTTGTTTGTTCTTCTGATAGTCCATGGTATAGTCAATATTTTTCGACAACACCATAATTCAAATCCATCAATTCTTCCTTTATCTTCCTTATTCATTGTCCAGCTTTCACATGTATAGGAGGCTAATGAAAATACCATGGCTTGCATCAGGCACATCTTAGTCTTCAAAGTAACATCTTTGTTTTTCAACGCTTTAAAGAGGTCTTTTGCAGCAGATTTTCCCAATGTAATATATCCTTTGATTTCTTAACTGCTGCTTCCATGGGCATTGACTATGGATCCAAGTAAAATGAAATCTTGACAACTTCAGTACTTTTTCCACTTATCATGATGTTGCTTATTGGTCAGGTTGTGAGGATTTTTGTTTTCTTCACGTTGAGGTGCAATCCTTACGGAAGGCTTTGATCTTCATCAGTAAGTGCTTTAAATCCATACTGAAGTCTTTGATCTTCATCAGTAAGTACTTCAAGTCTTCTTCACTTTCAGCAAGCGAAGCTGTTAATGAGACTTCCTCCAATCCTGATGCTACATTCTTCTTCATATAGTCCAGTTTCTTGGATTATTTGCTCAGCATACAGATTGAAAAGGTATGGTGAAAGGATACAACCCTGACGCACACCTTTTCTGATTTCAAAACACAGTATCTCCTTGTTCTATTCAAATAACTTCCTCTTTGTTTATGTACAGGTTCTGCATGAACACAAGTAAGTATTCTGGGATTTCCATTCTTCGCAATGTTATCCATAATTTGTTATGATCCACACAGTTGAATGCCTTTGCATAGTCAAAAAACACCAATAAACATCTTTCTGGTGTACTCTGTTTTCGGCCAAGGTCCATCTGACATCTGAAATGATATCCCTCCTTCCACATCCTCTTCCGAATCTAGCTTGAATTTCTGGTAGTTTCCTGTTGATGTACTGTTGCAACCGTTTTCCAACTATCTTCAGCAAAATTTCAGTAATTGTTCAATAATTTCTGCATTCTGTTGGATCAACTTTCTTTGGAATGGGCACGAATTTAGATATTTTTCAGTTGGTTAGCCAGGTAGCTCTCTTCCAAATTTCTTGGCATAGACGAGTGAGTGCTTCTAGCATTGCACCCATTTGTTGAAACATCTCGATTGGTATCCATCAACTCCTGGAATCTTGATTTTTGCCATTGCCTTCAGTGCAGCTTGGCCTTCTCTATTCAATACCATCTGTTCTTGATCAAATGCTACCTCCCCAAATATTTGCACATTGACCAATTCTTTTCGGTACGGTGACTCTCTGTATTCTTTCCATCTTCTCTATGCTTCCTGCTTTGTTCAATATTTTTCTTATAGAGTCCTTCAGTATCACAAGTCGAAGCTTGAATTTTTTCTTCCATTCTTTGCCAAGGGTGTTTTTCCCTTTTTGGTTTTCTAACTCCTGGTCATTTCACATTTCTTTATAATATTTTAGATATATTTAAAAATATTTAATATCAAATAGATTTTAAAAATATACATACAAGTAAAACTGAAGGAGTTGCTAGACTTTACAAAAAATATAATTTTTAAAAGGGAGATTTTTTTCTAAAAAGTTAAAACCAAATATAAGAAGGTAATAATAAGAGAAATATTAAGAAGTTGGAGTCATTAATTTTTTTAGCTAAATGTGTCAAATTTAGTCAATACTGATTGATTGCTTGTTCTGAAAAAATTAAAAGTTCACACTCCCACCCACCTCCCCAACCCTATCTCCAGATTTTTATGTTATTTTAATAACATCAAGTTATATATCATTTACTTCTGTTATGGAACATATTCCCCAGTTTCATCTTAATTCTGTATTAATGTGAATTCAGTATTCACACCAATATGTTTACCACAACTCTCCATTTCTGAGCTTTTTTAAAAAAAATTATATTACAATTGGCTGTTTTTCATCAAGTACTTTGTTTTTAAACAAGTGATACAGTCTGAGCTCCTGCATGTTTAGGGAATGTCTGCCTACTCCTTTCATATTTAAACAATGACTTGGTTGAATATAAAATGTATAGATCACACTTGTTGCCTCTCAGAATCTTGTAGATTTTTGTTTGTTTTTGGCATGGAATATTGCTGCAGAAAAACCTGAAGGCTTACAGATAAGTTGCCATTTTTTTTTTTTTTTAACCCTGATGCCTGAGGAATTTTCTCTTTATGTTCAAAAGACATCATTAAGCATCAGTGGCCACTATGCCACAGCAAATGGAAAGTACAAACAGAGCTTCTTGTGTTAAGCCTGAGCAAGATGAAAATAATTTGCATGGAAACTATCCATATATATCACAGTAATGAAAGTGAAGTAAGTGGATGAAAAAGGCAAATAAAAAACTCCGTTTGGAAGAGCAACATAACTCAAGGGACAAGTGGTGGTTAGACAAATCTGTAGACTTTTTTTTTTTTTTTGGTCCTCTTTTATTGCACCGCTTTGGCAATTTGGCTGCATTTCAGTCACATGGTTGTAAAACCAGAGCATGGTTTAAAGACGTAAGCTATAAATCTAATAATTGTGCCACTGTGTCTGTAGGTGTTGCAAGCTTTGGTGAAGACACAGCTCAAGTTAATGATTAGGCTAAGTGTAGAGGTGGCATATGTACTCTCCTGAATTCCCATCACCAGAGCTGAGAGTCACCTATATGCCAATTGCCAGCCTTGAGGAACTGCAGATGTGCTTTATATGTTCATAAAAACGTGTATACCAAGCACCTGGAAGCCTGTTTCACTGTGCTAGACAAGAGACAGACTATCCCCATGTAAGGATGGCCACAGCCAGGCCAGAATTATTCAGAAACAAAATGGATGAGGTGTGTGGATTGATGGCTTGGCAAAAGCCCTCCACTCTGGTGGACTCTCTGTCACTAAAGTTAGTGCTTTCAATCCAGGAGTAACAGCCAGCCAGTCATGGTGGTGCATAACTGTTGTCTATGGCCAGCATCTGTTGTGACCAGACTGTACTCATACTGTTCTAATTATTAAGGTCCTTTGGTAGCACAAACAGCTTGCACTCAGCTAAAGGCTGGCAGTTCAAACCTCTCTATGAGCACCATGGAAGAATGGCCTGGCGATCTGCTTTTGCGAAGATTACAGCCAAGAAAACTCTATAGAGCAGTTCTGCTCTGTAACACATGGGGTTGCCATGAGTCAAAACTGATAGCAATAGGTTTCTTTTTGTTTTTGTTTATTAAATATTTTTAATATCCCCTTGTATTAGTTTTCTATTACTATATAACAAATTATCACAAATTAACAGCTTAAAACAATACCCATTTATTATCTTATAGTTCCATATGTCAGAAGTCCAGTGGGCTCAAATGGGTTCTCTGCTCAGGGTCTTATAAGGCTGAAATAAAAATTTCGGCCAGACTGGGCTCTCATGTGGAGCTCTGAGTTATTTTCCAAGCTCATTCAGATTGTTGGCAGAACTCAGTTCCTTCAGTTGTAGGACAGAGGTTCCCATCTTTGTTGGCTGTGTAATGAAGATTGTTATCTGCTCCCAGAAGTCATCTTCAGATCTTCGGCTATGTGATCTTCTCACAACATGACAACTTATTTCTTCAGAGTCACAGGAGAATCTGTTGTCTGCTACAACAGAATCTTACACAACAAAACATAATCATAGAAGGGACTATCTCGTCGCATTCACAGGTCTCCCCACATTCAAGGTGAGGTGATTACATAAAGTATGTACAAAAGCAGGTGGGAATCTTGGGAGATATCCTAAAATTCTGCTGGACACACGCCCTGCTTATATCACTTGCTTTGATTCTTTGTCTGCCTAGATGTAGGATCTGCCAACCATTCATACTTAGTTGGATTCCTATTCCCAACTCCTTCCTAAGCAGCTCTGTTCTTTGGTTGGCCACTCACAGGCATGAGGGTAACATTTACTTGGCACATGCTTTGAGGAAACTTCAATAAAATTGTTTGAAAACAGTATTAAATATTTTTTGGAAAGACAAAAGAAGATGAACTGATAAAATATCCACTGAGGTGGAAATCATGTCGGAGAACTACCTTTAATAAAGAAATTCTTTCCAATGCTGACAATTAATTTGAAAGGACATTCTGTCAATAATAGTGCATAGCTGGTAAATGTTAACTGCATTATGTTAGAAGAATGTTCACCTGGTATCATTTTCCTGATTGGCAGGACATTTGATCAGTCTTGTGTAGACACCAGTGACAACAGACATTGTTTTTCTTCTGGTGGTTTCTGATTGGGCTGAAAAAGGAGCAGAGCCACATAGGAATCTGTCATGCAGGTGAGAGGAATGAGAGCATAAATCTTAGCTAATATTTTTCAAACAGAACGGGGGATACTGCATGATCTGGAATCAGGAAAGATGTGCATCAGTGTTCTATCCTTTCACCATACTTATTCATTCTGTATGCTGAGCATATAACTCAAGAAGCTGGGCTATATGAAGAAGAACTCAGCATCAGGATTGGAGGAAGAGTCATTAACAACCTGCCGTATGTAGATGCCACAGCTTTACTTGCTGAAAGTGAAGAGGAGTTGAAGCACTTACTGATGAAAATCAAAGACTACAGCCTTCAGTATGAAATACACCGCAACATAAAGAAAACATAAAAAAATCTTCACAACTGGACCAATAAGCAACATCATGATACCCAAAACAACCCAAAAACACTGCTATTGAGTCAGTTCCAATTCACAGCGATCCTATAGGACAAAGTAGAGCTGCTCTATAGGGTTTCCAAGGCTGTAAATCTTTACCGAAGCAGACTGCCGCATCTTTATCCTGCAGGGCCACTGACATTTTCAAAATGTTGACCTTTCTTTAACCACTGCACCATCAGGGATCCCTAACATTATGATAAATGGAGAAAATATTAAAGTTTTCAAGGAATTAATTTTACTTGGATCCACACCCAACACCCATAGAAGCAACAGTCAAGGAATAAAACGACGTGTTGCTTTGGGCAAATCTGCTGCAACAGATCTCTTTAAAGTGTTAAAAAGCAAAGACGTCACCTTGAGGATTAAGGTGCACCTGACTCAAGCCACGGTATTTTCAATTTCCTCATATGCATGTGAAAGCTGGACAAAGAATAAAGAAGAGTAATTGATGCACTTGCATTATGGTGTTGGCAAAGAATATTGAATATACTATGGAATTCGAGAAGAATGAACATATCTGTCTTGGAAGAAGGACACTCAGCATGCTCCTTAGAAGCAAGGATAGCAAGACTTTGTCTCACATACTTTGGACATGTTATCAGGAGGAATCAGTCCCTGGAGAAGGACATCATGCTTGGTAAAGCAGAGGGTCAGCAAGAAAGAGGAAGACCCTCACTGACATTGACTGGCACCGTAGCTACAACAATGGACTCAAATATAGCAATGATTATGAGGATGGTGCAGGACCAGGCAGTATTTCGTTCTGTTGTACATAGGGTCATTATAAGTTGGAACTAACTTGACAGCACCTAACAACAACAGCAATACCTTTCTTCTCCATGATGAATAGCAAGAGAAATTCTGGTAAACATCTGAGCCCATATTGTTGCAAGAGATATAAGCAGCTATTTTTATACTCCTAGTTCCTAAATTAAACATGATTCAGGACAAGTGAAATCCAAAAAGAAGCAAGATTAAGAGAGCCATAGAAGAAGTTCCAATGTGAGTCTAAGAAATACACTCAAGACTAGAGCGAATTAAATAGAAACGAACAGCAATAAAAATCAGAGAAAAGACCAGCTGTGGGAAAGTGTGGCATTTCTGTTACACTTATAATATATCCTACTTTCTCCAAAGATAATGTGCAAATGGAGATGATTAGTGCTTATTGAAATTTTACTTCTCTTTTAATGACATTTTTAATGCTAAAAAATGAAATTATGTTGTCCAGATGTACTTCTCTTTACTTTATGTTGACACATTTAATCTGCTTTTCAGTAGTAAATTTGGACTTTCCCACATTAATTAAAGAATGAGCATTTCAAGGTATCTCATGGAGGTGACATTTGACCAACAGTCCTGTTTTGGCAAAGTCACATCTGTGTCTACACAACAAAGTTTGAAAAGCATTCCAATGATATATTCAAATAATTGCGCTAGTTTCCACATAGGCCCAGGGATTCCTTGAGAACCACCGAAGGGAAGGATGTGTTAGAGAATGGGGAAGGCATCAGAGTGTCAGAGTTCCAAACCCCCTCCATCACCCACTTACTACAGCAGTTCCATGTTGTAACATGTTGTCTTACAAATTATGCATCCAGATAAGTATTTGAAAAAGGCTTAAAAAAAATGGGTCTAATAAATAAAAATGTACATATTGGTGATAAAAATCTTTATTCTCATAAAATTAATAATAATATTGGGACAAAGATAAAAATCATGAGAAATGCAAGGAGGCAGGGCCAAGATGGCAGAGTAGTCAGACGCTTCCTGTGGTCCCTCTTACAACAAAGACCAACAAAAACAAGCAAATCAATTATATATGACACTCTAGGAGTCCTGAACATCAAAGACAAAGTTGAGGAGTCGGACTGAGCGGCAGCAGGAGGGAGAGACAGTTGAGAAGCACCAAGGAGTTGACAGACCAGACCTGGCCAGCACCCTGCAGGCTGGATTGGCCAGTGCACACAGGCTTAGGCAAGCAGTAGCCCTTGGGATGCGTTTTCCATAGCGGGAGAAACCAAGCAGCAGAGAGTCTGCAAGGGCCTGTGGAACCAGGGGAAAGCAGTGCTGAATCTGCGAAAGTTAAGTGCAAGCATCTAACCTAACTCGTGGGATCAAAAAAACTCTTCCCCTCTGAGAAGTACCTCTCTCCTATTTACTTGCCCTCTCCTGGCTCTGCTTTGGTCCCAGTTCGGCTTCAGTGATTGCTGAGCCCCTGGGCCGGAAGTGGGACATGTCACAGGCCCAAGCCATTCTCCTGGCTTTAGAGAGGGAACAAATTAACATAAAAATAACAAACAGGAAAAAATAATTTGCCAGCCCCTTTGCCTAGGCACAGGCATAAGGGGTCCATGGACTTCGAATGCCCTTCACCCCTGCCAAGACCTGTGTGGGCCCATTCTAACAGCACAGGGTACATGCCTGAAGCCTATTCTCAACTGCAACAGCTAAGGCGGAGTGGCAGATTCATGATATTTGACAGCACCCTGCCCATTAATCAGGGTCCTCACTTACCCACATCAGGGACCTGAGGACTGGTGGTTCCACCCAATCCACCTAACCACCCAAGACAGTGGTTCCAGAATAAGTGGTACCTCCCAGTCCTTACAGTCAACAGCATTGGCTGCCCCAAGTCTGGCTGCAAAGCTCACCCACCTACACACTCTAGGGAACAGGACACCCCTTCCACCCAGGCACTCAGGGGGAGTTATCAGCTCCCTACCTTGCCAGCACACAATACACTGCTGCAGCCAGATACCTGTAACTGTTCCAATTACCCCTACATAGCCCTGACCACCTAGGAGTGTAAAGGGAGAACCTGCACCACACACTTAGTGACCAATGACCTGGACACATGAGGTGAATCCACTCATGAAAAGTAAATGGACTCCTGTGCTCACATACCTAGTAGCAGCTCTAACCACCTGGTGACAGAATGTGAGAGCTTAAAAGGCACCAGTAATCAAACTAGCTCACATGAGCAGCCTATTTGGGCATATCAAAACAAAACAAGCAGCTAGGACACAGTAAGAAAACATAAATAAATATAATAAATTTTTGATGGCTTGGAGACAACAGTCAATATCAAATCACATAAAGAGTCATTCCACGATGGCTTCAGCAAGTAACCAAAACAAAGAACCAAGAAACCTCCCAGAGGAAGGGAAGGTCTTGGAATTACTGGAAGTAGAATTCAAAAGATTAATATACGGAGCTCTTCAAGAGATCAGGTAGTAGATCATGCAAAACCCAGAACAAGCCAAGGGAACACACAGACAAAGCAACAGAGGAACATAAGAAGGTTACACAAGAGCATAATGACAAATTTAACAGGCTCCAAGAAACCATAGAGAGATAGCAAAGAGAGAAATCCAAAAGATTAACAATAAAATTTCAGAATTAGACAACTCAATAGAAAGTCATAGGAGCAGAATTGAGGCAATGAAAGTCAGAATTCATGAGATTGATGATGGAACACTTGACACCAATTTATTTGAGGAAAAATCAGATAAAAGAATTTTAAAAACTGAAGAAACCCTAAGAACTATGTGGGACTCTATCAAGAGGAATAACCTATGAATGATTGAAGTATCAGAACAGGAGAGGATAACAGAAAATACAGAGAGAATTGTTGAAGATTTGTTGGCAGAAAACTTCTCTGATATTACAAAAGATGAGAAGATATCTATTCAAGATTCTCATCAAACCCCACACAAGGTAGATCCCAAAAGAAAGTCACTAAGACATATTATAATCAAACTTGCCAAAACTAAAGATAAAGACAGAATTTTTAAGAGTGGCTAGGGATAAAGGAAAAGTCATCTACAAAGAAGAGTCAGTAAGACTATACATTGACTACTCAGCAGAAACCATGCAGACAACAAGGCAATGGTATGACATATATAAAGGCTTGAGGGAAAAAAATTACCAGCCAAGAATTATATATCCAGCAAAGCTGTTTCTTAAATACGACAGCAAAATTAAGTCATTTCAAAATAAACAGAAGTTAAGGGAATTTATAAAAACCAAATCAAAATTACAAGAAATACTAAAGGAAGTCCTCTGGTTAGAGAATCACTAACATCAGATAACAACCTAAGACTAGATCACAGGACAGAATAACCAGATATTAACCAAGACAGGGAAGTCACAAAACTAACTCAAAGCTAAAACACTGAAAATATGAAAACAGAGATGTCAATATGTAAAACATGACGATATTAAAACAAAAAAGAGGGACTAAATAATGTAGTCATAGAACTTTCATATGTAGAGGAAGTCAAGGCAATATTAAGAAATAAAGATTGGTTTTAACTTAGAAAAAGTAGAGGTAACTGTTAAGCTAACCGCAAAGAAAACTACCAATCCTACACATCAAAATAAAGAAGAAGAAAAACATAAAGACTTAGCAAATACAAAATCAACAATGAAAAAGATGAAAAGAAAATACATAAAGAAAAACAACTCATCACAGAAAATTAAGTGGAACAAAGAAAATATCAACAACACAAATAAAATACATCAAAATGACAGCACTAAACTCATACCTATCAATAATTACACTGAAAGTAAATGGACTAAATGTACCAATAAAGAGACAGAGAATGGCAGAATGGATTAAAAAACACTGTCAGTGTATACGCTGCCAACAAGAGACACATCTTAGACTCAAAGACACAAACAAACTAAAACTCAAAGAATGGAAAAAATATGTATCAAGCAAACAACAATCAAAAGAGCAAGAGTGGCAATATTAATCTCTGATAAAATAAACTTTAAAGCAAAATCCACTAAAAAGGATAAGGAAGGACACTATATAACTATTAAAAGGTCAATACACCAGCAGGACATAACCATAATAAATATTTATGCACCAATGACAGGGCTCCAAAATACTTAAAACAAACTCTAACAGCACTGAAAAGAGAAATAGACAGCTCCACAATAATAGTAGAAGACGTCAACACACCACTTTCAGTGAAGGAGAGACCATCCAGAAAGAAGCTCACTAAAGACATGGAAGATCTAAAGGCCACAATCAACCAACTTGATCTCATAGACATATACAGAACACTCCACCCAACAGCAGCCAAGTATACTTTCTTTTCCAATGCACATGGAACATTCACCAGAATAGACCACATATTAGGCCATAAAGCAAGTCTTAACAGAATACAAAACATCGAAATATTACAAAGCATCTTTTCTGACCATGAAGCCATAAAAGTAGAATTTGATGACAAAAAAAGCAAAGAAAAAATCAAATAAATGTAAATGGAACAACATCTTGCTCAAAAACTACTAGGGTATAGAGGAAATCAAGGATGGAATAAAGAAATTCACAGAAACAAATGAGATTGAAACTGCATCCTACCAGAATCTTTGGGACACAGCAAAAGCAGTGCTCAGAGGTCAATTTATAGCATAAATGCATATATCCAAAAAGAAGAAAGGGCCAAAATCAAAACAATAACTGCAACTCGAACAAACAGAAAGAGAGGAGCAAAAGTAGCCCACAGGCACCAGAAGAAAGGAAATAATAAAAATTGGAGTAGAAATAAATGAAATAGAGAATAGAAAAGCAATTGAAAGAGTTAGCAAGAACAAAAGCTGGTTTTTTGAAAAGATCAACAAAGTTGATAAACCATTGGCCAAATTTACCAAAGAAAAACAGGAGAGGAAGCAAATAACCCATGTAAGAAATGAGATGGGTGATATCATAACAGACCCAACTGAAATTAAAAGAATCATAACACAATCATATGAAAAACTGTACTTCAAACAAACTTGAAAACCTACAGGAAATAAAAAAATTTCTAGAAACACATTACCTACCTAAACTAACACAAACTGAGGTAGAAAAACTAAATAAAGCTATAAC
>NW_004443962.1:14752309-14753394 GCF_000243295.1 Trichechus manatus latirostris | reverse complement strand
GAAAATTACAGATCAATATCCCTCATGAACATACACCCAAAAATCCTCAACAAAATTCTAACCAATAGAATTCAACAAGATATCCAAAAAATAATTCACCATGACCAAATGGGATTTATAGCAGGTATGCAGGGATAGTTCAACATTAGAAAAATAATCAATGTAATCCATCACATAAATAAAACAAAAGATAAGAACCATGTAATCTTATCAGTTGATGCAGAAAAGGCATTTGACAAAGTCCAACACCCATTCTTGATAAAAACTTTCATCAGTATAGGAATAGAAGGGAAATAATAAAATAATAAAAATAATAAAGGGCATTTATACAAAACCAACAGCTAACATCATCCTAAATGGAGAGAGTCTGAAAGCATTCCCCTTGAGAACGGGAATGAGACTAGGATGCCCTTTATCACCACTCTTATTCAACATTGTGCTGGAGGTCCTAGCCAGAGCAATAAGGCAAGAAAAAGAAATAAAGGGCAACCAAATCGGTAAGGAAGAAGTCAAAGTATCTCTATTTACAGATGATATGATCTTATACACAGAAAACCCCAAAGAATCCACAAGAAAACTACTGGAACTAATAGAAAATTTCAGCAATGTATCAGGATACAAAATAAACATCCAAAAATCAGTTGGATTCCTCTATACCAACAAAGAGAACTTCAAAGAGGAAATCACCAAATCAGTACCATTAACAATAGCCCCCAAGAAGATAAAATACTGAGGAATAAATCTAACCGGAGACGTAAAAGACCTATATAATGAAACCTACAAGACACTACTGTAAGAAGCCGAAAGAGACCGACATAACTGGAAAAACATACCTTGCTCATGGATAGGAAGACTCAACATTATGAAAATGTCAATTCTTCCCAAAGCGATCTACAGATACGATGCAATCCTGATCCAAATTCCAACGACATTTTTTAATGAGATAGAGAAATAAATCACCAACTTCATATGGAAAGAGAAAAGGCCCCAGATAAGTAAAGCATTACTCAAGAAGAAGAACAAAGTGGGAGGCTTCACACTACCTGATTTTAGAACCTATTATACCACCATGGTAGTCAAAACAG
>NW_004443962.1:14749567-14750780 GCF_000243295.1 Trichechus manatus latirostris | reverse complement strand
CCAATCCACCTGGAGCAAAGGAGAATGAATAACACCAAAGACACAAAGAAAATATTAGCCCAAGAGACAAAAGGGCCACATAAACCAGAGACTTCATCAGCCTGAGACCAGAAGAACTAGATGGTGCCTGGCTACCACCAATGACCGCCCTCACAGGGAACAGAACAAAGAGTCCCTGAAGGAGCAGTAGAAAAGTGTGGTTCAGAACTCAAATTCATATAAAAAGACCAGACTTAATGGTCTGACCGAGACTAGAGGAACTCCCAAAGACATGGCCCCTAGACTCTCTGTTCACCCAGAACTAAAACCATTCCTGAAGCCAACTCTTCAGACAAAGATTAGGCTTGACTATAAAACATAAAATAATACTCCTGAAGAATTTGCTTCTGAGATGAAGTAGACACAGGAGACTAAATAGGCAGCTCCTGTCTAGAGACCACATGGGAAGGCAGAGAAGGTCAAGGGCTGGTTGAATGGACATGGGAAATCTGGGATGGAAAGAGGGAGTGTGTGGTCACATTATAGGAATTGCAACTAGGGTCACATAACAATATGTGTATAAATTTTTGTATGAGAAATTAACTTGAGCTGTAAACTTTCGCCTAAAGCACAATAAAAAAAAAAAAGAATAAAGGAAAGTCATGAGAAATGCTGAAAGCCGTGAGTCTTTAGTCTCAATTGGATGCTCATTAGATTAAATTGTTCAGTTGGGAATGAAGCCAATGAAACAGGAGAATGAATTTTTTTTTTTTAATATATACAAAATACTGAAAATATTTCAGTGAAAATTATGCTTTGAAGACAAGGTGAAATTACTAATTTCATATTTTGCAGCTCTCTGAGAACAGAAAATCAACTTTAGGACAAGCAAGTCTGTTGTTCACCTTCAGTTTATCAAAACTCTAACCTTATTCTCAGAAAGATACTATGCACAAAACCAAAGGGTTAGCTTTATGTTTCTCAGGCAGAAGGAGAAAAAGCCCAATCTCTTGATCTAGCTTCAGTTATCTTGTTTATAGAACCGACACTATCCTCCTGGTGCCAGGCACACTAATGATAAGCCTAAATAAAGCCTGAGAAAAAATTTTCCACGTATGTGGGCCTTGCCAACTTAGCCTCCCGTATTTGTTCTACATTGTGCTATTACCTAAATGTTCGTATTTATATGTCCTATTTCCTCAATTGGATGTAGGATCTTTTAAGACAGGGACTA
>NW_004443962.1:14745747-14748477 GCF_000243295.1 Trichechus manatus latirostris | reverse complement strand
TGAGGTTGTAAGTTGCTAAATAACTTGCCTATGCTCATCCATTAATTAGAAAGTAAATCTTAACTTGGACCCAGGCTTTTGAATTTTAGAACTCACACTCCTAACTAGTGGCTCATCCTGGAAGTTGTAAAGAATTATCTTCACTGACTTCAGAACAACCTGTTGCCTAATGATTATCATTTTTTTTTCAAAAATATTTTTCTTTGGTAAGGAGCTCAGGTGGCACAGTGGTTAAGTGCTTGGCTGTTACCCAAAAGGTTGGTGGTTCAAACCCACCTGCCCCTCTGTGGGAGAAAGATGTGACACTCTGCTTCTACAAAGCTTCACAACCTTTGAAAACCTACGGGGCATTTCTACCCTGTCCTATAGGGTAGTCAGAATTGACTCAACGGCAATGAGTCTTGTTTTTTTTTGGGGGGGGGTGTAGGTAATGCAATTTTAAAGGACTGATGAATTAAGTTGAATTTTATAATATCTTGAGGCCCTTTTTTGTCTTTAAGCACAAAATCTCCCCTTTTACTACCAAAAAAAAGGGGGGGGGGAGCGGGGTAGAGATCCCTATGTGGAAATTCATTCTAAAAAAGAATTGTCAAGCCTAGTCACTTACTGAGCCAATATTGTCATTTGGACTGCTAATTCTCCGCATCCTTATTCTGTACGTCTTGTATTTCTTATTTTCCTCCAAGAACCAGGTCTCAATCCCTGCTTCATGACTGTATTTGGAACTACTGAGTTTTTTATAGTGGCCCCACTAGAGCTTCCAAGAATGGTGGCCTAGAGCTCGTTTTCTTGGTAATCTCATTTATTGTGTCCTGCAACTCAGTCATTCCTTCTTCCAGATCCACACTTCTCTGCGTTTCTCCTTCTACAAGAATCTTTCTCTCTATTCCTTTTAAAATGCGTTTCAAAATCCACCCCCAGAGAGCTGTTTGCAATCAACTCCCTTCTCAGTTTCTGTTATTTTTTACTCTGTTGACCTTTCACAGTTTTTGCCCCTGTGGGTAGTGCAAACGGTTAATGCCCTAGGCTGCTAACTGGAAAAGTTGGCAGTTGGAGTCCACCCAGATGTGCCTTTGAAGAAAGGCCTGGTGATCTACTTCTGAAAAATCAGCCATAGAGAACTCTATGGAGGATAGTTCTACTCTGACACACATGAGGTCGCCATGAGTTGTACTCGACTTTATGGTAACTGGGTTGGGACAGCACATATTAGGTATAACAAAGAATGCTGCAGAGCTTAGACTGGGTTTATTCCTTTTGATTTCTAGTGCTTAAATGGCACAGTGATACCAGGTGGTATCAGCTACAATCCAACTCCGCGGTTATAGACGGGCTTATCCTCTACCTGTTCACTGCAGTCTCTCCCATCTCCGCGTGCTGGGACACAGATACCCTGAGCTGTGCTTTGAAGACTTTCAGCATGGACTGCTACAGACGTGCCTCACTTCTGTGCCTGGTGTCCATCCTCTTGCCTGTTGGGGTTTGCTTTCCAGACCTTTAACGTTGGATGCAGCACTTACTTACCTTCAGTGAACAATCTATTGTTGTTATGCTGAGACTATTGCACTAAAGCACTATTCTTTCCTCCCTCTTTTCTTACTCTTGGTTCTCTTAAGTTAGACTTATTGTTTTTAGATGCCCCTCCCTCAACATGGCAAAGGTGCAGAAAGACACCTTTCCCAAGCCTTCTTTCTCCTCCATCCCTTAACCTCTCCGAGACTCTTCAATATTCATTTGTACGTGCTCAGATCTTGATTTCTCTATGCTTTTATATCTTTTATTCATGTGTACTCTAAATATTCCATTATATTATATAATCACTGAGGACAGGGACAGTGTCTGTGATTTCTGTTGGGGCTTTCTTCTTGCATTTCTCAGGACATGGCTTCCTTGTACACTGGGCTCTCCTGACTTTCTTTGCCCAGCTGACTTTAAAGTTGGATCAAGTGGTAAGCCTCACCTCCGAACTGTGCATACAATCGAACAGAATGAGACCATTACAATGACAAGCACCCTCCTTTGGGCTAGTAGATCTCCTCAGATTCAAGTACCTCTGGATACACTTTCTGCTTTAGAAGGAGTTCTGGTTAAGCGCTCAGCTGCTAACTGAAATGTTGGTGGTTTGAACTCACCCACCCCTCAGCAGGAGAAAGACCTAGCAATCTGCTCCAGTAAAGATTACAGCCTTGAAAACCCTATGGAGCAGTTCTACTCTGTCACATGGGGTGGTTATAAGTCAAAATCGACTCGACGGCATCTAATAATATCTACCTTAGAAACATCTCTCTTCTTGTAATTAATATTTTTAAAAAAATACGTCTATGGAATCACACTCGGAGACTCAGATGGTAAGAAAATCTATGCTCCAGTCCTGGCCCTGCCACTTCCTAGCCCTGTGCTCCCCCAAGCTGATTATTTAAGGTCTCTGAGCCTGAGGTTTCCTTCTCTATAAAATGGGAATAATAACGATGCTTCCTCAGAGTTAAATAAGATAACACTTGTAAGCCAGTGCATGACCCTGACCCATACTAAAACCAAAAAACCAAATCGGCTGCCGAGGAGTCCATTCTGACTCATGGCAGCCCCAGGTGTCTCAGAGTAGAGCTGCATCCTATAGGGTTTTCAATGGCTATGATCTTTTGGAAGTAGCTCACCAGGCCATCTTCCAACTGGGTAGATTTAAACCACCAACATTTTGGTTAGTAGTCAAGCTCTCTTAACTGTTTGTGT
>NW_004443962.1:14742667-14744826 GCF_000243295.1 Trichechus manatus latirostris | reverse complement strand
ATGTGCTCTCTCATCATCACAAAGAAGCTTCTGTATTCAAACAAACATGTTAATTTATTGTCTTTTTGCCTGCAGTTCCCTTCCCTGGCTCGCTCTCTCCCACCATCTCTCAATACACACATTTGCTTCCCCTCTTGCTATCTACTCTTTCTTCCTCCCCTTTTTTATAGATTTTTATTTTCACTTCTTTTAAAAATCTCTCCCCTTTCCCTTTCATATTCTCTAGTAGGTTAAAATAATAAAATTGATCTTATCCCCTTCTCATCTGCCTCATACTTGAAGGAGAAAAATTCATGCAGAAAATTAAAAATGAAATACCATCAGAGATGTTCTTATTTCTAGCATCCTAGTTTGTTTTTAATGGGGGCGTATGTTCTAAAATTGCAGCTTTGTTTTCTTCCTGCCTGTCTTTCCCATTTCCTTCCATATTTTCTGCCTCCTTGTCTAGTTCTTGCTTTTAAGGTCTGCCCTTCTCTTGCCCTTCCCTTTCCTCCTTTCCTCTTTGTGACCCTTCTCTGTGACAGAACCGCCCCTTTAGCGTTCTCTCCGAACTCTACCTTGCCTCCATCTCTGCTGACTTTCTGCTGAGTTGCTACTTTCAAGGTTTTGAAACTCAGTAAATCCTTGATCATTTGCCCTAATTTGGAGGAAAGGTCAATGTGAAATAATAAGGCTGAGAAACAGAATATTTTACAGAAATCTCCCTGCTGAAGGATATTAACTGGACACAATAGGACTGTTGAAGATGAGGAAAGCTATTCACAGAACTACCAATAACAATTTACTGAGTGCTCAGGGCTGTGGGTGATTCAGAGATGAACAAGGCTTGACCCCTGCCCTTGAGGAGTTTCAGATATAGTACAGAAAATACAGCATGCATGTATATGACCTTAATAAAGGCAGGATGTGTGAAAAGCCAATTCATTTGACAAACATTAATCCCTACACTATGCTTAGAGCTGTGGAAAATTTAAAAGTGAATATGATAATTGTCTTTGCCCTCAGGGCACTTACACTCTAGTAGAAGATCCACTTGTACATAAATAATTACCATGCAAAGCACCCACCCACACACACACACACACACACACACACACACACGCACAAATAACCTATGGTAAAGAACAACAAGCAGTTCAGAGGAGAGAATGATTCACTGAAGCAGGCAGATGGGGCAAGGTAGAGATATCATGGCAGAGATGCCATTTGATCTGGATCTTGAAGGGCTACTGGATTTTGACAGTAAAGGAAGAAAAGCCCTGCACGGGCAAGATGGGAAGTCAGGTTTGGCTTCATGCCAATTTCAGTCCATTTTGAGAGGCCACAGGAACCCCTGAGGAGGGTTCTGTGTCTGAGTCTAGGCCTGCTGAGCTGTTGTGCTGGGATTGATTAGCAGTCCTTCCTCTGAACCCAAACAGGGGAAGTAGAGTCATGTATGGCACACATGGGACTTCTTGTGCTAGGGAGAGAGCACAACACAAGCAGAGGCTCAGAGGTAAGAAAGTGATTGGGACATTGGGGCCCAGTGTGGCTGTTGGGTAGATTATAAAGGGATTTGAAACTAGAAAGGCCAGTAAGTGCCATATTGTGAAGGGCCTTGAGCACTAGGTATAGAAGTTGAACATTCAAGATTTTGGAACAGGAAACATAGAACCAAATTTGTGTTAAGGATATTGAAGAGGGGAAATATTAGATGGAGAGACATCAGTTAAAAGGCTATTGTAATAACTTAGCAAGAGACGATAAAAACTCATTTTAAGTATGGCAGCAGTGGAAAGAAGGGGGTTGATTAACTAATATTTCTATGGTAAAATCTCTTGAGGAAGAAGTGGAGGAGGAATAACAGATTTGCTAGGACCATGATGATGTCAGTAATCGAGATAGGGAAGACAGGAGGAGGAGATTTTAGGAGTGAAGTTAATAGGTTTAAAATACTGATGATTAGAGAAGCACTAATGAGGAGAAAGAGCAATCACTAGGAAAGGTCATCTTGTTTTGTAAAGGAGAAAAAAAAAAAAAAACTAGTTACTGTTGAGTCGATTCCAACTCATGGCTACCCCACATGTGTCAGAGTAGAACTGTGCTCCATAGGATTTTTAGTAGCTAATTTTTCAGAAGTAGATCACCAGGCATTTCTTCCAAGGTGTTTCTGGATAAAC
>NW_004443962.1:14736461-14741554 GCF_000243295.1 Trichechus manatus latirostris | reverse complement strand
ATGCTGGAGAGAGCAAGAAACCAAGGGAACTGGTTTGCTAATTACTCTATTACTTAGTAGTCATATTCCTACGGCAAGTTACTTCATAATCTCTGAGTCCCAGTTTCCTTCTCTATAAAACAAGGAAAATAATATTTTCTCATCTAGTTCGTATTGGCAATTAAATAAAATTAATGTGCATAAAGAGTCTGGAACAATAAAAGGTAGCTGTTATTGTTGTATTTTAAAAATTTGGTAGTCAAATACCTCTTTCTCTACTTGGAGTCAAATTCTCTGGCGAAGTTTCTATATGAGTAAACTATTTGTACATCCTAGCAAATGATCTCTAGTAACAGAGATTTGTTGGTCTGATTATAATACATTTTCTACGATGCTAGTTCCTGACCCTGTCCACCACCACCAACACCAGTTGGCTGTTGAGTCAGTTCCGACTCATGATGACTCCGCGTGTGTCAGAGTAGAACTGTACTCCATAGGGTTTTCAACAGCTGATTTTTTCAATGGCTGATTTTTTGAATGTAGATTGCCAGGCTGTTCTTCCAAGGCACCTCTGAGCAGACTTGAACCGTCAACCTTATGGTTAGCAGCCAAGCACATTAACCTTTTGCACCTGCAAGGTTGTGTCATCTTCATATTGCAAGTTGTTAATGAGTCTTCCTCCAATTCTGATGCCACATTCTTCTTCATATAGTCCAGATTCTCAGACTATTTGCTCAGCATACAGATTGAATAAGTATGGTGAAAGGATAGAGCCCTGATGCACACCCTTCCTGATTTTATACTATGCAGTATCCCCTTGCTTTGTTCAAACGACTGCCTCTTCTTGGTCTATATACAGATTCTACATGACGCAATTAAGTTTTATGCTATAGACCCTGACTTATCCCAACAACATTGTGAGAGAAGAGAAATAAGGCTGTTAGCCCGACTACACTTGTATGTTTCTGCCCGACACTAAGGGAAATCCGTAGCTCCAGCGCAGCTCTCCTTCTCCTCAGGATGAAGCGATATTCCTAAAAAGGGCTAACAGTAACTTCCCATGGGAATTCTCCCTTGACTTCTCTCCATCCCCCCTCCAAATTTCTGCCCCATAAGAATTACTTGTTCTTTCATCTATGATCCCATAGTACTTTGTTCTTTCCTCTCTGATGACACTTGATCATGTTGTGTAATTACTTATTTAAAATCTGTCTCTCCCTCTAGCTTGTCCTTTCTAAGACAGGACTTGTAGCCCTATATCTCCAGTGTCTAACATAGGAAAACCACTGCTTTATATGTTGCCCTAATACCACTTCCTCAAGGTGAATTGGTCAACGCTTGTTAAGCAGAGAGTGGACTGAATTTCAGCACACTCCTACTCTCCCCATTTGTCCCTTTGTCTGGACATCTGGTTCAGGGCACAACTTGGACAACTGTATCCAGCAACCCTAGACCAATACATAATAGGAACTCTTTAAATATTTTTGAATGAGTGGATAGAGCATAAAGGAGCTCCGTTTAATTCGGAGTGTGAGGAATACAGTGATAATGTAAGGGCTGAGAAGCTATGAGGCATAAAATTAATAAAATTTGTGGCCAGATCATTAATGTTTCATAAATTTTAGAAAGTTCTTAAATACACAAAAACAATAAGAGAGCCTTAAATCTCAAAGAATTTTTAACTGGAAGTATGGCAGCCATATGTTCTCGATTTCCTAGGATAATCTGTATTTCAAATCTCCTGTCTCATTGCCTCTATAAGTGTAATTGTGCTTGTCAGAGCATATGTCCTAATTTTGGACTCAGAAAATATGGTCACTAATAAGAAAGTACACTTGATTTATTTTTGCTCAACCTTCTCATTTTACAGATGAGGAAAGTGAGATCCACAGATGCTAACTAGCTCACCTAAGGTCACACAGGAAATTAATTTAAAAAGCAAGATTTATAATCTAGGTCCCCTTGTTATTTTTGTATTATTTTATGCAGTAACCTAACATAACTCCTTGAACATTGTGAATAAGAATTTTTTTTTGCAATTAGACGGATATCTCTATCATGCTGTTGAATCCTTTCCTGGGCCAGGATGCACTGACCTACCACAACAAGTCATCAGTAATCCTTCCATCTCTAATTTATATGGAGTCTCTGATGCCCTATATGGCAGGGTGCCTGGGGTACTCAGCCTCATATATTTGGGCTGTTTGCAGGACAAGAGAGGGAGAAGACAGTGAATGCTTTCATCAAGGTTGATGGTGCAAAAGGGACAAAATCACTGGGTGATGTTTCTTAATCACTATATTCTGAACTCGATACCTCAAAACTCCAGGCTTCCTGGCATCAACATCATCCAAAGTGACTTTCAGGAATAAAAGAAGAATATAAGAACATCTGGTAGGGAATGGCTCAATAATGAAAAAGGACAGGGAATACCCAGCAGCCAATCTGAATCTGCCATTTATAAAGAACTCATCACATAGGGAAAGGGCATATGGAGTAGTTAAGAAAAAGGATGGAAAGAGTGAGTAAGCTGAGAATAATTAATATAAGCATATTATGGATAATGTGGTGCAGTCACAATAATGAAGTGCTTAAAATCAAGGTGAACACACTAATGTTACTGACAAGAACTCATGCGGGTTAAAAACCTGAAAATGGAGGGAGGGTAGTTTGAACAAAGAAGGTAATGGAAGAACACCAGTCGAGTCTTAGGCCTAACTTGATGTGTGACCTTGAGCAAGTTATTTATCTTCTCTGGGCCTCAGTTTCCCTACTTGTAAATTGGACTCCATGATCTCTGAGCACTCTTTCTAGAGTTAACTTTCCATCATCCCAACTGAACCATTACCATCTTCTGTTTACTTGCACAGAATTTTATTCATAATTAACTAATAATATAGAGGATTGTGTTTACCAGGTGAGTGGAAAATTATTATTTCTAATGTATACTCTGGTCCAGGGATCAGCAAATTTTTTCTGTAACAGACCAGATAGTAAATATTTTATGCTTTATGGACCATATATTCTTTGACACAACTACTCAGCTCTGCCGTTATAAGATAAAAGCAGCCATAGACAATACAGAAACAAATGGGTGTGGATATGGTCCAATAAAACTTTATTTACAAAACCAGGAAGTGGGCTAGCTTGGGCCCATAGGTGTTAGGTTGCCAGCCCATGAATGGGAAATGGATTATATGCCACTTATTGTAATATCTTTATTTTATGAATTTAGGATCAGTCCCACATGTTTATGTATTGTATATGGTGTCTTAGGTATCTAGTGCTGTTATAACAGAAATACCACAAGTGGGTAGCTTTAACAAACAGAAATTTATTTACTCACAGTGTACAGGGCTAGAAGTCTGAATTTAGGGTGCTGGCTCTAGGGGAAGGCTTTCGCTGTCACCTCTGGAGGAAGGTTCTTGTCTCTTTTGAGACTCTGCCCCTTGGCAATCTTCATGCGGATTGGCGTCTCTTTGCCAGCGTCTCTGCTTGCTCACTTGCTTATTTAATCTCTTTTATATCTCAAAAAAGATTGATTTAAGGCACACACTACACTAATACTGTCTCATTAACATAACAAAGAAAACCCATTCCCAAATGACATTATAATCGCAGGCATAGGGGTGAGGATTTACAACACATATGTCTGAGGGACACAATAACAGATGGTAAGCATGCAATAAAAGGTTTTGAAAAATAACAACCATGCCACTGCCACTATGCACAACTTGAGAGGCCACCAATCACGATGATTTTATAGAACATTCTAGAACTCAATACAATACAACATGAATGGTGGAGATGAACAAGCTCAGTGACCATGCTGGTGGCATTGATACCTCAGTAACAGTGACAGCCTGAAAGGGAGAAATTACCAAATAAGGAAAAAAAGTTGAAAAAGGAGTGATGAGGGAATAGAATTCCTACCTTGTATTCCCTTCAGGAACCCTAAGGCTGCCTCCTTCATCCTATTTCTTCCCCACTCCCCAAACAAAAAGTTTTGAAGTCAGGAAGAGATGGTGTATCAGTCATTTAAACTTGAAGTGAATTTAACAATGAGTTGCCTATCTCAGAAGTGTTTATAGTTAAAGATTCTTAGCTATTAGAGGAACTCCGGGAACTATGAAGAGGTAGGAGAGTACTCCTGAAATTATACCACAGTAAGTGCTTGCTGTTTGCTTACCCTTTATATTATACAGACCTCTTCTTGCAGAAACAGCACTTTTTTTTAATTTTTTTTTTTTTTTTTTAGAAAATGCTCTTACCATCAACACCAACTTTAAGGTTCCAGTGGAGGTTACCAATGAGAATACACCTATACCCTAAACATAGTTGATCAACTCAAGGATGGACATGTGACTCAAGTCAGGCTACTCAGACTCATTTCCTGGGATATTTCAATCCAGAACTCAGGAAAAAAGAGTAGTCTCTCTCTGTTTCTGATGGGGAAACTGTAAAATGAGCTCCTTGTCAACAGCCATGTTCACTACCATGTACATGAAGCAGGTCTAAGAGAATAAAGCTAACATGCAGTGAGGAGTTAAGAGAAGACAGAGTTTTAGCAATATTCTCCTCAGTTTTTCCAGTTGTACCTCAGGCCCTGCTACATGCCTACCCTTCTCACAGTGTGGATATACACCTCCATATCATGCTAACAAAGTCGTCTTGTCAGCAGGTTAGTTCAAATAGGGGTTTTGCTACCTGTAACCAAAATACCTGTGAAAAATACAGCCCTGTAATGATGTTTATCATTTTCCACTAGATCTATACTCTTGCCTCAAGTATTCAAGCTTTCTTTTCCATCCCTTCACTGGGATTATCCCAAATCCAGCTGACTGAGGAGAAGTTAAATTTTCTGCCACTTTACATGATTTACCAACTCTATGCCATACTTCCACCATTCATCTGTCAGTTTTTCATACTGTGGTGGCTTGCATGTTGCTGTGATGCTAGCAGCTGTGCTACCAGTATTTCAAAACCAGCAGGGGTTTTGTTGTTGTCACTGTTGAGAATATACCAGGTTGACAGGTTTCAGCAGAGCTTTCAGACTAAGACAGAGTAGTAAGAAGGACCTGGTGATCTGCTTCTAAAAAGACTTGGTCAGTGAA
>NW_004443962.1:14734963-14736020 GCF_000243295.1 Trichechus manatus latirostris | reverse complement strand
CCACCAGGGCCCCATCCTAAGCATTAGTGAACTGAAATGGACTGGTATTGGCCATTTTGAATCAGACAGTCATAAGGTCTATTATGCCGGGAATGACAGATTGAGGAGGAATGGAATCACATTCATTGTCAAAAAGAACATTTCACGATCTATCCTGAAGTAGAAGGCTGTTAGTAATAGGATAATATCCATATGCCTACAAGGAAGAGAAGTTAATATGACTATTATTCAAATTTACACGCCAACCACTAAGGCCAAAGATGAAGAAATTGAAGATTTTTACCAGCTTCTGCAGTCTTAAATTGATCAAACATGCAATCGAGGTGCATTGATAATTACTGGTGGCTGGAATGAGAAAGCTGGAAATAAAGAAGAAGGATCGGTAGTGGGAAAATATGGCCTGGTGATAGAAATGACTTCAGAGATGGCATGATAGAATTTTGCAAGACCAACGACTACTTCATTGCAAATACCTTTTTTCAACAACATAAACAGCAACTGTACACATGAACCTTACCAAGTGGAATACACAGGAGTGAAATCAGTGACATCTGTGGAAGAAGATAATGGAAAAGTTCAATACCATCAGTCAGAACAAAGCCAGGGGCTGACTGTGGAACAGGCCGTCAATTGCTCATATGCAAGCTCAAGTTGAAGCTGAAAAAAATTAGAGCAAGTCCATGAGAGCCAAAGTATGACCTTGAGTATATCCCACCTCAATTTAGAGACCATCTCAAGAACAGATTTGAGGTACTGAACACTAATGACAAAGGATCAGACGAGTTGTGGAATGATATCAAGGGCATCATACATGAAGAAAGCAAGACAGGAAAGCAAGAGAAGACCAAAATAGAGGTCAGAAGAGACTCTAAAACTTGCACTTGAACCTAGAGTAGCTAAGAAGAATGGAAAAAATGATAACGTGAAAGAGTTGAACAGAAATTTCAATGGCCAGCTCAAGAAGACGAAGTAAAGTATTACAATGCAATTTGCAAACACCTGGAGTTAGAAAACCAAACGAGAAGAACGCACTTGACATTTCTCAAGCTGAAAGAAC
>NW_004443962.1:14729627-14733917 GCF_000243295.1 Trichechus manatus latirostris | reverse complement strand
AATCCTTACAACTGGACCAATAAGCAACATCATATTAAACAGAGAAAAGATTGAAGTTGTCAAGGATTTCATTTTATTTAGATCCACAATCAAGGTGCATCTAAGCAGCAGTCAAGAAATCAAATGACATATTGCATTGGGCATATCTGCTGCAAAAGACCTCTTTCGAGAGTTAAAAAGCAAAGATGTCACTTTGAGGACTAAGGTGCGCCTGACCCAAGCCATGGTATTTTCAATAGCCTCACTTGCATGCAAAAGCTGGACAATGAATCAGGAAAACAGAAGAAGAACCGATGCATTTGAATTATGGTATTGGTGAAGAATATTGAATATACCAGGAACTGCCAGAAGAAGAAACAAATCTGTCTTGGAAGAAGGACAGCCAGAATACTCCTTAGAAGTGAGGATGGCAAGACTTCATCTCATATACTTTGGACACGTTATCAGGAGGGACTAGTCATGGAGAAGTACATCATGTTTGGTAAAGTAGAGGGTCAGCAAAAAAGAAGAAGACCCTCCAGGAGATGGATTGACACAGTGGCTGCACCAATGGTATCAAATAAAGCAATGACTGTGAGGATGGCACAGGTCCGGGCAGTGTTTCATTCTCTTGTACATAGTGTACAGTGTGAGCTGGAATCAACTTGATGGCACGAAACAACAAAAACCACAACATGCCATACTTATGTCTACGAACTAACTGGGTTTCTGTGGTGTTGGTACTTTTGTAATTTGACAGAAATTTCTTGATCTATAGAGTTTGGATCTTCCCATAAGAGGTTATGCATTCAGCCCATATCCCTCCCACAATTGTTCTCAGGTATGAAAGATTATGAAATAGCATCTAAGAATATGACAGTTCACCCTTTTTACCAAAGAGCAGGGAAGGAGCACTAATACTTCAAAAACCTCAATAATCAAATTCTGGTTAGCTAACCATAGAAACCCAAAGTTCCCAGAAGGTTCAGTCCCACCATTTTGTGTTGTTCTAGTTGGTTAATTGCTTAGTTGGTTTATTGGGCAATACACATACATGGAACAACCTTGAAAGGTTACAAAAATGTTTACAGTAAAAAGTAAATCTCCCCTTATTCCTTCTCTAGGAATCCCTGGGTAGCACAAATGGTTAAGCACTGGGCTATCAACCGAAAGGTTGGCGATTCGAACCCACCCAGAGGAATCTCAGAAGAAAGGCCTAGTGATCTGCTTCTACAAGGTAACAGCCATGAAAACCCCCTGGAGGGCAGTTCTACTCTGAAACACATGGGGTCATAATGAGTTGGAATTGACTCAACAAATAGTATCGCCTTCCCTGACCCCAGCCACCAATTTCCTCCCTAATAGCAGCTTCTATTGGTTTCTTGAATATGTTGCCAGAGATATCCTATGCATTTATAAACACATGTGTACTTATATAGTTTCATACCAATGGTAGAATTGCATTCCATACTATTTTGCTCTTTTTTTTTTTTTAAATGTAATAATGTATCTGTTCTCACCACTTCGAATAAAGTATATGTAATCTGAAGAACTGAATCTTCTGGTCACATCTGCTTAGGAGCAATACATATACAGTCACAGCTGAACAGGGAGAAACACTTCCTGAGGTCTCAATTAGACATGCCCCTTAGAACCCACAGTCGTTCATCTTAAGGAGGAAGCTCAAGAGGACAAAAATATAATGTTGAACTTTGGACATAGGGTAATTATCCCGTGATTCATCAGATCCTAGCTGTAAACCTTGCCTTTTGAGAGAGTCAAAACCATTGACGCAACATATTTTTTACAAGTGAGTTGTGAATATCTGTATGCACTATGGCGCTAGGTTCTCAATTCATTTTACTAAATTAACAAAGGGGCCAGTTCAATGATAGGTTATTTTTTTAAATTTAGAGAATTTTCCACTTAAAGAGTTTCCTCTTGTGGTTGACACCATAGGAGAATACCCTGCCTTGTTCACGACCAAACCCAGGACTAGATGGGCTGTTGGTTTATTCTCATATGAACATTTATTTATGAGTTCTCTTTAAAGGGATATATCTTTCTGCAGCTCAAGAGACTTACAAGACTGTCTGAATGACCAACTTTAAGTGATTTTTATCCCTCTTTGGAAAAGACGGCTTGAAATCTTTCTCTTCTGCTGGGAAAATCACCGTATAAAGGGGGACAGCTGTGACATTTCTCACCATTTAAATAGATTGGCGTTTCAAAGCATACACCAGCCTGGATCTATGTCCATCTTAAATTTTGCATAAGTGTCTTTGTCTGCTCTGAATAAATAATTTGACCCTGGGCAGTGCTGTCTCTGGTCCTTCGTTTAAATTCTTCCTTCACTTATGCCTTTCTCTCCCCTCATTTTAATAGTCATGCCTTTACTCTGATTGTCCCTACATGAATCATAATATTTGAGAGTTTTTCTTATAGCCATGGCCAAGAAAGTGTTAGTAGCTCCCTCACCTATGCTGACCCTATGGAACTTCTTACTAAATCCAACCCCAGAGAAAATCATGCCCTTTGAGCTTCTTTCTCTTTATTTGCATCTTTCCTCTGTCCATACTGTCCAATGTCCTCCTATTTCACTGTATTGTCCAAGGTCTCTCATTATGAGGCATGAAGTAAGCTTGCATCCCCTCCAGGTAAGTACCTTGGATCTAGACAAATCTCTCCAGTTTCTTGCCTACCAAAAATTGGTTATATGACAAAGCCAGTAGAAGTCTCCCTCAATGTGGCACTATTGGCATTTTGGAAAACAGAAATATTGAAGTTACAATGTGTAGATTACTCCTCTGAAGACAATACCCACGAGATTCACAGCTTCTTTTCTCTCCAACAGTGTATAATCTGTTCTGATGCATAAATTGTGTTTACTACATTGAGATAGAATCTTTGTGTCAACTATATTGAGATTATATGTCTCATGTAGAGGATCTCATGTTTCTATTCATCTTGGCATTCATTTAAACACAAATCAGACTCTCTCCATAACACTTTCTTCTGAGCAGTAGGCTCCTACCCAAGGACACTATCCTTTCTAAAGCCTTTGTGCTCAGGGTTGGGCTGTTTTCCTCAGCTTCCTTTTGAACCAAGAAAAACGATCCTTCTTCCTCTCTGGGGCCCCAGACCTACTCTCGCTTCTCCAGGTCAAAATTGTTCACAGGTTCCTAAATTCTTCGGTCATCTGGTGTTTCTCAGAATCTACCCAGCAAAAAAATAATAAATAAATAAAATTCTCTCTGTTTCTGAGATGTAACATCCTACACAGCACTACCAAGCTCAGCTTCCAATCTCAGTTTCCAAACTCTTTATGACAAGAGTTCTTACTCCTTTTGGTTCTTCCACTAAATGTGCCCTGCATGAGACTAGCTAATAAGGTCCTCCCATCTTAATTGGCTTCTCTGAGGTTCACATTTCTTTAGGTAGCCACAGGGTCTCTCAAACCCCTACTGTCCCTTCATAATAGCCCAGCCAACATCAGTAGCCCACCTGGATTCCCCTTAGCTCAGGACTGCCACAAACAGTAGCATAGTAAAGCCTAACTATATCTACACACACTTCCCCAGTATTACCTTTCCCTTGCAACACTTACCATTTAAAATCCCACATTTATATTTTGTCCCAGCTGCTCCAAAGGCCAGGGGAAACTAAATGATTTTGGGAAAATCCGATATCTGTTTAACCTTACTGAGTCATTCCAAAGGAAGTTTGTATAATCATTTTAAATATCTGATAAACTAGTTCATGATAAAATGTTAATAACTGTAAATTGGCTGGTACAGAAGATAGAGTAGGAACTTTACATTCAGACAGCTCTGGCTTCTAATCTTGGTTCTGCTACTCTATAGTTGTTTGAACTTGGGCAAGTTATGGAACCTCCCCATCTTCAGGATCATCTGTTAAATGCACACACTCATTCTTTATATTTCAGGAGTAATTACAATAAAACTGATAAATTATCCAGTATAGACTCAAAAAATGTTATGCGTTTTCTCTCCTCCCAAGGATAGCTTTGTTGTTTTAAGGGGATGCTTTGTCTTCCTCAAAGAGACAGCTTTACAAAGGCTTCAGAAGGATGCTATTGAGGCAAAACTTTGAAAAAAGGCCTTGCCAAGTGTTTCTGATATTATATCCTGTGTTATGAATTGAATTATGCCCCCCAAAATATGTTGTAAATCCTAAACTTTATGCCTGTAGTTATAATCCCATTGGGAATGGATTGTCTTTTTTATGTTGATTAGGCAGGATTAGAGTAGGGTGTATCTTGAGTCAATCTGTTGTGAGATATAAAAGAAA
>NW_004443962.1:14725145-14728117 GCF_000243295.1 Trichechus manatus latirostris | reverse complement strand
TTGGTAAATAGAAGATCATCAAAAAAGAGATGGATTGACAGTGGCTTCAACAATGGGCTGAAGCATAACAATAATTATGAGGATGGCTCAGGATCGGGCAGCGTTTCTTTCTGTTGTACATGGAGTTGCTATGAGTTGGAACTGACTGGGAAACACCTAACAACACCAACAACAAACTCTGAGAAAATACATTTTTGTTTGTTAAAACCACCCACTTGTGGTATTTCTGTTATAATAGCACTAGATATCTAAGACAGAATTCGGTACCAGAAGAGTGGGGAGTTGCTCTAACAGATACCTAAAATGTGGAAGTGTTTTTGGAATTGGGTAATGAGTTGAGACTGGAAGAGTTTTAATATGCCTAATAGTTAAAAACCTAGATTGCCTTGAAGAGAATTATGGACATCAAAGGCAATTCTGGTGAGGGCTCAGAAGGACTTGAGGGAGCAATAGAGAAAGTCTCCATCTTTTTACAGAATACATACATGCCAGCAACAGAATGTTGCTAGAAATGTGAACGTTAAATGTGAGGTTTTAAAAGAAAACAATGAACATGTGATTGGACAATGGAGGAAGGGTGATGCTTTTTATGTAGTGGCAAGAACTTGTCTGAGTTATGTTCAGATATCTGGTGGAAGGTAAAACTTGTAAGTGATGAACTTGGATATCTGGCCAATGAGATTTCTAAGCAAGATCTTAAATGGGCTGCATGGTTTTCCCCTGCCACTTACAGTAAAATGTGAGAGGAATGAGATGGACTTAAAAATGAACTGTGCAAAATGAAAACAGAACTTAAAGAATTGGAAAATTATTTTGTACTAACTAAGGACACGTGTCCTAGAATGTTCACCACGGATGCGACTACACAATATTTCATTAAAGAGATTAAGCCTATGACTGATGGATCTAACCAACTACCACAGCAGAAAACCCATCAGCTCAGACTGAAGAGAACAGAGAAAGAATGAAAGCAAATAACTCTGTCTGCCTCTTGGAATTCTACAGGCAGGAAAACAGGCTAAATGAGCTACATCTGTTTTCCTCCAAGAAACGGACCATCCCTGGAGCAGCTCGGAGACCAGCATAACTGTTGGAAGGAGCATGGGAAGCAGAGCCTTCTTGGTTTCAAATGGTGGGGCTAAGGTCTCCTGGATCTCAAAAGGTGGGGCTACAGCCTCGTAGGTTTCAAAGAGTTGGATCTTCACCAACTCAGTTCCGGAGCTTAGGACTGCTCTTAAGTTGTGCCAGGGGGAAGGTGCCACTACCCAAAGAATGAGGGGTTGGGGCTGCCATGCTGGGGCCAAGGGAGTAGGGTCACCACTCAGATGGACTACAGAATGGGGCACCTAAAGCCCAGGGAGCAGAGTTGCCATCCCAGTGGGCCTGGAAGGTAGAATTGAAGCACAGAACTAAGGGGATCCACCCAGAATCCAGAGGGTGTGGCCAACACCCAGTGTCTGGAGGCCAGGGCCATTGCCCAGACGGTCTGAGAGAATAGAGCATTATTTTCAAGGCTTGAGAGTTAATGTAAATTGTTCTGCTGGGTTTTGTACTTACTTCGTGCCTGTTATCCCTTCTTTCCCTCCAATTTCTCCCATTTTGTAATGGAAATGTCTACCTTGTACCTGTTCCACCATTGTACTTTGGAAACAGATAACCTTTATTCTAGATTTCACAGGTTCACAGATGAAGAGGAATTTTGCCCCAGGATAGAATATGTCTAAAGTCTCACTCATATTTGATTTAGATGACTCAGAAGATAAGATTTTGGACTTGGAGTTTATTTAAGATTTTTAGAATGATGTGATAGGGTGAAAGTGTTTTACATGTGGCAAAGGCGTGAATTTGGGAGGGCCAAAGAGTGGAATGCTATGGATTAAATTGTGTTCCCCAAAAATACGTGCTGTAAATTCTAACCTCTATACCTAGGGCTAAAATCCCATTTGGGAATGGGTTGCCTTTGTTATGTTAATTAGGAAGGATTAGCATAGGGTGTATTTTGAGTCAATCTCTTTTGAGACATAAAAGAGATTAAACAAGCCTGGAAGCAGAGATGAGGGAAAAGAGATGCCAAGCCCCATGAAGATTGCCCAGGAGCAGAATGTGAATGAGACAAAGCCGGTTCTCTAGAGCTTACAGAGACAGAAAGACTTTGCTTAGAGCCGGCACCCTGAATTTAGACTTCTAGCCTCCTAAACCGTGAGAAAATAAATTTCCGTTTCTCAAAGCCACACACTTGTCGCATTTCTTTTATAATAGCACTAGATAACTAAGAAACCATGTAAGTAACACCTTAATCTACTTAATATGTGAGACTCTGCTAATAAGAACCTCGTTGGCCGTTACTTGTTTGTCATCGTTGAACCAATAAACTTCTTGAGGTTCTTTCCAAAAGTCCATGTTCCTGATTATATGACATTTGAAATAAATATTTCAAAATTTAGAGTTTGGGGAACTTCTGTGCAATTGATGGCAAGACTCATTTGATAATCAAGCTGCATCCCTAAATGTAGAACAGTCTGATACATTAATTATTTTAATATTCCAGCAGTAATCACTGATTAATATTCCTGCAGCAACCAAGCCAATAATATTGCCCAATTATGTAGACACTGAGATTGGGTTAGGATAGACGCATGAACCATGAAGAGCCCTGCTCCAGGATATGTCTGGCTTGAAGGAACAGAAATCATTCCTTTCCTTTCTGGTAGCAGAGCTGCTGAGATGAGAGTTCAGGGCTGCAAGTAACCGTGTTCTTTGTCATATGGAGAGAACTTGTCTGTATTAGGAGAATATGAAACTAGCATGTGAAAGAGACTGAGAACTGACACAGACATGGAGAGAGAGAGAGCCCTAACAGCATCGCAGATCATGGATCTAGCACTTCTTGAGGCTGAAGTCAACTTTTCTGTGATGTATTCCATGAGCAATAGATTATCCTTTACTTTGAACTAGAGACTTTCTCTTAAGCT
>NW_004443962.1:14723189-14724796 GCF_000243295.1 Trichechus manatus latirostris | reverse complement strand
AGATCAGCAGGTCAAAGAACAGGGCTCTTGCTCACAGGCTGCAAAGATCGACAAATCCCAAGATCGGCAGGCAAGACCTCAGGTAAGCTACTAGCTAAAGTCCCAAGAACCAGAGGTCAGACAAACAGGAGCCAGCTTCAGGATCCAGAACAAGCAAAAGCCCACAAGCCTTGCCAGAATGTCCACTTATATTGGATGCAGGTCACACACTCAAGGAAACTCCCTTTCAACTGATTGGCTACTCACAGCAGATCCCATCATGGAGGGTATCACATTATATAAAATCTCATCATGGAAGTGATCACATTATAGGACTGCCAAACCACTGAGACCATGGCCCAGCCAAATTGACACACAACCTTAACCATCACAGTCAGTCTTGTTATTTCCAAGTAAAAATGTTTTTACTAATAAAATTTCCATCATTTTGTCTCAGTTTTTTAAGACTAATGACCTCCCACCAAAATAAATAGATTGGTCTGTGCTGTGGGAATCCACTCATAACCCTGAGAAAGAGATAAACTTTAACCATTCGTACTAATCTACTTTTTCATACTCTATCATCTCTAGTACCTTATTTCATTGGTTAACCCTTCTTGTATCTCTTTCCTTTTTTGGGTGTCTTCATCTCTATCCTCAAACAATCTTAGTTTCATCTAGTGTAAAAAGAACTTTCTTTAATTCTGTTTCTCTCTGTACTGGTTAATTTTATGTGTCAGTTGGGCTAGACTATGGTTCACTATTGTTTGTTCAAGCTCTAGTCTACATGTTGCTATGGACATATTTACACGTGATTAGTGTTTAAATAAATTGACATCAATTAAAGCAGATTACCCTCCATAATTTGATTCAGTTTCATCCAATCAGCTGAAGACCTTAAGATCAAAAACTAAAGTTTCCTGAGGAAGAAAGATTCTGCCTTAAGGCTGTAAATAGACATCCTTCTGGAATTTCCAGGCTGCAGCAGAGTTTCCAGGCTAACACACTACCTATGGATTTTGGACTTGCCAGCCCCCACAATCACTAGAGCTAGTTTCTTAAAATCAGTCTCTCTCTCTCCTTCCCTTCTTTCTCTTTCAATAGATAGATAGACAGATAGATAGATCTATATATATCTACAACACACCTTCATGACGTCTACTCAGTATATACTAGACTATGTTGCAAAAACAAAAAACATCAATATTTTGGATGAAACCACAAAGGTTTATTTCTTAAACGTAATAAGTGCACTTCAGGGCAAGGTGACTCTCCAGAACCAAGTGTCTTCTATGTGGCAATTTTCTGTCTCAAATACTGTAATTATACCATCTAACGTATACAGCCTCCATGCTTAGAACAAAACGGTAAGAAGGATGGAGAAGTATTGCACATCAATTCCTTAAACGCTTCTGCTCTAGACTAACACATACCAATTTGCAGACATTTTATTGGCCAAAGCAACTCACAAAATGATGCCTAACTTTAAGGAGACTGGGGAAGAAGATGAGAATTGGATATTGGCACTATTAAAAAGAGGAACATTGGATATGGTGAACATTAGATGTTTCTACCACATCTCTCTCTCTCTTTGTTTTACCACTAGAATTCTCAAGAAATTAGACCAT
>NW_004443962.1:14717498-14721981 GCF_000243295.1 Trichechus manatus latirostris | reverse complement strand
GACCTGGGGACTATATGTACAGGTAGGCCCCAACTTACCATGAGTTTAGTTCTGACATCTCCATCATAAGTTGGTTCTGATATAAGTCAATTACCTGTTTTTTTTTTTTTTTATTACTATTGCCTTTTATTATCAGTATCTTTATAAATCTGATCTTTTATTTGTCTTTGGGAATTGGAAACATTACATATAAACAGTTGAGAATGATAACATCAGCAAATTATGCGCTGCAGCATTGTATGTAGTACATATTACTAATGATAAGATATTAAAAAAAGCAGACTGTTGTAAGTGCAGATTGTCATAAGTCAAATACAGGTAGGTTGGGGACTACATGTACTATATAGCTGCAATCCTTCCAGCCCCCATCTCTCACATCCTGGCTATATGCCCCTAAGTGAAAAGTTCAAAGTACAGGGAAGCTTTGCTTGGCTCATGCTTGATTTTAGAAATTATTTCTTCTCTGTCTCTAAGCAAAAGCAGACACCCACCTAGTATGTATAAACAAAAGGATAAACACAAACATTATTTCATCTTGTTTGTGTAATTTTATACAATTGCATGCATCTTTTCGGTATTAGTAATATACTGCAGCAGTAATAGCTTAGAGGAGAACGTTTCTAGATGAGCTTCTGTCTTCACCTTAATGTTAGTGGAGGTCTGGTTAGTTACTTACTAAAGAAAGGCTGAATTTCAGACAAAAGGTTGGGTGCCTTTTTGAAATATTTGTGATGTGAGGGCTTATTCATCCAGAGAGGAAAAACAAACTTCCTTGACACAGAAAGAAGATATTTTCCAGGGTTTGACAGAAGTGTAATGGTACTCAACCCAAGGGAGAACTAAGTTGACAGTTTTAGCATTGGAGAAAGAAATGGAATGGACAGAAGTGAAAAGAAAGTAGTAAGTGCTGAAGGAACAAACTAGACCTGTTACTCAAAAACAGAAACCATCAGAGCTCAGCCATAGGATGTTTGCACAGAATGTGGGAGATTGGCCCAGGCAGAGAGGTGATGTGTGTACCTTAGAAACATTGGTAAGATTCAATTCTGGAAAGTCTACTGTGTCCTTTGGGACATACCTAGCTGCAAGTAACAGAATTCTCAATTAAAAGTGACTTCAACAATAGGGATCTGTTCATCTCGAATAAAAATATATCATTTCCCTTGGGTATATACCTAGAGTGGAATGGCTCAGTCATATGTAGGTTAATGGTTGGCACAGCAACTTAATAATGTCAGTAAGGACCTCAGTTTATGCTGCTTTTCTGTGCTACAGTCTTTCATATGTTGGTGATTTCTCCTCTCATTATCATAAGCTGGCTTCCCCATCCTCAAAAATCTGTATCTCAAAAAGGAATGGAATGTGTGACAATATAAAGGGCTGTCTCCTCATGTGGTTCATTTTTGTTGGTGATGATGATGGGGGAGTAATTCTAGTTTCCCAGTAGACTTCTTCTTACATTTCATTGACCAAATCTGGATAACCTACCAGAGGGAACAAGACTGCTCTAATTGGCTTACATTAATCAAAATCTCACCCCCTGCAATTGAGTGCGTTATTGTAATTAAAAATTGAGTTTTATTAGCAAGGAAAAGAAGGTATCAGTTGGGTAGAAAACCCAAAGTGTCTGCCATATTTAGCTTCTTGTATTCCCATACTTTATCTTTCAAAATACTTCTAGAAGGTAAGAACTTTGCAAGAGGAAAAATTAAGGAACTGAGATACAGATGTCTAAGAAAAAAAAGAAAAAGAAAGAAAGAAAAGAAAACAGGAGAGTTGAATAAAGATTTCTATTTCTGATAATGATGGTTTAGGTAATTTAGTAAGAGCATTCTCAGAGAAATAAAAAGTTAGACAAAATATCAAAATCAACTCTTTGAAACCATCCAAGAACTAAAAAAGGCAGTGAGACTTTGAGTTCATAGTCTAGAAGCAAAGGAACACAAAACTTGGAGATCAGAACCTACCAGAAGAGGTTGTTAGTGGCTGTCAAGTTGGCTCTGACTCATGGCCATCCTATGTACAAGAGAATGAAATGTGGCCCAATCCTGCATCATCCTCACAGTCACCAGCATGTTCAAGTCTATTGTTGTAGCTATTGCGCCAATCCATCTCACTGAGGGTCTCTCTTGCCTTCGTTGGCCCTCCATTTTACCAAACAAGGTGTCCTCTTCTAGCAGTTGATCCCTCCTGATGTTGTTTCCAAAGGAAGCAAGTTGTACAATTCTGTTGTGATTCATAGGTTTTCATTGGCTAATTTTCAGAAGTAGATCACCAGGTCTTTCTTCCACAAAAGAACGACCAGGCTTTGTGTTGGTACAGTGAACACCTAGGTCCTAAGGGTAAGGGGTTCATTGGAAATAGATCTGGCCTAACAAGGTCTTTAGCTTCAAATCACCTCATTCCCTAAAAATTCAGTAAGGAGAACCGGCTGCCTAGTGTTCCTACTAAATGCCTGGTAGAAGCAAACAATATTATTTGGAGAAAACATAATTTTAGGTCACTAATTGCTCATATTTTTTTTCAGATTTTTTTAATTTTTACTTTAAAAATTTTTATACATTTTTGTTTAAGTTCTCACCTATTGGCATATAATCAAAGCATCCACATACATGAAGAAATAAAACAATGTGATCTAAAAGAAAGATAAACAGGCAATCAAACAGAATGCAATGGGGCTCCAGAGGGTAAAAATATTACATATAGAATTTAACTATGCTTGATATGTTCAAGGAAAGAAAAGAAAATATTGAGAATTTTGGCAGATATCTTGGAATTATAGTAAAGAATCAAAGGTAAATTCTAAAAGAAACAAAAATAAACAACATTTTTTAAGAAATCAGTGGATGGGTTTAATAGCAAATTTGATAAAGCTTATAAAATAATGAACTGGAAATTCGGTCAGAAGAAAACATCATGAATAAAGCAGGATAGAGTATAGGATGGTGTACATAGGAACTAAAGAGATAAACTATCAAGTACAACTGAAATCTCAGAAGAAAAGGAGAGAAAGAATAAGAAAAGGCAAATTTTAAAGAGATAATAGCTGAGAATTTTCCAAAGCTTAAAAAATATATTAAGCCACAGATTCAAGAAGTACCATCAATACTAAGTAGAAAAAATACAAATAAAATTACACCTACGATAGCATAGTAATTTCTAAAAACCAAAGATAAAGATAAATTTCTGAAAGTAATATGGAATCATATTTTCAAAGTTCTGAAAGAAAATAACTGCCAAGCAATAATTACGTAGCAAACAAAATGAAAGCAAAATAAAGACATTTTTAGAGAAAAACTAAGAGAATGTTCAATATTACACTTAAACTAAATGAAACACTAAAAGAAAGAACAAAGACTTCCAGCAAAATGGCGCTCTAGGCAGAAGCACCACGTTGTCCCTCCATAGCAAAGATCTGAAAAACTAAGCCAAACAGAGAAAACAGCAATCCTGAAACCCTAAAACACCAAACGAAGAGATGAAGAACTCAGCTAAGCACCAAATGGAGTGAGAAAACTGACAGAGAACTGAGAGAGAGGAGAGATTCATGCAGAGGTCCCCTATCAGCTAAAGCAGTGCAGATCTGCCAACTTGGACTCCTATCAAAGTCCAGTAAATAGGGGGTACGAGAAAGAGCTTCACGGAGCTTCCAGCAAAAGACAAAACAACAGGTAATTGGTGATATATGCTTACCCACCCCCCACCCTTCTTCACCCCCACTCAGCCTCCTCTGCTTCCCGCAGCCACAGTCTCTTGGCTGGGAAGCACTGGCTGCTTGGATTTCACCTGCCCACACTGGCCAGCTCCCTGAGTGCCGGCTGCTGGTGTTGCTTTTTTCCACTTCTTTTGATTTCTTCCTTAACTCTCACCAACTCCCCCTCCTTTTTCTCAAATACCTGGCTCCGTGTGCCATCTTTGCTTCTTCCTAATGGGCTGCGGAGCTCCATTTGAGTGTGGAACTGCTTCCCGGTCCAGGCTGCCACACTGGTGGAATCCCGGGGCTTTTGTTTGTTTGTTTGTTTTGAATTGTTTGTTTCTTTTCATTTCCTTTTCTCAAGTTGGGAGCCCGTTCTGGCCAGACAGTGCTACACGTTTTGGGACCTGCCCCCTCAGCTTGAACAGAAGCACAGAGGGATCCCTGACGGCATTTCTTTCTTTGTGGGTTTTTTTTTTTTTTCTGTTTTTTGGGGGGCTTTTCTTGTTCTTTCTTATTTTTTTTAATTTGTTCTGTTTTCTTTTCCCTCTTTTTCCCTTTTTGTCTTTCTTCATTACTCAGTTTCTCGTCTCGTCTCTCTATACCTTCCTTCTCTTCCTGTTCTCTGAATAACTGGTGCTGAATACATCTATGTCTTCTAGCCAGGCTGTATTGCAATACCTGGGAACAACTTCCCCAGACCTCGCAGCTGCACCGATGGGATCCCTGGGAGCTTTGCTGTTTTTTTCTCTTTCTAATTTTCATTTATTCGTTATTTTTTCTTTTCTT
>NW_004443962.1:14712266-14713510 GCF_000243295.1 Trichechus manatus latirostris | reverse complement strand
TATCACTTACTCTACCCTCAGTTTGAACACAAAGATATGTAGGCTCAGAGAGACTGATGGTTCAATCTAAGGCCAAGCAGTTTACAGGAACCCAAATATACTGCCTCCCAGTCCAGTAACCACTTCTCTATGACACAGTCTCCATGAATATCCACTCAGAGTTAATCTCACACTTTTTATGATATGTAGAACTAAAAAGGTATTTCTGCAGACAGAATTAATCTCTTCACAGTTCTCTAGAGAGAAGAATGGTAAAGACCTATTAGAGGAAAGAGAAGCAAATGAGCAGAGGTCTGGAAGCTTCCAGAGTAAGCTGAAAACACGATTTTTCCTTCCTGTTAGCCTTTCTGACTGTTTCATTGAAAACAAAATCCCCACAGTATCTATAGAAAAACTAAGAAATTCTCTCTTTAGCCTGGGTTGACTCTAATTTGGATTTATTTTTCCATGGCAACCCACTGTCATTTGGCCATATTACTTGACCTAAAAAAAAAAATAAAAAAGACTTTGTTTTTCTCAACCTGCTGGCCTAGTTCCTTTTACTCCAAGTATACCACCAAAACCCAAAACCCATTACTGTCACGTGGATCCTGATTCATAGCGACACTATGGGACCCATGTGGACAAGTGGCTGATCCACATGGAAACAGTGAAAGAAAAAAAACTCTGATGCTGGAGGAGAAAATCACCACCCTGCGACAGGAGAGCGAGGACCTCCACATCTGAGGCCAGAACCAGGTGGCTATGTCCAGGCAGCTGTCTGAGGACCTGCTCACCAGAGGCACTGGAGAAGGAGTCGCAGTTATGCGACAGCTCCAGCAGGAGAAGGAGGAGATGCTGTACTGGGTCCTTGGGCTGATGCCTCCTCTGCCTTCCCCCTGGCCTCTGTCACCCCCACTGAAGTCTCTTTCCTCACCACATAGGGTTCAGGGCCTGCTGCGACACCTGTGGTCACAGCTCCCACTCGAGGACTTTCCTGAGAAGACAGTGGGAGCCTCTCCGTGTTCCTTTCCCAGGGAGGAATGCCAGTGGGAGAGAACCCGGAGCCAGGGTGTGCATTCAGTGAGCACTGGGGCGCTGGGGCCGAGTGGAACCACCCACGGGGCCTTGAGGCCCCAGAAGCCCCTTCCCTTGAGTTGGCCCAGAACATTTTATGTGATATGGAAAGTTGCAAATGTCCAAGAAGGAGTCAAAGTATCCAGAATTTCCCAACCTTCCTTGACCAAGTTTCTACCCCAACCCTC
>NW_004443962.1:14710495-14711584 GCF_000243295.1 Trichechus manatus latirostris | reverse complement strand
AAAGACTAGCTGAGCAAAATGATGCATCCTGGGCCAGCACATGGTGTGAACCAAACTGGTCAGCAAGTGGTCTGGTTTACTGGACAGTAAGAATGTCCTTTATGGGTATCCAGAGTATCAGGGGTTAGAAAATTGATAAATAGGGGAGGGATATAAAGGCAGAATGAGAGAGCTTCAGAGAAAATAATAACAATTAAAGATAATAGGTAACAGGTGCCAGGTGCTTCGCCACACACTTTAGGAAGTATGTTCTTGTTTAATTCTTACAACATTACTAAGAAGTGTGCACTATTTTTATCCCTACTCAACAGATGAGGAGTCAGAGACTTCTAGACTATGTGAGTTACTCAAAGTCACACAACCAGGATCTAGTGAAAGTCTTATTTTGAGCTCATCCCATGTACCTGGGGCGTTAAACATCACCTGAAATTCAGGAAATAAACACAGAAACAAAATGAAATCACCAGGTAACTGGAAATGTAAAAGAGCAAAGTGGATACCACTCTAAAATTTGTAGCTTTCACTTAAAAAGCAATAATTATTGTTAAAGATGGGATTCAACGACCTCTAAAGTACCTTCTAAAGTTCTATAAAGTGAAAGTTGGATTTTTTTTTTCCACTTGTGAGACTTAATGTTCCTGATATAAATAAGAAATTACATTGTTTGTCCCTGTATAATACAGTTTGTTTAGCATGAAATAGAGCAGTGCAAATGTGCTTACTATTAATGATTATAAAACCAATTGTTGTATGATTCACCACAAATGATAATGGAACATTAAAAATGTATGACCAATATTCAGACTCCAGCCCAAATCAGATTAAGAACAGCAGGAAGATACAAGTCATGATAAATCTGATTCTCTGACCTGCATAAGAACACAGGGCCTTTCAATCCAGGGCCCTTGTTTGACTTCACGGATGATCTAAAGACTTTGCTCAGAAGAAGTAGCTTCATTGGTTACAAAGCACTTTTAGCTAAGACTATGAGCGCCCTATTCTTTGTCCTGACTTTTCTTCCCAAACCAAATGGCTCATCAAGAGAGAATCCGGATGCTTAGGAGGCAAGTTCAGCTCCATGGGCTCAGA
>NW_004443962.1:14707419-14710395 GCF_000243295.1 Trichechus manatus latirostris | reverse complement strand
CAGTAGGAACCTTTGGCTATCCTTCAGTTTCTATTCTCATCTTCTTCTACAGCAATAGAAGTTTTAGTTGAGCACATTGTCACCCAAAATACAAACTATATTGCTTGACCTTTCTTGCAAGAAATTCCCATATGTGACCATGTGAGTAATTTTGTCCAATTTAAGCAAAAGTGTCCTATGAGCAATTTCTGAGAACTTTCCTGAAAGAAAGATGATGTACTCTTTGTCCTTTCTTATTTGTCTTTTCCCGTGATCCTATTGCCTAAAACAAGGATTATACCCTGAGCCATGAGGCTGAAGGTCATATCTGAGGGACAAAAGAATGATGAGCTGGTAGGAGTCTGGGTCTCTGAGAATTTGTTGGAGCAGAGCAACAACGTGCACATTCAAACCCTGGGCATGTACATGATAAGGAAATAAGCTTCTCACTTAACTGTCACTTTAAGGTTTCCTCATATTTGCATTCAAACCTAATCTGAACTAACGCAGTCATGTTTTATAAAATGAGAATAATAATCATACATATCTCAGAGGTTTAATTTTGAGGATTAAATAAGAAAATGTATGTAAATACAAGACCTGAATAATAAGAATTAAATAAATATTCATCATTATTATTAATATTATGATGCTATCTCTTGCCTAATTTGCTTATCTAAGGCCTTGTCCAAGAATTATGATATTTGAAGTATTTCCTGAGACTAAGACATATAAGACAAGAACTAAATGGTCTCCTGGAATCCCTGTGGGTCTCATAGCCAGGGTCACTGCCTTCTCTAGACTAAGAGAGAATTTTACATAAGGAAGAAAGGATTAGGGTCTAAACTGCCTGGAAGATAGCCAACTAAGTTTTTTTTTTTTTTTTAATCTAACTCTTCTCTAGGATTCATTATCAGTCTTGAAGAGCTCTTGTCAATGAGAGCATTACTTCATGACATTAGCTAATCTTCAGAAATGCAGTCTCTTTTAAATTAGTTATACTTTTGGATGATCACTTCCTAGCACGTTAAACTTAACAGTAAATTATCTCCCAATCATAATGCAGGATGGATTATTTCTGGGAAGGATTCTGAAGATGTGCGTGTTGATTCTCTTGCCTTTGTTAGTAAATAGTTTGGAATGTACCTTTTTCCCTCCACTTCCTGGGAGGTAAGGTATGGTGAGTGAAAACTAAGCGTGCTGGTACAGGGGAGAGCAAAGCTGCTGAGGATTGCATGAGCTATGAAAATTTGCATTGAAGAGATGAACAGGAAAGATGTGTAGGACTTAGATTAGAAAAGAAACGGGGCATTCTAGGTAAGGCTGCAGTGTGTGCAAATGCATGGGGCAGAGACAGTGAGTAAGCCAGCCCAGCTGAAGCAGAGAATGTATGTGGATGAGCAGGCAAGGGTGTCAAAGAGGCACCTGAGATTAGAAAAGGAAGGATGGTAAATGCCAGACTCAGGAATTTGGACTTTAGAGCCGATGAGAGCAACCGAGGGGTACTGAGAAGAAAAAGTAAGTGTGCAAAACGGTGGATTATCTGGAGAGTGAGCTGAATGGATTAGACATAGAAGAGATGAAGAGACCAATTTAGGAGACTGTTTTCTAAAACAGGTTTACTGATACACAGTAAAACCTGTGAGAGCCGGAACATGATGGGACTGCCTTGTTGTTCCAGGTCTTGCAAGTTTTCCGCCTTTGACAGGGTGCAGTCTTACCACTTTTCTATTACTTGTTTTAGTGGAAAATATTTGAGTTTTCCTTCTTTGACAAGTTTCCACCTTACACGGGTTCCAGCTTTCACAAGTTTTACTCTATACTTCACATACTATACAATTCACCCATTTAAACTGCACCATTCAATGTTTTTTAGTATGTTCACAGGTTGTAAAACCATAACCACAATCTAATTTTAGAACATTTTTGTTCTCTCCTAAAAGAAACCTCTTACTGGTTAGTAGTCAATCCCCATTCCTTTCCCTCCCCCACAGCCCTGTTGCTGCTGTTAGCTGCCCTTGAGTTGGCTCCTGACTCATGGCAACCCCATGCAGAACAGGAGTGGACCTTTGTGCTCCTTAGAGTTTTCATTTGCTGATTTTTCAGAAGTAGATTGCCAGGCCTTTCTTCCTAGTCTGTCTCAGTCTGGAAGCTCCACTGAAACCTGTTCAGCATCATTGCAACACATAAGTCTTCACTGATAGACTCATTATAGTTGTGCCTGAGGTGCATTAGCTGCTAACTGAACCTGGGTTTCCTGCACGGAAGGCAAAAATTCTACCACTGAACTACCCCTGTCCTCTCCCGTGGCCTTAGACAACCATTAATTTTCTTTCTGTCTTTATAAATTTGCCTTTTCTGGATAGTCCATGTAAGTGGAATCATACAATATGTGGTCTTTTGTGACAGACTTCTTTCATTTAGCATAATGTTTTCAAGGGTCATCCATTTTGTAGCATGTATCAGTACTTCATGTCTTTTTATTACTGAATCATATTCCATTACATGGTTATGTAGGGGTCCCTCGCTGGAGCAAACAGTTAAGAGCTCAACGACCAACCAAAAGCTCATAGTCTCGAAAACTCTATGGAACAGTTCTACTCTGCACATATGGGGTCACTATGAGTCGGAATCAACTGGACAGCAACCCACAGCATATAGTTATGTCATATTTTGTTTATTCAATCATCTGGTGATGGAAATTGGGTTCATTCCACTTTTTGATGACTACGAATAACGCTGCTATGAATGTTCGTGTATGAGTTTTTGTGTGGATGTATGTTTTCATTTCTCTTGGGTATATACCTAGGAGTGGAACTGCTAAGTCCTATAGTAACTCTATGTTTTATATTTTGAGGAACTGCCAAACTGTTTTCCAAAGCAGATGCACCATTTTACATTCCCACCAGCAATGTATGAGGGTTACAGTTTCTCCACATCCACACCAACACTTATTATTGTCTGTCTTTATTATGGCTGTCACAGTAGATGTCCCTG
>NW_004443962.1:14704644-14706474 GCF_000243295.1 Trichechus manatus latirostris | reverse complement strand
AAGAAGTAGCGATCACCGTGGGAGGGATGGTTGGTGTCAGAATTGGTAAAGATGGCAGAGAGAGGAGGAATATCTGACCTTATGGGAATCAGAACTGGGCTGTTGATCTGATTCTCCTTTCCCATCATGAAGTGAGAGGTCAGACACTGCCCCTACACCATTTTTACAAGATTCTTGGTCCATTTTTCAATTGTGTTATTTGTCTATGAGTTGTGCATTAATTTCATGCGGCTCCTATATCAGATTACTACAAACTTGGTGGCTAACACAGTAGAAATTTATTCTCCAAGTTTTGGAGGAACAGAATTCCAAAATCAGTATCACTGGGCCAAAGTCAAGGTGTTGAAGTATCCTGCTCCCTTTGGAGGCTAGGGGAGAATACATTCCTTGGCTTCGGGCATTCCTTGGCTTGTGGCTACATTACTTGAATCTCTGCCTCTGAGGTCACATTGCCTTCTCCACTTGTGTGTGTCAAATATCTCTGTCTCTTTCTTATAAGGACATTTGTGATTGCATTTAGGGCCCACCCAGATAATCCAGGATAGTCTCCCATCTCAAGATCCTAAACTTAATCACATCCACAAAGTTTATTTTTTTATATAAGGTAACATTCACAAATTCCAAGGTTTATAAATTTTAAGAATTCTTTATATATTTTGGGTACCAGTCCCTCTTCAGACATATGATTTGCAGTTATTTTTCTCCCATTCTATTCATTGCGTTTTCACTTTCTTAATGATGTCATTTGAAGCACAAAGCTTTTAATTTTGATGAAGTCAGTGTATTTGTTTATTTTTGTCACTTTTGCTTTTTGTATCTATATCTAAGAAACTATTGCCTAACCCAAGTTCACAAGGATTTATGCCTAGGTTTTCTTCTCAGAGCTTGTGGTTTTCACTCTTATATTTATGCCTAGGATCCATTTTGAGTTAATTTCTATGTATGGTATGAAGTAAGACTCCACCTTCATTCTTTTGCATGTGGATATCCAGTTGCCCCAGCACCACTTTTTGAAACAGAAGAATTTTTCCACATAATCCAGGCATGTAAAAATAAGGACCTAGGCATGGGTGATGTCATGGGAAGCACTAGGAAAATGTTATAAAGAATGAAGATTAGTGGCCATCCATGAAGAGGCAGGAGAAGGGTACGGCCAGGAGAATAACATGACTATCATTAATGTAAATAGGAAAGTTAGAGGAGGAGGCAGTTTTTAGAATGCAATGAATTCTAACCTGGACATTTGAGTTTGCATTGTCCAGGCACAAGTGTACAGAGCATCGAAGAAGACACAGAGTGGCAATGCAGTGTTGGGAGTATTCTTAATGGAGGTGCTGATTAAATACTTTCTCCGAGGGAAAAATTTAGCAATGAAACAATACCAAGAGGAATAATTTTATTTAGAGAGGAAAAATGGGTAGAATAAAATAGATCTTTTCAACTCTTTTATTAATTGTATTAATAAATTAATCAGTAAATTACTAAATTTCTACTTCTTGGATAAATTTTAGTTAGTAATTTATTCATTCACTGTTTCAGCAACTATTTAGGGAGCCCCTACCATGTGCGAAGAACTGCACCAATCACGTGGGGGACATAACAATGAACAAGGTAGACCTGGTGCCTACCTTCATGAGACTTACCGTCCAGGCCAAGGAGACAAACAATTACAGATTAGTAATAAGTGCCTGACGAAGAAAGCCTAGGGAGCAATAGAAAGCACCCACCTTAGTCCAAGTGTGTTAGGAAAGGCATGGATGAATTATTGTCTAAGCTGAGAACTGAAGGTTAAATAGAAGAGAACCAAAGAAAGGGACAGGGATGGGTACT
>NW_004443962.1:14702394-14703221 GCF_000243295.1 Trichechus manatus latirostris | reverse complement strand
CTGTTCCCATCACTGTTCTGAAACCCTTCTCCAGGAAGTCATAAAAACTTCCACACTGCCAACACTGAAGGCTTTTCCTCTCAGCAGTATATACACTACAAGACATGCCATCATGAAGACAAATTATCCATAACAAAACGCTCAGTTTGGTTTGACACCGTGCTAAGTGGTGTTTCATGTCCAGTCCAATGAATGAGTTCAGAAATTCCTGGGCCACCACTAAGACAGGAGTCCAACACTTGTTAAGGATGCTTGATAGAAATTTCCAAAACTGAGTAATAATTAGAGAATGTTAACCAAAAACAAACAAACAAACAAAATAATACAAAGTGAAATAAACTTTGCCTCGGATGCACGATTTAGGAAAGAGCAGGAAATTGTGGCAGATTTAAAAGTTGAAGCTGAAAAGTAGAGGCTCCTAGTAAATGTCAGATTTTAGACATCATGTTCTAAATTTATTTTTATATAAAAATAATTGAAGGCAAGTTATTTGTTTTGAAAACCTGTCTCCTGCCTTCACGTTATATTTTGTCTGGGAAACAGGTGTAAGATATGCCATTCCCCCGTGCCCAGAATAGGCTGTGCACTACGTGGGGACCGAATGCCTTTGTGCCCCTGCCGCCTCACTCACGGGGAAGCAGATCTTTGCGCTGTGCTCCATGGGTGAGGAGTAGGCCTGGCAGAGGGCTCCGCGGGAGGGAGGAGGAGGCGAAGTGTGGAGGAGACAGATGGCACTGGGTGGGTTCTGCGCGAGTGAACTGGGGGTAAACTGCTCCTGTCGCATCCTGCTGAGCACTTAGGCAGTGACTTTAGAATTAAGTCATCAC
>NW_004443962.1:14673341-14682402 GCF_000243295.1 Trichechus manatus latirostris | reverse complement strand
GGTTGAGAAGTTAGAGGGTTAATATGTTGTGGGGTTGTTAACCAATGTCATAAAACAACATGTATACTACTGTTTCATGAGAAACTATTTGTTCTGTAAGACTTCACCTGAAGTACAATAAAATATAAGAAAAAAAAAGTTGTGTGAGATAGACAAAAAAAAGTAGCTGTTGAGGCTGCTTATGTACAACCAAACGCCGCATGGAATTTAGTTCCTTGGTTTGGAGTTTTAGGATCATGGTTTCATGGGATATCCCAGTTAACTGGTCGAATAACATGTTTAGTGCTTCTGTTCTGCCTTCTAGTTCATTGTGCAGTTCCTGGGACCTTAAAAGTTTGCAAGCAGCCATCCAAGGCACAACTGATCTCTATTTGCCGAGAGCAACAGAGGAAGAAGGAGCATCAGGAATAAAAGGAGGATATGGAATATGTGGCTAATAGCCTCCATGAACAACTACCTCATTTGCCATGAGACCAGAAAAACTGGATGGTGCTCAGCTACCATTACTGAACATTTTGATCAAAGATTCTATAGAAGAATTCTGATCAAAAGGGAGGAAATACAGACCAGAACTTCAAATTCTCATGGACTCCAGACTTTCTGGAGCCATGCAGGCTGGATAAACCCCTGAAACTATAGCCCTGAGATAATCTTTAAACCTTAAACCAAAAATACCTCCTGAAGTCTTCTTAAAATCAAGCAATAGTTTAGCTTAACTAGTAAAAAAATGTCTTGAGCATTACTATCTACATGGGATCAAATTCATGACAGCAACTTGAAAGATTAGATAGGAACCTTAGGGGGTAGTGAGTTTAAGTTAATGGTGGAGGAATAACTCAGAAAAGGAGGATGAGAATGGATGCACAACTCAAAGAATATCACTTTACTGTACTCGTAGAAACTGTTGAATTGGTGTATGTTTTGTCATGTATATTCTCAACAACAAAATGAATAAAATTAAAAAAAAAAAAAAGAATTCAGTGTCTGCCTGACTCTCTGAATCAGCACACTCCCCAACTTAGAACCCAGCCACCATGTTGTGAGGAAGCCCAAACTAGTTTCCTCGGAGAGTGAAGAGACCTCACTGAAGAGGTCCACTTGAGGAAACACTGAAGCCCTCAGTGAACAGACAGAACTAACCACCAGGCATATGAGCAAATGAGCCTTTAGATCAGAGTTTCTCAACCTTGGCACTAATGACATTTGGGAAAGGGGAGTTGTGGGGAGTTGTTCTATGCGTTGTAGGATGCTCAGCAGCATCACTGGCCTCTATCCACTAAATGCCTGTAGCACTCCCCATGTTGTGATAACCAAAAATGATTCCATACATTGCCAAATGTCCCTTGTGGGGGATCACGCCTGGTTGAGAACCACTGTTTTAGATTATTCCAGCACAAAGCTTTTGAGCTGCCCCAGCTAACATCAAGTGAGGAAGATATGAGCTGTCCCTTGCCGAGCCCTGCCCAAATTGGAGATTTCTGAGCAGAATAACTATTGTTATTATAAGCCAGTAAGTTTTTTAAGTTTTTAAGGAGCCCTAGTGACACAATGATTAAGCACTCAGCTGCTGACCAAAATGTCAGCAGTTCAACCCCACCCAGCAGATCCGCAGGAGAAAAGACCTGTCGATCTGCTTCTGTAAAGATTTCAGCCTAGGAAACCCTACGAGGCAGTTCTAGTCTGTCATACAGGGTTGCTATTAGTTACTATCAACTCAACAGCACACACGTTTTGGGGTGGTTTGTTGCAAACAGTAGAGGATGGGAACAGTTTCTCACCTCAAGGGACCATTTTCCCTTTGTAGGATGAAAAACAATTCATAACTAAATAATCATCATTCTTACAAAATCTTCTATAGCGTTTTGCTTGTGAGGTGCATCTTGAATGTAAGTATGTCTGTGTGAGAATGTGTGTGTGTATGTGGACGTATACACAGAGGGAGAGCAGTCTAATGTTGAAGTCCCGGTCTGTGGTCATTCAGAGCTATCAGATCGTCTATGTTAACCTAATTTCAGTATATGTAATTACATTGTCTTCTTGATTTGCTCGTGCACTTTTAACTGGAAGTGGTGAACACCGGATTCTTAAATAACGCCACATCATTAAGGTTGCCTACAGTAACATGCAGCTTGTTTTCCTGTAAGCTACATTAGATGACTCAATCCCAGAGTATTTGGAACAGTTGTGAGATAATGTTCTGAACAGAGCTCATGTTTAGCCTGCATGGCACTTATAATTTATCTTCAGATATCAAGGAAAATTCTGGACACCAAGTGTGGTTATGCAGTGGCTAAATACAAAATAAATGTATGCTATGTTCTGAAATGCCAGCTTTTTTAAGAATTTAAAAATAAGACATGATTATATGTTTGCCTATACTCTGTGATTTCACGTAATTGCAATAAGCAATGTAAGCCCCTCAAACAGGGAAGCTCTGTCTCATTTGTAATCATGACAGTGGCAACTGATTGAATGCTGACTCTTGGGCCCTGCATACTGTATACCAAAAATCCAAACTGGTTGCCATCAAGTCTGTTCCAACTCATGGCGACCCCATGTGTTGCAGAATAGAACTGCACACCATAGAGTTTTCAAGGCTGTGGGCTTTCAGATGCAAATCACCAGGCCTTTCTTCCGAGGCGCCTCTGGGTGTGTTCTGTTGGTAATCGAGCACTAAACCATTTGCACCACCCAGGGACTCCTCGCAGTGTATGCTATGCCATTAATCTTCACAAAAGCCCAGCAACTGCAGCTCAGAGAAGTTAAATGACTTTCCCAAAGACCTTGCGCAAGTGTGAAGCCTTCTCTCTCTGACCCATAAGTCTGTTGTTGTTCCATAACACCTGCTACTTCTATCTTTGTGTCCTGACTAGTCAGCACAGTGTCTAGTGCATAGGTAGGTATTCCAGTGAGTTTGTAGTTATTGATTCAAATAGCTTTGAATCACAAATGTAACAGCTCTGTTGGGAAAGAAACAATATAGACACTTAGGTTGATCATTATAGTGATCAATCCATGTTTGTTGATTACCAAACAGTAAACAAGTGACCAAATAAGAGATTATTCTAGATGCGCAGCCAACTGAATTAGTTTGACTCTGGGCAGTAGGACTGATTGCCTAGCAATCGGCCATTGGATGGCGAAACCCATCTCCTATGTAGATGCAGCTTTAAAATGGCCTGCTGTACCGAGTCATTATTTTGCTGTTTCATGAAGGCAATGTTGTTGTTTCAGGAAGGAGAAATAGAAGTGAGCACAATATCTTTCTCATAAGGAAAGTGATAAACTGACTGAGAGAGGCCAAATCCGATGAACAAATGAACAGAGTATGCTGAATATATAAGGCTAACTGACTTTGTTTTAAAAAAACAATTCCCAGCTGGGTTGTGACTAACACAGGATGATGCCTACAGAGGGTGAATAAGTGAATGAATGAATGAATGACATATAAATAAATAATGAAAACAGCAGCCCAAACTATTCATAGGCACTGTCAACTGACATCCAATAATAAAGTTGGAAAATGAACGTGTCTATATATAGACCAATTGCAAACAATGGCTATGAATATTTCATACTGGTTGATGATAATTGGTTGCTTGAATTCAGCCCTCTTTTACCTATCAGCTGCTTCTTGCTTCAATGGATTGCAATAATCTTCAGATTCAGGCTTAACAACCATGCTCTGTGTGTGTATGTGTGTCTGTGTGTAAGAGAGAGAGAGAGATGCTACCTTGAGAAAGTGTTTCTGCCAGATGCACTCTCAATTTTTCATAACCTTAGATCCTTTCTTGCAGCTTATAGCCCTGACCACACAGGTTGGAGCTACATAAACCAGAATCTTTTCACCCTAGCAGGAAGCAGCCGCTTCACTTCTCCTCTCTTCCTGAAGTAGCGAGCAAAAGGTGAGCAGCAAGGATAGGCTCAGTCGTTCTCAAAAGGGGGTGGTGTAGCCCTCTTAAGGGCTGTTTGGAAATGTGTAGGGCCTTGGAGTTGCCACAGTACTGGAGAGCACCAGTGGCATTAATGAGCGGGAGCCAGGGAAGGAAGACATCCTGAGACATACAGAGCAGCTTTCTAAGAGGAAGAGCTTTCCTGCCCCGAATGATGCCGTTACCCCCATTGAGAAATACTAGCCAATTCCCTTTTGGAACTTCACAGGCCACTTGCTCAGCAGTAGAAGAACCAGACTCCAGGCGAAATAACACACAGGAACGTGCCAGGATTCAGCTGGAACTTTTTCATTTCCCTGATCTAAAGCAAAGAAAATTCCTTATGACAGCTTCCAACAGTAACCTGTAAACTCTTAACTTCAGGAACAGCACCTCTGAGTCCCTAAAGGCTTTAGAAATTGCAAAACAAGAGAGCCAAGGCATAAATAAACACTAAGACTTTGTTTTGCTCAAGATCTATCCCTGCGCAGGCAAGGAGAGTGGTTAAACATGCAGTCGATTAGCAAACGGAACCAGGTGGACTGCAGGAAGATGAGCTTACTGAAAGCGCCGTAAAATGTCTCCTTCCGCCTACCCTCAGTCTTGGGGGAGGTTGTGGTTCCTGTGCATTTCTTTAAGACAATTAATGTTGTTCACTATGCAGGTGGGCTGAGGATTTCAGCAGATGGCGACAGGATGGCTGTAAAAGAGGAAAGAGCTCTTGCAGATGGTATACTAACTCCTTTCTGTGTTCTTCCTTTTTTTGAGTGGAGGGATGGAGGGAGGTAGTGGCAAGACACTGGAATAATGCTGCGAAGTTCCAATTTATTCTCACACATTTCTTAAGTCATCTCATTATTCTCTTTCATCAAAATATTGCAGAGGAGAAATAAAGCAGGAAATGGAGAGAGGACAACAGGAAAAATCCTTCCACATATACAACTATAAATTCACCATTCTCTAAAATCACCCTTCATGGACTCAGAGCCTGATAATGCAGAAAATCTCTCCTGCATTTTCCTCCTCCAGGAGAGATAAGCTAATTACTGTAACTTTTTCTCATAAGCCATTTTTTTTTTTTTTAATACTGGCAATTATTTTTGGCGTTTGACTTCCAGCGATATAAATTCTGCTCATCCTGCGATTCTGAGATACTACAAGCTGGTCACAATATTCTGATAATGGCGTGCGGGATAGGAGCTGCGTTCGTTGGTGATCTCCTGTTGGATGACAGTACCATCTCCCTTGGCAGTCTTATCCAAGGGAGAGAAGGTAGTTAGTGAAGCCACTCTGAGGTGGGCAGCTTCTACCATGGTACGGGCACAGGTTTTCTGCCATAATGAGCAGCTATGGCCGTTAATTGGCAGCACAGCTCCAAGTTTCCTAAGCCTACTTCTCTAGCTTCTGTTATTGTGATGAATACAAGGGGTAAGTTCTTGGCCAAGTATTGTCTCCCAGGAAGGTGATTCTGGTGAGTTGATCCGCAAGGGTTAGTATCTGCTACCCTTTCCTCTGATGGCTTTCAGGGAGTGTCCTCAGAGTATGTCCTCTGCTTGCATTTTGATATCAGAAAGGAAAACAAATGGTACACGCCCTTGAGTGAGGCTCATGCCTTTTCATCATTACTCAGATGATTCACTCACATATTCATTTGTTCTTTCGTTAATTTAGTAAATACTTATTGAGTACTTACTGTGGGCTAACCTTGGGATAGTTATTAAATACTAAATACCCAGGCAAATAGATCTGAGTTGTGGCCCCAAAGATCTCTCGTGGAGGAAGACAGATAAGAAAACCAAGAACTACAATGCAATATTGTAAGTATATTATTTTTTAAATGTGTAGGGTCCTATGAGAGCATTTATTTCCGCCTGGAGGGTCAGGATTAAAAAATGCTCATGGAGAATAGTCCTAGCATCTGACCGAGTAATTTTATTTGTGGTACTCTATCTTAAAGTGGAATCCCTGGGTGATGCAAACGGTTAAGCACTCGCCAAAAATGAGGAGCCAGAGATGGGAAGACTTAGGAACCGTCTGCTTTGCTGAGTCATCCAATTTGAAAGCAGTAACGTGCCAATTTTAAGAAAAGGAAAAAAAAACTGTCTTTGGAGATGAACAAACTTTGCCCTGCTACTAAAAAAAAACAAAAACAAAAAAGGGTTTATGGAGTAGGTAATCCTTAAACAAAGTCATGAAGGATAATTAGGAGTGGGTTCATCAGGAACCTAAGACAGGAACAGCATACCACAGAGAAGGTAGTAAACCAATAACAGTTGCCTTGAGTCATTTCTGACTCATAGTGACCCCATGGGTGTCAGAGTACAACTGTGCTTCACAGAGTTTTCAATGGCTGATTTTTGGAAAGTAGATCACCAGGCCTTTCTTCCGAGGCACCTCTGGTTGGACTCAAACCATCAGCCTTTTGGTTAGCAGTTGAGTGTGTTATCTTAATTATCTAGTGCTGCTGTAACAGAAATACTATGGATGACTTTAACAAACAGAAATTTATTTTCTCACAGTTTAGGAGGCTAGAAAACCAAATTCAGGGTGCCAGCTATAGGGGAAGACTTTCTCTCTGTCGACTCTGGAGGACGGACGTCCTTGTCTCTTCAGCTTAGTTTCCTGGTTCCCTGGAGATCGCCATGTGGCTTGGCATCTCATTTCCTCCATCTCTGCTTGCTTAATCTGCTCCTTTTGTATGTTATAAGAGATTAACTCAAGACATACCCTACACTAATCCTGTCTCGTTAGCATAACAAAGACAACCCATTCCCAAATGGGATTATAATCACAGGCATAGAGGTTAGGATTTACAACACATTTTTTGAGGGCAGAGAATTTAAACCATAACACACATTTTAACCATTTGCACCACCCAGGGACTCCCTTAGAGAAGTAGACATATGCATAGGCCCAGGAGTAAGAGAGAACACTCACAAAGCAGCAGGTACGTAGGTAAAACTGGGGCATAAGACACAGGTGGGGATATGACAGGAAATGAAGCAGGAGATGTAGAGAAAGGCCAGAATGAGCTAGGACTTTAACTGGAAATTGATCAAGAACCAGAGTAGCATATTTCCATCCAAAACCAAGGCACTCAGTGGCCATAGTCTAGGGGATTTTTGTTCATAATGGGGAACTCTGGGGCAATGAAGCAGACTTTATCCTCCTCACAATTTACCTGTGGCTCATCCTGCATTATAGTATGACAGAGTGTGAAGAAAGCTACTGGCTGGTAGATGATGGGCTTAGTTTTCAATAAAATATCCCATTTCCTCAAGTAACTAGAGAATACACGCAAGAATTTAAGTGGGTATTTATGGAGGACGTTTGCTGTTTGGTCATCCAGCTTCCAGTCTCCTTCTTTTCTTTGAAGAACCACCCTATGCCCAATCTCTGTCTGTGTGTGGTTCCAGCTCTACTGCCAGAGGTGAAGTCTTTTACCCCAGCTTAGTCCATCAGCACACCAAATCGCTCTTGTCACAGTGACTGGTTCCGAGATAGACACAAGACCCAAGCTGGTCCAATCAGGGTGAATACTGGGGCTTATTCAAGAATTGTCAGGAAGGTTTATTCTCTCATGTCCACTGGACCCAAACGTGAGAGCATTTAAGGTTTGAGGTTACTGACAGTCTCTTGTTATCTTAGGGAATTTTAGAATGAAGTTAAAACGGTGGAGAGAAAAGCCAAGAGCTGCAGAAAAATTGAGTCTCCCTGAAATGTTTTGAGCCCTCTGGATCAAGCCACAATCCAGTCCTACACTAACCCTAGAAATGTACATCAACAAACATTCCTGTTTTATTAAAGCCAGTTTGAGTTAGAATTCTTGTCCATTGATGCCAGAGAAATCCTTGCTGATATAATGCCAAATTTATTGTTCATAGATGTCTTCTTTAAAAACATTGTGGCTTAGGGGATAGAATATGCTTAACATAGATCAGGTGAAAACAATGGAAAAGGATCTATAAAATCTGTATTCCAGCTCTCACTTTGTCACTTACTGCCCGCATGGGTTTGGGCAAATTATTTCATCTTTCTGAGCCTCGAATTCTCTACATCTGAAATACAGAATATAATCCTAGTGCCCCCTCACCATACCATAGTCTTGTTATGAAAATCAAATGAAATTATGGGAGAATGATGTGTCAAATCCAAAGTGCTACGTGAATGAAATGACTACTAAGATATTAATAAATTTTTAGTAAGCTCTCAAAGGTGTTAATTTTGCATTAGGAATCAGTTCCGTGTTTTCCCAGTTGTCTAAAAAAGGTTTAAAGGTCTTGATTTCTAACCAGCACATGATATAAAACATCAGGTTCCTAAAAGCTAAGTAGAAGTCAGCGTTACCTCAGATCAGGAGCAACCAAGCTTAAAATCATGCAGTGCCCATGATAACACAGTCCAAGTTAATTGTTACTATGTTAGCAGTCATTTGGGCCAAGAAAGAAAATGCAAGAAAGATATATCTAGTATCTACTTAGACCCCAAAGAGGTCCACAAAGGCATCTAATAATTAAAACAAAGAAATAAAAACATTTTAATTGACTTTGTCTTCCAGCTTATTAACCACATTTTCACATTTTACTAGGTTGCTGAGGTGACCTACATGGAGTGGAAGGGATGGCTGCCCTGCCCTGGAGTGACAAAGTTTGCGTTAGTCCTCAATCCTAAATATATGCTATGTCACCAAGAAATGCAAAAGGCCCCTACCCATTCACCCATTCTCTTTCTCACCAACCCTCCTATACTTGCAAATCTAGTCCCATTGATTCTACTACTGAAAAAAACCTCTGATAGATCCCCAAAGTGCTTAGTAAATCATTCAAGCATCCCTACAGTCTTCCTGTACTCTGCCATGCTGGCCCTAAACATTCTCCGCATCCCTCTTCCCCATCCCAGCCAGAGACTCAATATCCTAGCCATACTGGAATTCCTGGGCATAACAGGAAACAACCACACTGTTCCTGGGAATGGATGCATATTCATACCTCTGGGTCTGTGCTCATTTAGTTTCTTCTGATTGGACTGTCCTTTCCACTATTCTACCCAGTCTCCCTTCTTTGCCTACTAAATCCCATTCTTTTCTTTTTTTTTTACAACAGGAATCTTAAAATAGAATGTTTATTGGA
>NW_004443962.1:14671089-14672631 GCF_000243295.1 Trichechus manatus latirostris | reverse complement strand
CACAGTGATAGAATTTACAACACATAAGGAGATCACATATAATCTCATCATAGTGATAGAGTTTACAACACATAAGGAAATCACATCAGATAACACAATCATACGATACTGGGAATCATGACCTAGCCAAGTTGCTACACACATTTTTTGGGGGACACAGTTCAATCCATGACACCCAGGATATCTTTTTTTAAATCAATTTTATTTATTTTGTTACTGTTGTTGAGAACATACACAGCAGAACATACACTAATTCAACAGTTTCTACATGTCCAATTTATTGATACTGATTACATTCTTCAAGTTGTACAACCATTCTCACCCTCCTTTTCTGAGTTGTTTCTCCCCCATTAACATAAATTCACTGCCCCCTAAGGTTCCCATCTAATCTTCCAAGTTGCTGTTGTCAATTTGATCCCATATAGACAGTTCTTAAAAGAGCATATTGCTCAAGACAGAGTTTTTTTTTTTACTAGTTAAACTAAACTATTATTCTGTTTTAAGAAGGCTTCAGGGGATACTTCTGGTTTAAGTTTTAAAGATTATCTCAGGGCAATAGTTTTAGGAGTTCATCCAACCTGCATGGCATCAGAAAATCTGGAGTGCAAGAGAATTTAAAATTCTGTTCTGCATTTTCTCCTTTTTGATCAGGATACTTCTATAGAATTTTTGATCAAAATGTTCAGTAATGGTAGCTGGGCACCATCCAGTTCTTCTGGTCTCATGGCAAAGGAGGCAGTTGTCCATGGAGGCAATTAGCCACACATTCCATATCCTCTACTCCTGATGTTTCTTCTTACTCTGTTGCTCCAGGCAAATGGAGACCAATTATTGTTCCTTGGCTGGCCACTTACAAGCTTTTAAGATGGCAGGCACTACATAACAAACTAGGTGGTGGAACAGAAGCACTAAACATTTTATTAGGCCAGTTAACTGGCATGTTCCATGAAACCATGACCCCAAACCTCCAAACCAAGAAACCAAATCCCGTGAGGTTTTTGTTTATACATAAGCAGTCTCAGCAGGTAGTCTTTTTTTTTTTTTTTGTAATTGTTGTAAATATATCTATAGCACAACTTTGCCAACCAACCTTTTACAGGTGTACAACTTGTTGATAGTAATTACAATAATCAGTTGTGCAACCCTACCCTTAATCAATGAGATATTTCCATAACTAGTAACCCCCCATTTTCCATTTCCTCCCTGCCACCCCTGGTAACCACTAATAAACTTCGGTCTCTATATATTTCCCTTTCTTTGTCTTTTTTTATAAGTGTCGTTGTTGTTGTTGTTGTTAGGTGCCCTTAGTCAGTTCCAACTCATAGCTACACTATGTACAACAGAATGAAACCCTGCCCAGTCCTATGCCATCTTCCTAACCATCACCATGCTTGAGCCCATTGTTGGCAGCTACTGTGTCAATCCATCTCCTTGAGTGTCTTCCTCTTTTTCACTGACCCTCCACTTTACCAAGCATGATATCCTTCTCCAGGGACTAGTCCTTCCTAATAACATGCCCAAAATATGTGAGACAAAGTCTTG
>NW_004443962.1:14668429-14670284 GCF_000243295.1 Trichechus manatus latirostris | reverse complement strand
ATTTGTTATGATCCACACAGTTGAATGCTTTGCATAGTCAATAAAACACAGGTAAACATCTTTCTGGTAGTCTCGGCTTTCAGACAAAATCCATTTGGTGTCAGAGATGATATCCCTCGTTCCACATCCTCTTCTCAATCTGGCTTGAATTTCTGGCAGCTCCCTGTCAATGTACTGCTGCAACTGCTTTTGAATGATCTTGGGCATAGTTTTACTTGTGTGTGACATTAGTGATATTGTTGGATAATTTCCGTATTCTGTTGGGTGACCTTTATTTGGAATGGATACAAATATAGATCTCTTCCAGTCAGTTGGCCAGGTAGCTGTCTTCCAAAATTCTTGGCATGGTCCAGAGAGCACTTCTAGTGCTGTATTCGTTTGTTGAAACACCTCAGTTGGCATTCCATCAATTCCTGGAGCCTTGTTTTTCGCCAATGCCTTCAGTGCAGCTTGGACTTCTTCCCTCAGTACCATTGGTTATTGATCATATGCTACTTCCTGAAATAGTTGAACATCAACCAATTCTTTTTGGTATAATGACTCTTTGTATTTCTTATATATTTTGATGTTTCCTATGTCCTTCAATATTTTGCCCATAGAATCTTTCAAAATTTCAACTCATGGCTTGAAATTTTTCTTCAATTCTTTCAGCTTGAGAAATGCCAAGCATGTTCTTTCCTTTTGGTTTTCTAACTCCAAGTCTTTGCACATTTTATTATAATACTTGGTCTTCTTGAGCTGCCCTTTGAAATCTTCTGTTAGCTTTTTTACTTCATCATTTCTTTCTTTTGCTTTAGCTACTCTAGTTCAAGAGCAAGTTCAGAGTCTCTTCTGATATCCATTTTGGTCTTTTCTTTCTTTCCTCTCTTTTTAATGACCTCTTACTTTCTTCATGTATGATGTCCTTGATATTATTCCACAACTCGTCTGGTCTTTGGTCATTAGTGTTCAGTGTGTCAAATCTGTTCTTGAGATGGTCTCTAAATTTAGGTGGGACATACTCAAGGTCATACTTTTGCTATCGTAGACTTGTTCTAGTTTTCTTCAGTTTCAACTTGAACTTGTATGTAAGCAATTGATGGTCTGTTCCTCAGTTGGCCTCTGGCCTTATTCTGATTGATGATATTGAGTTTTTCATCATCTCTTTCCACAGATTTAGTCTATTTGATTCTTGTGTATTCCGTCTAGCTAAGTCCACATGTATAGTCACCATTTATGTTGTTGAAAAAAGGTACTTGGAATAAAGAAGCCATTGGTCTTGCAAACTTCTATCATGTGATCTCTGTCATCATTGCTATTACCAAGGCTATATTTTCCAACTACTGTTTCTTCTTTGTTCGTAACTTTCACATTTCCATCGCCAGTAATTATCAATGCATCTTGATTGCATGTTTGATCAGTTTCAGACTGCAGAAGTTGGTAAAAATCTTCAATTTCTTCGTCTTTGGCCTTAGTAGCTGGTGCATAAATTTGAATAATGTCATATTATTTGGTGAGCAAATAATCTGAGAAGCTGGACTATAAGAAAAAGAACTGGGAATCAGGATTGGAGGAAGACTAATTAACAACCTGTGATATGCTAATGACACAACCTTACTTGCAGACAGTGAAGAGAACTTGAAGCACTTACTGATGCAGATCAAAGACTACAGCCTTCAATACATCTCAACATAAAGAAAACAAAAATCTTCACAACTAGACCAATAAGCAACCTCATAATAAACAGAGAAAAGATTGAAGTTGTAAAGGATTTCATTTTCTTTGGATCCACAATTAACATCCATGGAAGCAGCAGCCCAGAAATCAAATGATGCATTGCATTGTACAAATCTGCTGCAAAAGATCTCTTTAAAGT
>NW_004443962.1:14660161-14661889 GCF_000243295.1 Trichechus manatus latirostris | reverse complement strand
CCTAGTGGGGGTGAACTCATATCCTATTGTGGTTTTGATTTGCATCTCTCTAATGGCTAAGGATGCTGAGCATCTGTTCATGTTTTTGGTGGCCATTTGAATGTCCTCTTTAGTGAACTATCTATTTGAGTCCTTTGCTTATTTTTGATTGGGTTATTTGTCTGTTACATTTTCATACCTTTATATATATATTGGTTATTAGATTCATGTCAGATATATGGTGTCCAAAGATATTTTCCTAATAAGTAGCTTCTCTTTTCACTTTTTTTTTTTTTTGGTAAAGTCTTTTGATGAACATTTTTTTTAATATATAATTTTTTTATTGTAATTTAGATGAAGGTTTACAGAATAGTTTCTCATTAAATAGTTAGTACATGTACTGTTTTATGACATTGGTTAACAACCCCATGACATGTCAACACTCTCCCTTCTTGATCTTGGAGAATAAACATTTTTAACTTTTATGAGGTCTCATTTATTTATTTCGTCTTTTGCTATTTGTGCTTTTGTTATTATATCAGATAATCTGTTGTTAAAAGTTAGGCCTGACAGCCTTATCCTTGCTTTTTCTTCCAAAAATTTTATGGTTTTAGTTTGCACATTTAGGTTCTTAATTTGTGTGTGTGTATAGTAGGAGGCATAGGTCCTGTTTCATTTTTCTGCATGTGGAAATCCAATTTTCCCAGCATCATTTACTGAAGAGATTCTTCTTTTCTTTTCCCGTCGAATGCACTTAGATGCTATTGTAAATACAATTGTTTCTCTAATTCCCCTTTCAGATTTCTCACTGAACCCAACTGATTTTTGTTTGTTGACCTTAACCCTGCAACTTTTCTAAATTCGTCTATTAGCTCTGTAAGTTTTCTTGCGGACTCTGAGATTTTCTATATATAGGATCATATCATCCAGAAATAGAGATAATTTTACTTCTTCTTTTCCAATCTGGATACTTTTTATTTCTTTTTCTTGTCTTATTGCTCTGGCTAGGACTTCTAAGACTGCATTGAATAGAAGTGACGAGAGTAGACACCCTCGTCGTGTTCCCAATTTCAAACAGAAAGCTCTCAATCTTTCTCCATTAAATATAATGTTGGCTGTTGGCTTTTCATATATACCCTGAATCATAGTTAGGAATTTCCCTTCTATTCCAGTCTTCTTTAGGGTTTTCATCAAGGAAGGGTGTCAGATTTTATTAAATGCTTTTTCTGCATTCATAGAGATGATCATGTGATTCTTTTCCTTTGTTCTATTGATGCAATTTATTGCATTAATTGATTTTCTAGTTTGAACCATCCCTGCTTTCCTGGAATAAATACCACTTGGTCGTGATGTATGACTCTTTTAATATGCTGTTGGATTCTATTCACTAGAATTTTGTTGAGAACTTTTGCATCTATATTCATAAGAGATATTGGCCTGTAGGTTTCTTTTCTTGTGGTGTCTTTGTCTGGTTTTGGATGCAGGGCTATGTTTGCTTCATAGAAAGAATTAGGGAATATTCCTTCCTTTGCTATATTTTGGAAGAGTTTAAACAGTATTGATGTCAATTCTTCTCCAAAAGTTTGGTAGAATTCCCCACTAAAGCCATCTTGTCCAAGACTTTTTTTTTTTTTTGCAGAGGGCTTTTTTTTTTTTTTTTTTTTGTACTTCAGGTGAAGGCTTACAGAACAAATAGTTTCTCATGAAACAGTAGTACACATATTGTTTTATGACATTGGTTAACAACCC
>NW_004443962.1:14653046-14659642 GCF_000243295.1 Trichechus manatus latirostris | reverse complement strand
TTTTTTGGTGAGTTAGAATTATGCTCTACATCCTTCTCCAGCTCTGTCCAGAACCCTCTGTTGTGATCCTGGTCAGAGCAGTCAGCGGTGGTAGCCGGCCACCATCTAGCTGTACTGGACTCAGTCTGGTGGAGGCCTTGGTAGCTGTGGACAATTAGTCCTTTGGACTAATCTTTTCCTTGTATACTATTCTCTTCATTCTCCCTTGCTCCCGAAGGGATGAGACCAGTGGAGTATCTTAGATGGCCGCTCATGTAGAGGGCTTTTTGATCACTGATTTTCAATGTTCGATGTCTTCACTTGTTATAGATCTGTTGAGACTTTCTTTTTCTTTTTAAGTCAGTTTGGGTAAGTTGTGTGCTTCTAAAAATTTGTCCACTTCATCTAGTTTATCCAGTTTGTTTGTACAATTGTTTATAATATTCTGTCAGGTCAGTTGCAATGTTCCCTCTTTCATTTTTTATTTTGATTTTTTTGAATGTTTTCTTTTCTTTGTCAGTCTAGCTAAAGGTTTGTCAATTTTCTTGATCTTTTCAAAGAACCAACTTCTGGTTTTATTGATTCTCTCTATCTTTTTTTATTTTCAGTTTTATTTATTTCTGCTCTGATATTTATTATTTCCTTTCTTCAGGTAGGTTTAGGCTTAGTTTTCTCTTCTCTTTCTAGTTCCTGGAGTTGTCGAGTTAGGCTGTTGATTTGAGGTCTTTCTTCTTTCTTCATGTAGGCATTTATTGCTGTTAAGTTTCACTCTGAGTACTGCCTTTGCTTCATCCCATAAGTTTTGGCACGTTGTGCATTCATTTTCATTTGACTGTAGGAAATTGATGATTTCTCTTTTGATTTCTTCCTTGACCTAATGATAGTTTAATAGTGTGTTGTTTAATTTCTATAGGTGTATGTATTTTACAGATTTTTTTTCTGTTGATTTCTAGCTTCACTCTGTTGTAATCAGAGAAAATACTTTGTATGATTTCAATCTTTTTAAATTTTTCTGGACTTGCTTTATGACCTAATATGTGGTCTCTCCTGGAGAATGATCCATGTGCACTGGAGTAGAATGTATATTGTACTATTTTTAGGTGGAATGTTCTATATATGTCTGTTATGTCTAGTTTATAGTGTCATTCAATTCTGTTTCCTTGTTGATCTTCTTTCTAGATGTTCTGTGAATATTGAAAGTGGTGTATTGAAAGTCTCCAACTCTCATTGTAGTACTATCTATTTCTTCTGTTAATTCTATCAGTGTCTGCTTTATATATTTAGATGCCCCAATGTTGGGTGAATATATATTTATGATTGTTAAATCTTCTTGATTAATTGACCTTTTTATCTTTATATAATGTCCAGATTTTATCTCTTCTAACAGATTTTGCCTTAAAGCCTACTTTGCCTAATATTAAGATTGTCACCCCAGCTCTTGTTTGGTTATTATTTGCATGAAATATTTTTTTCCATCCTTTCACTTTCAACCTATTTGTGTCTTTTGGTTTAGGGTGTATCTCTTGTAAACAGCATACAGCTGGATTTTTTTTTTTTTTTTAAATCCGTTCTGCCACTCTCTACCTTTGCTTGGGGCATTTAGCCCACTTATATTCACTGTAATTACTGATAAAAAATGACTTATTTCTGCCATTTTGTTATTTGTTTTTTGTGTGTCTTAAGCCTTCTTTGTCTTTTTCCTAGTACTGTTGCTTTTGTGTTCTGTTGATTTATGGTAGTGAGTCTTTTTGGTTCCCTTCTCCTTTCCTTTTATGTATTTTTTTTTTTTTATTTTTTTTTTTAGTGTTTACCGTGAATATTACATTCAACAGCTTGTATTTGTAACATTCTGGGGTAAGTTGGCAGCAACTTAATTTCAGTAACACATAAGAAATTCTGTATCTATACCATTCCTCTCCCCCCTTTTTGTTGCTGTTATCACTAATTACATCATGTGCCCTTTAACATAATTTTATTCTTGCTTTTTTTTTTTTTTTTTTTAAAAACATGAAGGACAAAACATTTAGAGTTATCAAAAATAAATATCTTATTACTAGCCCTTATATTTGTCCATGCATTTCCCTTTATTAGGGATCATTCATTTTATGCATAGCTTTGAATTACTTTCTAGTTTCTTTTCCCTTCCATCTACAGAATTTCCGTTAGTATTTTTTGTAGGGCGGGTCTGGTGAATATGAACTCTCTCAGTTTCTGCTTGAGAATGTTTTAATTTCACCCTCATTCTTGAAGGATAGTTTCACTGCTTATAGTGTTTTAGTTGACAGTTTTTTGTTTTCCCCCTTTCAGTACTTTAAATATATCATTCCATTGCCTTCTGACCTACAATGTTTCTGAGGAGAAATCAGCACTTAATCTTATTGGGAATCCTTTGTATGTGACTGTTTGCTTTCTCTCACTGCTTTCAGGATTCTCTCTTTATCTTTACTTTTTGAGAGCCTAACTATGATGTCTCTTGGTGTAGATCTCTTTGGGTTTATCCTGCTTAGGGTTCTTTGAGCTTTTTGGATTTGTAGATTCATGACCTTCATTACATTGGAAAACGTTCTGTTATTATTTCTTCAAGTATTCTTTCTGTTCCTTTATCTCTCTCTCATATTCTTCTGGAATTCCTATGATGCATATATTAGGTCTCTTGTTGTCCCAAAATTCCATTAAACTGTGCTCAGCCTTCTTGAGCCTTTGTTCTTGTGGATCCTCAGCATCAGTGACTTTAACTACCTTATTCCTAGTTCTCTGATTCTTTCTTCTGCCTGATTAAATCTTTTGGTAAGTTCTTCTATTTGTTTCTCATTTCACTTATTGTCCCTTTTAGTTGCAATATCTCTGTTTTTAGATCTTCATTTTGTTCTTGTATTGTTTTCCTTATTTCTTTTAGCTCTTTCTCTATGTTTTCCCTTAGTTCTTTAATTATGTTTAATGTGTTGTATTACATTCTTCCTTTTTTTTTTCATTATTTGATTATCCCTAGATGCACTTTCACTCCCTTTGTTATGTTCATTTGGATGGGCCATTGTTTCTCTTCCTGTGACTTGTGATTTTTTTTTGCTCAGACATTGGTGTTTGCAAGGATGTTAACTTTCTCAGTTTTCCCCAGTATTTGGTGTTTTTTCCCACACTGTGCAAAAAACTCTTTGGTAGGCAGACTCTTTGGCCATTTCCTCTCCCTCTCTGTGATAACTCCTTCTCCCTGTCTGGTTTAATTAATATTTGAAAGTTCTAGGTCTCAGTTTTCAGCTTTCAATCTATCCCAAACACACCAGAGACCATGCTGTGGTCAGTCTGTCCACCAGCAGGCACTGCCACTCAGGCAACATATCGTGTGCCAATCAGTCTGTCCACTAGGGGGCTCAGTCCTCTCTCTCCGGTTATTACTCCCTTCCTTATGTTTCTTCAACCACATTTTTAGTCAGAAAACCTGCACCCAGAGAGCCCTCTTTGGGGCTGCATGTCACCCTTTGGTTACACCCGAGGTTTCCTTTCCTGTTCTGTGGGGGCTGCTTATATGCAAGCTGGCATTCAGGGGAAGCACAGGCTGCTTTTCTCTGTTTAGGAGGAGAAGGGGCTGGCACTACCCAGAAGGACCTCTGAGAGATTGGTCTTGCTGGTTTAGAGCCCCAGTGTCCCTCTGGTGGTTGAAGGAGCAGCAGTGTGGTTGGAGGAGCAGCTGCCACTTAGGAAACCCACCTCCTGACTTCACTGTAAGGAACTTTCTATAGGAGTCAACAGTTATTGGCTGTTGAAAATGTTGTCACATTCCAAACAGATCCTCAGAGAGGTCTATCTTATTGCTATCAGAGCCTGAGCTGTGGGTGTAGCCTCCACTCAAGATGCCTGCTTCCTAGCACACAGTAGCCTCAGTCAGCAGTTCTTAACACCAACTGGAAGGGGGAGCAGACAGACATAAACTGATCCTCAGGAAAGTCTGTCCTGTTGGCTTCAGAGGCCTGAGCTATGGGGGACACAGGCAGGCAGGTAGAGTGCTGACTATGGAGCAGACTCCACTGCAGGGGCCTTCTGTAGCAGTTTGCCACAGCTGGCCACGAATAAGTACCAGGAGCCCCAGGATATCGTTTGTTTTTTCCACCTTTGATAGACCCAAGGGACAAAGAAATATTCCTCTATTGTTAAAAAAAAAAAAAAAAATAGTCAGCTCAAGATCGATAGATTGTAAGAGGTAACTAACCGAATGTTGAGGACAAATAGGGAGTAGTGGGGATTGTGGAGAACTGAACATCACACACCCTTTCTCAAGGGAGGAAAGAACTCTCAGATTCAGTCTATTGTTGCCCCACAAGTATTTTGATAACGTGTTGACAGATCTTTGAATTTTTAAGAGAAGCTATAAACTTTATATTTATGTGAAATATCCTGAGAAGTCTGGATCCAAATATTTTGTTGGTTATATCCAGCCCAGGGGCATAAATTTTAAACAGCAGCTTTATGACCTTGTTCAAATGTTGCATTCTCTGTGATGCTCTGTTTTACTCCCCTGATCCAGTAGAAACTTCCTCTACTTCTCATTCACGTGCTAATTAAGAGATTGCAACCGGCCGGTGACAAACTGGACTTAACGAGGAGCACAGTCACATCTGAGTGGGGCAAGCAGCAGACTGTAACATACGTTTGTGTGCCCTGTGCCTCTTCTCCTCAACGCAGTGGATTTCAGCACAGCTCTGATGGACAGTGTGAGGCATAGTGCCAGCATCCCTTCTTAAGTGAACCCATAGCTTCTGCTTTTCTGCCTCATGGCTTTTAGGACAACTATAGAAAGTGGCTCAGTCTATACAGGTACAGCCCTCACTTCAGGGCAATTAAAGCATTAGATGAATGCTTCAGCTAACTTATCTTTCAGTTGGACAATTCTGTCTCTAGTCAACTTATATGCCACTTCTGTACAGGAATTTGTTTAATGAGGAATCTCTGGGTAGTGCAAATGGTTAAGGTTCAAGTCAAACCAGAGGTGCCTCAGAAGAAAGGTCTGGCAATCTACTTCAGAAAAATCAGCCATTGAAAACTCTATGGGGCACAGCTCTACTCTGATACACCTGGGGTTGCCATAAGTTGGAATGGACTCAACAGCAACTGGTTTAATATTTAATGAAAAGTACTAACCCAAATAATAAACATTATCTTTCAAGGTACAATTCTTATCCCAATTCCTCTAGAAGACCCTACCCATTCCATCATAGATTTATAGTAGGAAAAATGATAATACTGTTTCCGCTCAAAATCTGTTCCTGTAGGATGCTCTCCCTTTGTTCTGGACACAATCATTTTGCTGAGAGTGCTAGTCGTGCAGATGTAAGGCAAGCATCTACTCATTCTTAACTAGGAAGGCCTGCACTCAAATGCAGACACTGCAAACCAAGTATTAAGCAGTCTTTTTTAAATAATATCAAAGAGTTTTAAATGTGACAAAGGCGTATTTCTGGAGTGTCTTAATATTATCTGATTTTATGTTTTCCTGCTGGGGTCCCCGGACTGGGGTGAGGAAAAAACTGAAATGGAGAAAATTCCTCTAAGGAGAGTGGTCAGAGCCCAGCAATCTGGCAGTAGGCCAAGTGTTAAGTCAAGGGATGGCCAGAACCCCATTGAGAGGTGGCAGACACTGGAACTGAAAAGCTGGTATATCTAATGTCTAGTTTCAAGTTTTCCTTCTCTTCATTGAATTTTCCTTATGTCATCTTCAAATCTTAGTCAAGATGATTCTAAATGGCAGGTTTTTGCTGTCCATAGGAGTAAGCTGACAGCATAAAGAGGTGATGAGGAGATGTCAGGGGATGGAGCCAGACCAGAGGGCTGTGCAAGCAGGGTGTCATCACCGCTGGCTGGTAGTTCTCCAGGGAACCTCAGAGATAATGGGCATAGAATTGGATTCTTAAAGTCACACCAGAGGGACTCTCAGATTATTATAATTTAGATATTAAAGACAAGGGTATAAAATTGAGGGACACTCAGATAACAGTGACTCCCTATTGCTTTCAGAGTGGGGCACTCTAGCTCTCTGATTCTGTCACAGGTGTCAGTTCTGCGACCCAGCTGGCAGAAAACTCATCATGGCATTTAATACAATATAATACAACATAAGCTCTTTCTTGGTCAGTTCCACCATCTTCTTAGTCCCTTGCAGGCTATTGGCACTCAATAAACATTAAATAAATATTCTATAAATCACACATACTTCAAGGCCTTCCTTATATATGTGGCTTCCAAAAATACGCAGTCCCTCTGATTCCAAAAGTGACCAAATCTACCAGCCCTCAGAAGTTATAGGACAAGGAAAATAATATCATCAACAGTCCTGAAAGAGCATTGTTAAGAAAGGGATGAGGATGTTCAGGGCTCTTTGTGATCTACAGATAATATTAAGCACATTTTTCTGAAGACTGCTTTTTTCACTTGAAAAGATATTATGAACTTTTCCCCATGTTGGTGAATATTCCTCTACAACACAATTTTTAATATCTATAGGGAATTCTATCTTCTGGAAGTACACTTCATAATTCACTTAACTAACCCTCTATTCCTAGGACAAATCAATGAAAAGTCAAGATAGTGAGTTCAACCCAGAAGCCTGTATGCCCAGGGACCAGCTC
>NW_004443962.1:14650164-14651546 GCF_000243295.1 Trichechus manatus latirostris | reverse complement strand
CTGAAAAAGGAAAAGAGCTATCTGTGTCCAGGCTAGGAAGAAGACATCCCCTATAGAGGCAACAGCTAGAGGAAAGGCATGACATGGGATAAAGATTGTCATGATCAAGAAATGACAAGAGTGGTTGGGTAGAGTGAAATAGTGGGTGAAATAGTGCTCTAAGACAAGTCTGAGAGGTAGGCAGGTGCCAGACGTAGGAGTTCCTTGAAGGGCAGGGTAAGGCCGTGGTATTATATTTTGAGCTCAATGAGCAGCTAGTTTCGGAGGTTTAATGGGGAGAGTGTTATACATGTTTTAAGAAGATCTCTCTGGCTGTGTGGGAAAGAATGGATTAAAGAGAAACATGAGAGGAATCAGAGACCAGTTAGCATGCCATTTCCATCATCCATTGGAGAGCTGTTGGTAGCTTAGACTGAGGTCATGGCTGTATAGACAGAGAAACAGAAACTGATTCAAGATGTATTTTTGGTAATAAGATAGGGAAAGCATACCGGTATTAATATGGATGGATGAGTTAAAGGAAGAAACCAAGGATGACACGTAGATTTTTCTTTTCCAACATTTTTTGAAAAATTTCGAATACACAGAAATGTTGGAGGAATTGCATAGTGAATATCCATATCATCACCACATAGATTATGCAATTAACATTTTGCTATATTTGCCTTATCACATAACTATTCATCCATCCATCCTACTATCCATCCATCAACCTATCTTATTTTTTTATGCTGTTAGGGTGAAAGAAAGTTGTAAACATCATATCACTTTACCATACCCCAACTATAACATCCATGTCATTAACTAGAATCTAGACTTAGTTTCGGCTCTTTTAATTTTAATTTTCATACATTAAAATGAACAAATCTTAAGGGTACCATTTGATGAATTTTGAGAAATATGTACATCTGTGTAATCCTAACTCAGAGTTTCTAAACCTCAGCACTATTCTCAAGCTCAGATAATTCTTTGTTGGGGAAGGGGGACTGTCCTGTCCATTGTAGGATGTTTAGCAGCATCTCTGGCCTCTACTCACTAGATATAAGTAGCACAACTCCTCCTGCTTTAGTTGTGACAACCAAAAATGTATGTCTCCAGACTGTGCCAAATAACCCCGGGAGTAGGGGGGAAAATCACCTCTGGCTGAGAACCACTGCCCTAACTCCTATCAAGATACAGAATTTACCATCATCCAGAAAGTTCCATTATGCACCTTCATAGTAAATCACCATTTCTTCCTCCAGAAGCAAACATCATTCTATTTTTTTCCATATAGATTATTTCTGCCTGTTCTAGAACTTCATATAAGTGAAATCATACAGTGTGTGCTCATTAGTAGAAGGCTTTTTGTACTAAGCATGATGTTTTTGAGATTCATCCAT
>NW_004443962.1:14646128-14649287 GCF_000243295.1 Trichechus manatus latirostris | reverse complement strand
ATTGACCTCTTTGTAAATCCTTTTCCCAGTTGATACTTTTTTGATACTATAACTCAATAGTAAGTCTTAAAGCCAGATTAGGTCCTCCAATTCTGTTCTTCAAGATTGTGTTGGATATTCTAGTTCCTTTGCATTTCCACATAAGTCTTAGAATCAGCCTGTCAATTTCTGTAAAAAAATAAAAAAGCTTGGTGGGATGGTTATTGGGATTGCATTAAATCTATAGATCTTTTTGGAGAGAATCAGCATTTTAACAGTGTTGTGTCTTTCAATTAATGAACATGGTCTATCTGTTAATCTATTTCTCTAATTTCTCTTAGCAGTGTTTTGTAATTTTCAATATAGAGGCCTTACGTAGTTTTGTTAAACTTATTCCTGTTTTATTCCTAAGTATATTTTGCTTTTCGACTCTATTGTAAATGCATTTTTTAAATTTAATTTTCCTATTGTTTACGGCTAATACAGGAAGCATAATTTATTTTTACAATGATCTCTTATACTGAGACATTGCTAAATTTACATATCACTTCTCGGGCTTTTTTGAAGTTTCGTTAGGCTACTGCACCTTGGCACTCATGTCTTCTGTGAATAAAGACAAATTTAAAAATTTGCTTTTTCATTTCTCATCTATATGCCTTTTATTTCTTTGTCTTTTCTTATTGTACTGGCTACAATTTTCAATCAATGTTGAAAAGAAGTGGACATCCTTGCCTTGTTTACAATCTTGGGAGAAATCATTCAATTATTTCATCGTTAAGAGTGATGTTACTTGTAGGTAATATCTGTTGAGATGATTACATGGCTTTTCTCTTTTATTCTGTTAGTATGGTGAATTACATTGATTGACTTTTTAATATTAAATGAAATTTGCATTCCAGAGATAGACCCAGCTTGGTCATGATGTATTATCCTCTTTATGTAGTGTTATATTTGATTTGCTAATATTTTGTTAAGAATCTATTTTCATAAAGTGCATTTGGTCTACAATTTTATATTTTTGAAATGCCTTGGTCAGGTTTTGCTACCAGCATTACTCATAGTTTATTAACTGAAGCAACTGGGAAAGATGGCAAAGACTTGGGGAAAAGAGGATGCTTGAGGTGGTTGCTAATCGAGATTTGTATTTTAAACTTATTTCGTTGAGATTCCTATTCAATAGCCAAGAAAAAAATGTCAAATAGACGTTTGTAGAAATAAATTTGGAAATTAATAGAGAGAACTGGTGAGTTAAGTGTGAGATTTATCAATATCTAGGTGATTTCTGAAGCCATAGAAATGGATGAGACAACCTAGTATAAGAGTGTAGATTGAAAAAAAGGCTGAGATTCAATGCAACCTTAAAATTTAACATTTAGAGATCATTTACAGATCAGTTAGGGGAGAAGGAAATAATAAAAGACTGAGGAAGAACAATCTGAAAGGAAAGAGGAGAATCAGTAGTTTGTGGTTCATGGAATCCAAAAGGAGAGTATTTTGTACTAAATGCTACCAGCAGTTGAATAAGATGAACATAGAGTATTGACAACGAATTTAGCAACATAGAGGTCATTGGTGAAATTGACATGAACCATTTCAGAGGAATGAGGGTGGAGTGGAGTAGAAGATAGATTGAAGTGGGTTAAAGAGAATGGGAAATGAAGGAAATGGAAGGACAAGTATAGTCAACCTGCAATAGAAGTTTTGTTATGAATAGTAGAAGAGAAATAAGGCAGTAGCTGAACAAGATGTGGAATCAAGAAACCATGAGAAAAGAGTATCTGTTTAGTTTCCAATCATCAAGGTAGGTAAGCGAGAAAAAAACAGAATAGAGTAGAATTTCAATCTAAAATATTTATGATAGTGGAGGGAGCTGTGGACAAGAAAACAGACCGGGGTTCTGTTTTTGGCCTTAGAGTTCACCACTATATGGACTAGGGAATGTCTTTTTCCTTTCTTTGAGCTCCAGTTATCTCTTCTGCGAATTGATGTCTTTTGGACTAGATGGTGTCAAAAGACAGTTTAAATATTCCTTAACTTCTGTGACTTCTCTGATAAGTATAATAAAACTGATCTTTAATTTGTCATTCTTAAATCTTAAAATTTGTGATGTCTGTTTTATCTACTATGTCTCTTAATAGTTTGGTTTATTTGTATCATGTAAATAATATTGAAATGGAAGGCCAAGTCTACTTGACTACAAAAGAAGTTATACTGAGAAGAATTCTATTTGTGAAAAAAAACTATAAACAGGAGAAACCAGCCAGCATGAGGAAGTTCCAGGCAAAGAGTGGATACAGGGCCTGAGGAATTTCCTAAATATAGAAAAACACAGCCACAGATGTTTTTAAGATCTCTTATAGTTTCCATAGTGAGGAGGAAAAGAGATATTAAGGGTTCCTGAAGGTTAATCACAGTCATCCAGTCATGGTAGATGAAGCAGATTTGATCAACTTTAATAACTAGTCACCAAAATAACTAGGCCACATCAAATTATTTTGTTTGTTATAATGAACGTATTGGATTAGCTATCTTACTAAATCCATTGATTGATGTTTAATGAATAAAACTCATTTCTTCTAAAAGAAGTGATTGTGTTGATGATGTAGTGTTAAGTAGACAGGACAAGTTGATTTACAGGGGAACAAAAATTAAATAGATTCTTCTGGAAAGGATATGTATATGCAAATAGATTCAGAAGTCAAGCCATCATTTTGGATGTATTGAATATCTAAAAATTACTAAACACTAAGAAGGATAAAGTAAGACAGAGATTCCCAGGCTGTGGAAAATTCGACTGCCTCAAGCAGCTTGCCTGGCACGCCCCATAACTTTACATTAACATCCTGGTTCTCTTTTCTTTAATTGTTGCCTAAGACTAGAAGAAATCAGCAGAAACAGGTTTAGGTGCCATGTGGACATTCTTGATAACCTTCTAGCTCACTAAGTACCTCATACATAGTAACTTTCCTGCCTCTGGGTGGAGTTCAAACAGCATTTTCTGAACATGCGGTACACGAAGTTATATGTAAACCCCATTGCACCTGCGTAGTATGATTAAGAATGTTGCTGATGTAACTTATACGAACTTCCTGCTTGTAAACCCCATAAAGGTAACCTTCCCTCTCATCCTTGCTGACCAGTCTTGGAGGCAGTAGTCTTGACTCTTCCTTTCCTTGCACA
>NW_004443962.1:14640805-14645700 GCF_000243295.1 Trichechus manatus latirostris | reverse complement strand
GTAGTCAGGGAAGACTCCTGGATGGTGTAGATTTTAATTACGTTAAAGGTAGAATTGAGAGTTAGAACACATTTAGTTTCCAGTGAAAAACCCCAATATGAACTAACTTAGGCATAAATTGGGAATTTATAGATGGCACAAGTGATTAAAACAAGAGGAGTAACTAAACTGGCAAGTACACAAGTACCTTCAGATCCCTTCCCTTCTCTTTCTCGTTTCTAATTCTTTTGGCTTTTCTGCTGCCAATCTTTCAATTCTTCTCCAGTGGAGGGTCAGAAAAGAAGGCAAAGAAGCAAAGAAATTATGAAAGGGCACCAGACCACCTAAAATAGGTGAATAGCTGGGAAAGAGTAAGATTACTTTTTTTCATGTACCTCAAATTTCATTAAGTGGCAGAACCCTCTTCCTTCACCACCCAGCTATTTGAAGGAGAAACTGATCATATTTAAAGGCTGTAGTTAAGGAGCAGAAAACAGAAGCCAAAAAACATAGCTTAAAATGAGCAATCAGAGATATTAAAAAATATCTATTTTAATGTATACTTACAGAGACTAAGGACAGAAAAAGATCATCAAATATGAGTAAGTAGTCAAGTTATCAGAGGCATCAATAAAAGAAGAAAAAACAGAGAGAGAGAAATTTAAGGGATAAAATAGCCTTTTAAGTAGAGTGGAAGCAATTAAAGTCAAACTGAAAACAATTAAGAAATAAGTGAATTAAAAAAAAATGGAAGTTCATCTACTAGCCATGACAGAGCAATTATTACCTGACTAGCCTTCCCATCATAGACAGTGGTGTGTTGGTAAATGTTTAACAACCAACTCTCTAATAAAGATTAAAAAAAAAAAAAAAAAACTTAATTTGTAACATTTACTGTCTTCATGGCATACTCACATTTTGGCTGATTTTGAGCCACCAGTCCACCAGCTGCTCCTTGAAAACTCTATGGGGCAATTCTACTCTGTCCTATAAGGTTGTTATGGGTTGGAATCAACTAAACAGCAATGGGAATGGTTTACAAACTGGCTAGCAAAATGCCTGAAAATCTAAAAATTGGCTCACATGAGCAAGCTCCAGCACATTATAAGTTGCTACAAAACTATACAAATATTAAAGGCAACTATTTTTAAGCATTGGAAAACAGGCAGCAAGAAAAATGTTAATCCCTGAAAAAAGGCAGGGCTACAAAGAAAATCTTGAACTTCATTTGGTAGTTTTATTTTTTATATTAATATTGTTATTGCCATTTTTGAAATTTTTTTTTATATTTCAGGTAAATCAAATAAATACATTGGATAGCAAGAATGTTTTCACAACTTGAAGAATGTAATCACTGTCACTGAGTTGTACGTGTAGAAATTGTCGAGATGGTGTATGTTTTATTATGTATATTTTCACCACAATAAAAATAAATAAAAATGTTTTGTTTGTGAAAAAAAATAAAAGTTATCGGGAGACAAGAAAAGCTTACAAGATGAACACCATGTGTACTAAACATCACTCCACCCCACTTTTTGCCTGGAAAAACTTCCCAAAGGAGTTGGAGGTGGACCTGTAGTGCAAACAGATCACAGCATTCCACCTCAGCTAGGGAGCCTATTATCAGAGTTTGGAGATGCAGAAGGGGCTGGAATCTGAGGTTCAGGTCAGCAAAATAGAGAATCCTGTGCAGAAGTGGGCCACAGAATTCTACACGGGGCACCCCTGTGAGTTTGTGGCTGATGACTACCCTGACCATGTTCAGCGAAATACTACACTAGTCTTAGAAGCAAGCAGCTGCTATGGAGCTAAGAATAGAACAGAGATATTAGAAGTTAAACAGAGCTGAGAGACTAATATTAGACTTACAGATCAGCAAGAAGAAGAGACCTCCTTAACACCTTATAAACACTTCATTAGGCAGTGGTTAACAGCTCAGCTGCTAACTGAAAGTTCGGTGATTCAAACACACCAGCTACTGTGAGAGAAAGATGTGGCTGTTTACTTTTGTAAAGATTTACAGCCTTGGGAATGATATGGGGCAGTTCTACTCTGTCCTACAGAGTCACTATGATTTGAAATCGACTCGACAGCAGTGAGTTTGGTTTGGGTAACTTTCAGCATCCAGCTAAGACTTTAGAAACGTTATTCATTAGCAGTAAAAAAAAATGACACTTTCAAATGCAGAAAGAATTTAAAAACAAAAAAACAAAATTCAACCCAGAATTCTATATCCAGTCAGAAAACATGTCCTTAAGAAATTAAATGAAATAGACATTTTCATTTAAAAATTTTAAAAGCTGAGCAAAGTCATTGTCTGCAGACCAGCATTTCAGGAAATGTTAAAGAATATTCTGTAGGTTGAAGAGAAGTGATACTAGATGGAAATTCAGATCTATAGGAAACGAAGAAATAGAAATAGTAATTATGTGGGTAAATATAAGAGAACTATATTTCTTCTCTTAATTTCCTTTAGAAGTAACTTACTGATTAAAGCAAAAGCAATATTATTATAAGTAGGTTTTCTAATATATATACAAGTAAAAAGATACAACAATATTCGGACAAAAGATAACGTGAGTGGAAAAATGGAAGTATATTGCTGTAATATCTTTTATATTAGTGAAATGGAAAAAATTAAGTGTGCAGGATAAATTAAGAAGTGTGAAGTACGAAGTGATCACATATTAAATCAAAGTAAAATCTGAATGATAAGGATGCATACTGTTTTCCCTACAGCAACCACTAAAACAGTAAAAACAGGCATAGTTATAAAGACAATAGAGAAAATAAAATGGAATACTAAAAATATTTTAGTATTCCAAAAAAAAAGGCCAAAAAGGAGTAATTGATAAACAAATAACAGAAGGGACAAATGGGAAAAAAAAGATATAGATTTAAATCCAATAATATCAATAATTACATTAAATGTAAATGGACTAAATACTCCAAGTAAAAGACAGAGCTTTTCAGGCTGGATTGAAAAAAATATCTGCTAGCTATAAGAGATGAACTTTATATATAAACAACAAGACAGATTAAAAGTAAAAGTATATGAAAATATGTACATTGCAAACAGTAAATATAAGAAAGCCCTTGTAGCTGTATTAGTATCAGAAAAAGTGGATTTTGTGACAAAGATTACTATCATAAAAAGGGAAATTTCATACAAAAGAACTATCAATTTATCAGAAAGGCATAACAATTACAATGGTATATGTGCCTAATAACAGAGGTTCAAAATTAATGAAGGAAAAACTGACAAAACTAAAGTCAGAAATAAATAAATTCATAATCATGATTGGAGATTTTAACACCCCCCTCAGTAAGTTATAAAACTGTTAGATGAAACATCCAGAAGTCTACAGAAGATCTGAACAACACTAATAATCAATTTATACTAATTGACATGCTATAAAACACTCTACCCAACAATAGCAGAATTCCCCTTTCTTATCAAGTGCATATGAAACGTTCACCAAAATAGACCATGTTGAGCCATAAAATAAGTCTGGATACATTTCAAATAATTGAAATCTTATACAGTGTGTTTTCTGGATATAGCAGAATCAAAATAAAAAATCAATAACAAAAGATACTTAGAAAATTCCCAAATGTTGGAAGCTAACCCACTATAAATAACTGATTAGTCGAAAAAGAATTCACAAGAGAAATCAAAAACTATTTGACCAAAAGGATAATAAAATCATAAAGAGAAAGATGTGTGGGATGCAGTTAAAGTAGAATTTAGAGAGAAATTGATAAATTTAGGTGCCTATACTTAAAGGAAAAAAGGCTTAAATAGTAATTGCCTAAGTTTACAACTTAAGAAGCTAGAAAAAGAAAAACAAATTAAACCCAAAGTAAGTAGGAAGAAAGAAACCATAAAGATAAGGCTGTAATTAGTGGGAAAAAAAAAAAAAATTAGAGAAAATCAGCAAAGCCAAAATCTAGTTCTCTGGAAAGGTTAATAAAATTTGATAAGTATCTAGCAAGATAAATCAAGATATAAAAGGGATAACACAAATTGTCACTATCAGGAATGAAGAAAATGATAGCAGTATAGCTCCTAAGGTCAGTAAATGGTAGCATTATGAACAGTATTATTACAATAAATTCTAAAACTTAAAAATACAAGTTATCAAAACTGACTCAAAATTAAATACAACATCTGAAAAGAAGATTATCCATTAAACAAATTGGTTCATAATTAAAATCTAACCACAAAGAAAGCTCTAGATCTAGATGTCTACTCTGATAAATTCATTAGACACAAAAGGAAGGAAATAATACCAATTTACAATTTCCCTTCCAGAAAACAGATGAAGGGAAAAAGATTTCCAACTTGCTACATAAGGCCAGCACAACCCTGACACCAAAATCTCACCAAGATATCATAAGAATGTTATAGACCACAGCCCTCACAAACATAGATGCAAAAATTATTAACAAGATATTAGCAAATAAAATCCAGAAATACATAAAAGTAAATTACACATGACCCGGTGGGAATTATCTCAAGAATGCAAAATTGGTTCAATAAGTGAAAAATCAATAAAGTAATTCACCATATAAATAGAATAAAGGATAAAATTCATATGGCCAACTCAATGGAAAGAGAGCATTTGACAAAACCCATGTAAGATTTAAAAAAAAAAAACTTGAAAAATAAGAGAACTTCCTTGATTTGATAAAGGATAGCTGCAAAAAACTTCCAGATAATGATGTACTTAAAGATGAAATATTGAATTATTCTTGATTTCAGGGACTATGCAAGGTTGTCTACTCAAAATACTTCTATTCAATATTGTACTGGAGCTCTTAGCAAAATACAACAAGAAAAAAGAAATAAAAAGGTAAAAATATTGGGAAAGAATGAGAAAATATGAATTTGCAGATAGCATGATTACTTACAT
>NW_004443962.1:14622723-14640273 GCF_000243295.1 Trichechus manatus latirostris | reverse complement strand
AAAATCCAAACCCATTGCCCTTAAGTTGATTCTGACTCATAGGGACCCTATAGGACAGACTAGAACTGCCCGATAGGGTTTCCAAGGAGCAGCTGGTGGATTTGAACTGCCAACCTTTTGGTTAGCAGCCAAGCTCTTAACCATCATGCCACCAGGGCTCCATTCAGAAGCCTAGTAAATAAATATGTTTAGTTGATTTTATATGAATTTTCCAGGGAAAGGAAAATCTTTTCAACAAAAGATTTGGAACTAATGGAAAAAAAAATGAAACTCAGTCCCTACCTCTCAAATATAAAACTAATTTGAAGTGAATCACAGGCCTAAATATAAAATCAAAAACTATAAAACTTCTATAAGAAAATTTTTGAGCAAATCTCCACACTTTGGGGTAAAATCACTAACCAGAAATTTATATATATATATAAAATTTAAGAATTCTGATCAAAGGGGGGAAATGTAGACAGGACTTTCAAATTATAATGGACTCCAGACTTTCTGAAACTACTGCCCTGAGATAATCTTTAACCCTTAAACCAAAAATAACTCCCGAGGCCTTCTTAAAACGAAGCAATAGTTTAGCTTAAACTAGTAAAAAAACAAATGTCTGCAGAGAGCATTATGCTCTTTTAACAACTATCTATATAGGATCAAATGTACAACAGCAACTCGAAAGATTAGATAGGAAACTTAGGGGGCAGTGAGTTTATGTTAATGGAGGAGGAACAACTCAGAAAAGGAAGGTGAGAGTGGTTGTGCAACTCAAGAATGTAATCAATGTCACTGAATTGCACATGTAGAAACGGTTGGATGGGTGTATGGTTTGCTATGCATATTCTCAACCACAACAACAACAAAAAAAAACTTCTGTTTTTCAAAAGACACAAGAAATGAAAAGGCAAATCACAGACTGGGAAAAAATATTTGAAATACATATATCTGACAAAGGACTTGTGTCACATCATATAGAAAATACTTGTAACTCAATAACAAGACAAGCAAGTCAATTTATAAAAATGGGCAAAATTTTTTTTTACTAAACATTTCACAGAAGAAGATACATAAATTGCCAGTAAACACGTGAAGAGATTCTTAGCATCATTAGTAGTCACCAGGGACAGGCAAATGAAAATCACAGTGAAATATCACATCACTGGAATGGCTAAAATCAAAAAGCAGTAGTATCAAATGTGACATAATTGTGGAACAACTGGAGCTTTCATACATTGCTGGTTGGAGTGTAAAATGGCTCAGCCACTTTCAAAACAATTTGGCAGGTTTTTAAAAAGTTAAACGTATACTAACCTTATGACTCAGTAATCCCAACAAAATGGATGGATGGATGGATGGGGGGTTGGGGGTGGATGGATGGATGAATAGATGGATAGATAGATTGGTTGATAGATTGATAGATTGTAGATAGATAAACACACATGTATACAAGAAGTCTCATAGATGAATGTTTACAATAGCTCTATTAACAATAGCCAAGAATTCGAAAAACCCCAGATGTCCATCAAGGGTGAAAGAGTGAAAATATTGTGTATATTTACACAAAAATAAATTGTAAATATTTATAAAGTGAAATATTACTCAACAATACAAAATACGAACTTCCACAACATGGAAGAATTTCTAAAAAATTATGCTGAGCAAAAGAAACCAGACACAAAAAGCACACAAGATAATTCGAATTACACGAAGTTCTAGAACATGCAAGACAAATCTAAAGTGATAGAGATCAGTGCAGTTTTTGCCTGAAGGGAATTGATTGTAATGGGTGTGAAGGTACTCCCTGGAGTGATGGAAGTATTCTATATTTTGATTGGGGTAGTGATTACATATGGGTACATATACTTCGAAAACCTCATCAAACTGTACCCTTAACTTAAATCATGTGCAGTTTATGTTCTGTAAATTATGTTCCAATAAAGATGATTATTTAGAAGTGAAAATGAGAGTAGCAAGCATAATAATAGCTACTCTTTCTCAAATGTTTTGTATGTTTCACACACTGTGCAGAATATTTGTGTGTGTGTACGTGTGTGCATGTATACATGGGGATGCCATGAGCCGGAATTGACTCAATGGCACCCAACAACAACAAACATATATATATATATATGTCTTCTCTGGGTGACACAAACAGCTGTGCTTGACTACTAAGGTTGGCAGATCAAACCCACCACAGTGGCACCACAGAAGAAAGACATGGTGATCTGCTTCCATAAAGATTATAACCAAGAAAACCCTATGGAGCAGTTCTACCAGTTCTACACTGTAACACATGGGGTCGATGAGTTGGAACTGACTTGACAGGAATGGGTTTGGTTTTTGGGGGGAGATTTTACATATGTGTGTGTGTGTGTGTATACATATATATATACATATATATATACATGGATAATCCTTACAGCATCTTTCAAGATAAGAATTATGAAAATTGAGGTTGAGAGGGGTGAAGTAACTTGGCCAAAGTCACACAGGAGGGAGCTCAGCCATAAGAATGCACAGAGGAAAGATTCCATGGAAAGACAGAAATTTCAGTTATTAGAAGGGAATGACGGGAACAAGGCTATCACTTCTAAGACAGGAGGAAAGGATTAAAGGTGTTTGTAAAGGCAAATGTGTGTGAAGAAAGGCTTTCAGGTAGATATGGAGGTTTTATGTTTGATTTGGGTGTACTGGTGGTTCAGTGGTAGAATTCTCACCTTCCGTATGGGAGACCCAAGTTCAATTCCTAGCCAATGCACCTCATGCAAGTCACCACACATCTGTTAGTTGAGACTTGTGTGTTGCTATGATGCTGAACAGGTTTCAGAGGAGCATCTGGACTAAAACGGACTAGGAATAAAGGCCTGGTGATCTACTTCTGAAAGTCAACTATTGAAAATCCTATGGATCACAACAGTCAAATCCACAACTCATCATGCATCTGGGCAGCATTTTGTTCAATTGTGCACAGGGTCATCATGAGTCAGGTCCAACTCTATGGCACCTAACAATAACAATGATTTTCTTGGTCTTCTCCGTGATGTAAAAGGTGAGATTACTGCTAGAGCAGAGCTGGAGCAGGAGGAGAACTCTGGAATGCTTCTCAATAGAAACAAGAAAGCATTTCTGAACAGCAACAAGAATCCTTGTTGCTTGGAAAACTGAATGTGTAGTGAGGAAGGTCTACAGGACACTCACTTTCTCAAGTAAACTCTGCAAACTTAGAATATGGTGGTGAAGTAATGTTGGACAAATCCAGTCCAGGCAGGAAGGACCCAGAGACCTCTGGGAGTGGGTAAGTGAAGTCTTCTCAGTTGAAGTGAAAAATATCCAATATTTCATCTGTCCCAGCTGAGAGGGAAACTAGCAATTCTCTCTTTTTTTAATTACAATATTTGACTTACTATGATTCTGTCAGACTACTAAATTGGAAACAGAATAAAATATAGTAGAGTAAAAATTTTGGCAGAGCCAATTAAAATATTCCATAGGGAGTCTTTCCTGCCCAAGCAACATTATGAACCTCTGAATAAATTGGGTCTGAGACCTGGTTTGTTATTTTTAATTTGTAATAATGGAGTGGATATAAAAGACTAAACTTTGAACCTTACTCATTCACTCATGCCCTGCTCAAAACTCTAACATGTCAAAAATTGTTTCACCGTCTCTATTTTCCCTATTACTGCTAATATTTTCCCAATATTCTTCTTTCCTACACTTGAGACCATGGAAGAATTTATGCCTCAGAACTCTCTCCTTCCCCCGCCCCTTGACCCCTACCCCTTTCTTCTCTTCCTCTGCCAAGACCTAACCCCACAAACTGTTAATAGGTGCTGCGCATAAAGATGATCCTGTAGTCAAATACATTTGAGAAGTATTATGTTAAACAGAGGTACAAATCTTAACTACAGAGCTTCTCAGAGATTTTAATGCTTTACTGTGCACTGCGAACCTCCAAGGATGAAATAAAATATTTGATCATGAAGCCCCTGTGGTTGTAGCCTTACCTGAAACTCACTCTGGGAAACTTTGGCCTAAATTACAGTAACTGTCCCATGGCCATTCTCTCCACCTTCAGTCCCTCTTGTTCAAATCCATCTTGAACACTGCAATGGAGAATTATCTCAGTCCATAATTCCTTGTCCTGGGCCTTAACAACAGAAGTTTTGGTGACCACACGCAGCACCTAGTCTGCCACATCCAAGCCTATCCTAGCGTGAGCTGCAAAGCATTCCTTCCTCAATAGTGAGAAGCCCGCTCCACCTTAATAGCAGCAAGAGCAGCAGCAGCAGTCACACAACTGACAAGGGTGCTCCCATAACACCAGTGGAAGGGAAAGGACTGTTCCCAGAATGCATACTGCTTCAGAGTTTACATGCTAAGAGGAGTCAACATGGAGAAACACAGGGACAAGTAAAAAACCCTGAATGACCCCACACTTTTAGAAAAAAGAAGACCTGGAGATCAGGTTTCCCCACCGATCATTGTTCTGATTCTAAGTCAGAAGGTGATACACAGGCCAGCAGATACAAAACAGGTCAGATTCGGAGGGAAGGAAATGACTTGTTAAACCTTCCGAGCAGGTGAGATCTACAGACAGCAGAGAGACGCCTTTCTCTCTTGAACCGTTTTACTTCATTCAGGGGTAATACAGCTTCCCTACCTCTTCAAATAACTAAAACCAGACAGGTTTCTACAGGTGAGTCCTGGAGGCAGCACCAAACCAAAACCCTTTGCCGCGGGGTCCATTCGGTCTCATAGCAACCCTGCAGGACAGAGCTGAACTGCCCCATCGGGTTTCCAAGGAGCAGCTGGTGGATTCAACTGCTGACCTTTTGGTTAGCAGCCGAGTTTTTAATCACTGTGCCACCAGGGCTCCTGGAGGCAGCACTAGTTGACTAATTTTGCCCCTTCAAAGAAAAGGGGAGTTTTTAAAAATGTTTCTTTCTTTCTTTGTGTACATGCACCACTCTGCTTTAAACACGCTGAGTCTGAAGGAGGCTATCTGCATCGTGTGGATCATTTAAGCCCCTCTCCTTCCCAAATAGTTTGATCTCAAATTATTTCAATACTGCAGTTGAAAATGTGGTTTGAACCAGAATTATTTGGATAATTAAGTGTGTAGACAAGAGCTTCGTTTTAAGAGAAGGTAACTGGAATAAAAGGAGCCTGTTTCTTTAAGAAGTTTTTACAAAGGCTTTCTAAAGCCTTCTCCTGTTTTGTTGATTTATTTTTTAAAGAGAGGGAGTCATGTTGATGAATGAGTTGGGCTTCTACCGGATCCCAGGAGGGGACAGGAGGGGCTTGTGGGAGAAGAAGGGGTGGGCGGCTTTTTCCTCTGCTTCACAAAGGCTCCAAGGCCCCCATTCCTCCCTGATTATGCTCAAAGACGCTGCACTTACTGTCTGAGTTGACTCTATGCCAAGGAAACCCTTCTTCTGAGCCTTGGAGAGTTCTACGCTGTGGGATAAAAAGTAAACAAGAACAGAAAGAGATGAAGGGTAAGAGGAAAAGAAAGAGAAAGCAGAGGAAATGAGTATATTTGCAAGCTGAGGGATTTCTGCATCCCCATTGATCTTTGGAAATGAAAAGTTCAGCACTGATATAAAGTGCCCAAATGCAGAAATGGTCTGCTTCTGGATCAGAGGTCTCTAAGCAGTCTCCTTCTCTGTTCTGGCAAATAGCAGACTCTTAATAAAAGAACAAGTGAATGAATTTGTCACAAAAATCAGCTGGGGATTGGAGCAGTCATAGGGCTACTTTCATCGGATTTGTGAGTCCCAAAGAAGCCTTGTGCCATGACTGTGCAGTCATAGGTCTTCAACCCCTTATTCATGCCGGCAGAGAAGACAAAGCAGTATATTACCCAACTGGCAGACTTTAGGGAGCAGCAAGGTATTCAGCAAAATAGGGGAAAGATCAAAAAGAATGTTGTTTTTTTTTTTAACAGAATGTAATATTTGCTATTTCAAAAAAATGATCAAAGTGATCAGCTCAGCGTGGGAAATTAAAATAGAGTTCTTATACTTATGTAGCAGTTTAACGTGTGTTGTATCAGCTAGCTACTACAACAATAATGCTGTGTAACAAAGCATCCCAATATTCAGTGGTTGAAAACATCAGTTGTCTGCAGGTTAGATGGGCATTGCCTCATCCAGACTGGACTCAGGTAGGCAGCTTGCTTCAGAATATGGTGGCTGGCACCACTCTGCTTCACAAAGCGGTACTGAGGGCCACCCAGGTGGCAATTGTCTCTCCTCTTCTTTGGACAAGCAGGTTAGTTCGGGCATATTCTTCTCTCATTGTCGACAGACTTGCAAGAGAGAGAAGCCCCAATATGCAAGCACATTTCAAGTCCTTGTTAGCATTTTGTCTACTAACATCCCATTGGGCAAAGTACATCAAAAAGCCAAGCCCCAAATGAAGGATAAAAAAGCACTCTCAACCTTTTGAAAGGCAAACTGCAAAGTTGCATGGCAATGGATGTAGATGCAGGGAGAGGTGAAGAATTGGGGTCAATAGTACCATCTACCATAATATATCATCATCTTTTCCATTTTTAGTGCCTCTGCAAATCTTCTCTTAATGTGCACAGCTGCTGAGAGGTTGGCAGTTTGAGTCTACCCAGAGGCACCTTGGAAGAAAGGCCTGGCAATCTACTTCTGAAAAATCAGCCATTGAAAACCCTATGGAGCACAGTTCTGTTCTGACACATATAAGGTTGCCATGAGTTGGGGCTGATTCAATGGCAACTGGTTACTGGGTAAAGATCTTCTCTATTCATCACTGGTTCTTCACCAGTTAGGAGCCAGATGGTGTGGAGGATGTCTCTTTGGGTCTCCGTTTCCTTATACATAAAAGAGGGATAATATTTTCTCTGTCTATCTCACATAGTTGGTGTTGAAGCCAGATGAGATAATGGATTGAACATTCTTAGAAAGCTGTAAAGTATTATACCTGTAAAACCAAACCTGTTGCCGTCAAGTAGATTCTGATCGCATACAATGGAGTAGAACTTCCCCATAGGGTTTCCAAGGAGTGGCTGATGGATTCAAACTACCTACCCTTTGGTTAGCAGCCAAGCTCTTAACCACTTCATCATCAGGCTCCAAGTATTACACCAAAAAAAAAAACAAAAAAAAAACCAAATCCACTGCCATCGAGTCAATTCCGACTCATAGCGAACCTATAGGACAGAGCAGAACTGCCGAATAGGGTTTCCAAAGAGTGCCTGGTGGATATGAACTGCCAACATTTTGATTAGCAGCTGAGCTCTTAACCATTGTGCCACCAGGGCTGCAAGTATTTATACAGTGCAAGTTATTATTACAATTATTACCAGAGAGCCATACTATTTGTATATATTGGGCTTTTAGGCTGTATGGTCTCTTTCACAACTACTCATCTCTGCTGCTGTAGCACAAAAGCAGTCATGAACAGTCCATGAAAGAACGGACCTGGGTGTGTTCCAATAAAATTTTATATACCCCCCCCCACACACACACATTCAAAATGATTTGCTTGAGGGCCATAGTTCACCGACCACTAGTATATATCCATGAATTTTAGGAAATGGAAATTAAGATGGTTTTTCATTTGTCTGAGACATTTGGGCAAACTAAGACTCCTTCAGGAAATGGCCTAGCTCCCTAATTAACCCATCTTAGAATTTAACAACTTTCACCCTTAGAAGACTCCTCATAATTTCTAAATTCCTCACTCTGTACTTTAAGCCTATATTCTCTTATTCTGCACACAGGATAGTTTATATCAGGTACCTTGTGCACTACGGGTAAAGCTAAGTCATTCTGGGTTTGCCTGATTTGAGAAAGGGAATGAAGACTTTTGCCCTTTATTCCTGGGACACTGGAAGATCGCTGGCCTCCTCCTTCCTCACCACATGCTTCTGTGCAATTCTTTTCTGCAGAGACACACACTGAGTGAAAATATGGGTCATAGGACATATTTTCCAGCCCTTATTAGGGTGTGGTCCCTTCTTTCCTCCTGAAGAATTAGCTGCTGCCACTGCAAACCCCTACAATCCTCTCTGCTGTTTTCAAAATTGTCTTTGAGTTTTCATTCCCTGTCAGCCAGCAGGGTGGGCAGTGACAGTTGAGCTATTCTCCATTACAATCAGGTTGAAGCCTGGCTCCAGCCAACACTCATGGGAGACAAGTGTAGAGAGAAGACTTCTCACATCTGAGCCCTGGAAAGTCAGCAGGCCTACCCTGAAGGAGAAAACAAACAAACATAAGCTGGTAGGAAATCAAGAATAGTCACATAGCTCCATGACTTTTACCTGAACTCTTCATTAGATATTCTGAATGATCCACTTAGGAAGTGAAAACAGAAGATTACAGAGACTGGTTCAGGGGATTTGCTTTACCAGAAGGCAAACTACCCAGAACTTTCCAGAAAATGCAAGCTGAGTTAGGATCCCCAAAAGGGCCCACTATGAAAGACTTCATTGTCCTAGAATGCCTTCTCCACTTAAACGAGTGTTTCAATAATAAGTCAATTGCCTAAAACTGCCTGGTGAGTCTGTGCAGACAATGGTGACATTTTGGGTCACAAATCTTGTATCTCCCCACTTGTTACGTAGTTTAGAAAGCAGGCAGGACCCCGTATTGATTTCATGCCATCTATCCACAGAGCTGGAAAGGCTCTCAGGGTACATTAATTCAGTGTAGGTATCATGGGTACAACCTTTCAAGTAACCTGGAGCTTTTTAAAGTCTGAGCTCCATTTACAATTGGCAAATTCCCAGTTTTCCTAGGCTGCTCTGAAAAGCAATCCTCTCATGCAGCACAGACCAGTCTCAAAGATTTCATGCTCCAAGGGAACATTCCCTTTCCTTAGGCACATCTGAGAATGGAGATGTACCAAGGAGCTTCCTCCTGGGGAGCTGGAGCCATGGGTGGGGCATTCGCTCTGCTAGGGTTAAAACCAAGCCTCCTCCCATTCACAACATACACCTCCCAGACAACTGAGCCAGCCTATCTAACTAGTGCTCTAGCTTTGCAAGGTTATCTTCTACCCTTGCTTCTCTCTATCCCACCCCCACCCCACTCCATCTTTCTAACTAAAAGCTGCCTCCCTCCAGCCTTTCTTTTCCTACAAATTCACCTCTATAAGCTTCTTAAAGCTTGACTCTAACTATTCAAAGTCCTATTTCTCTAAACCCATACCCTTTACTGACCCACATACAGCCCTATTTTCAAGAAAATGGGGTTACTCACTCTTCTCCAAACTCATCTTATCCTTTCTCACCTCCCTCTTTTCTCATATAATTTTCTCAGTCTTCAATGTCCTATCCATCTCTACCCACTGAAATCTTGTGAAGCCTAGCTTATGCGCTATTTCTTCCAGAAAGCCAATCATAAATGATACAATAAACTCCTTTAAACTCTGGACTTAAATTGTATTTCTTTTATGATATTAATCATGTTCTTGTACTACAAAGGAATGTCTTATCTGCCTTTTTAGGTTGCAAGCACCTTTATCTCTCTGCTGTTTTCTTCCTCTCAAAATATAAGTCATAGTAGATGCTAGTTAATACTTGTCACTGAATGAATTAAGGAAATGCAAGACTCAAAGCCTGAAAGAGTTAATTTGAATGCCTAAGTTCCTGAAACATAACCAGAAAATGTTACAGGTAGGAAGCAGAAAAAAATTATATGTCTGGCCTTTTCTCTTGTAGAAAATAGATAAGGCATTTTACAGCAATTTTACTAGGTTGTTTACCAGGTTGTTTACTGAATCAGATCTTGCAAGCCTACAAGAAGTAACTTAAATTTTATTTTCCCATAAAAGTAATCTCATAAAATTGTTTCTGTCCTTAACCATGGGACTGATGCCCAACTTCCCTATATGAATGGTCTCAAGCATGATATTTAATCAATTATAACTATTACACCTATACACTATATTGCATAAAGCTTTCTACAGTGTATATAAATCAATTAAACAAGGCAACACAGCAGCCTATAAAATAAAATTTTATTTAATATGTCCCATTATAAAGTTCTACTGTGCAAAGTTTTCATCTTCTTTAAAATTTCTGCTAAAATGATTCAGCAGGTGAAGATACCCCTTTGATAGGATCATGGTTTCAGAAAGATTTCTCTGAGAAAATGTTGTAAGGCTCATTATGAAGACAGGTAGGAGATTAAAGATTGTAATGACTTTTGAAGAAATTAATGCAAGATTCCACCGCTCGTCTGTTAGTTTGTCTTACTGTGGTGGCTTGCATGTTGTTGTGATGCTGGAAGCTACACCACTGGTATTTCAAATACCAGCAGGGTCACCCATGGTGGACAGGTTTCAGCAGAGATTCCAGACTAAGACAAACTAGGAAAAAGGACTTGGGAATTTAATTCTAAAAAAACTGGCCAGTGAAAACCTTATGAATAGCAGCAGAACATTGTTTGATATAGTGCCAGAAGATGAGCCCCTTAGGTTGGAAGGCACTCAAAATATGACTGGGGAAGAGCTGTCTCCTCAAAGCAGCATCAACCTTAATGACCTGGATGGAATCCAGCTTTCTAGACCTTCATATGCAGATATGGCAGGACTCAAAATAAGAAGAAACAGCTGCAAACACCCATTAGTAATCAGAATGTGGAATATATGAAGTATGAATGTAGGAAAGTTGGAAGTTATCAGAAATGAAATGGAATACTTGAAGATCAATCCTAGGCATTAGTGAGCTGAAATAGACTGGTATTGGCCATTTTGGGTCAGACAATGATATGGTGGTCTACCACACCAGCAATAACAGATTGAAGAGGAATGGGTACAAATTCATTGTCAAAAAGAACATTTCAAGATCTATCCTGAAGTACAATGCTGTCAGTGATAGGATAATATCTATAAGCCTACAGGGAAGACCAGTTAATATGACTGTTATTCAAATTTACTCACCAACCACTAATGCGAAAGATGAAGAAATTGAAGATTTTTACCAACTTCTACAGTCTGAAATTGATCAAACGTGTAATCAAGATGCATTGATAATTACCAGTGATTAGAATGTGAAAGTTGGAAACAAAAAAGAAGGATCAGTAGTTGGAAAATATGGCCTTGGTGACAGAAATAATGCAGGAGATCTCAAAGAGAATTTTGCAAGACCAATGACCTACTCACTGGAAATACCTCTTTTTAACAGCATAAATGGTGACTATACATGTAGACTTCACTGGATGGAATACACAGGAATCAAACTGATTACATCTGTGAAAAGAGACAATGAAGAAGCTCAATATCATCAGTCAGAACAAGGCCAGGGGCCAGCTGCAGAACAGACCATCAATTGCTCATATGCAAGTTCAAGCTGAAGCTGAAGAAAATTAGAACAAGTACACAAGAGACAAAGTACGAACTTGAGTATATCCCACCTGAATTTAGAGACCATCTCAAGAATAGATTTGATGCATTGAACACTAATGACTGAAAATCAGAAGAGTTGTGAGATGACATTATGCATGAAGAAAGCAAAAGGTGATCAAAAAGACAGGCAAGAAAGAAAAAAACAAAACGAATGTCAGTAGAGACTCTGAAACTTGTTCTTAAACATACAGTAACTAAAGTGAACGGGAGAAATGATGAAGTAAAAGAGCTGAACAGAAGATTTCAAAGGGTGGCTCAGGAAGACAAAGAAAAGTATTACAATGAAATGTGCAAGGACCTGGAGTTAGAAAACCAAAAGGGAAGAACATGCTCAGCATCTCTCAAGCTGACAGAACTGAAGAAAAAATTCAAGCCTCAAGTTGTAATATGGAAGGATTCTATGGGCAAAATATTGAATGATGCAGTAAGTTTCTAAAGAAGATGGAAGGAATACAGAGTCACTGTACCGAAAAGAATTGGTTGACATTCAACCATTTCAGGAGGTAGCATATGATCGAGAAACGGCGGTACTGAAGGAAGAAGTCAAAGCTGCACTGGAGGCATTGGTGAAAAACAAGGCTCCAGGAATTGACAGAATGCCAATGGAGATGTTTCAACAAATAGATGCAGTGTTGGAAGTGCTCACTTGTCTATGCCAGGAAATTTGAAAGACAGCTACCTGGCCAACTGAGTGAAAGAGATCCATATTGATGCCCATTCCAAACAATGGTGATCCAACAGAATCTGGAAATTATCAAACAATACCAGTAATATCACACACAAGTAAAATTTTGCTGGAGATAATTAAAAAATGGTAGCAGCAGTACATGGACAGGGAATGGCCAGAAATTCAAGCCAGATTCAGAAGATGTGGCTCAAGAGATATCATTGCTGATGCCAGATGGATCTTGGCTAAAAGCAGAGAATACCAGAAAAATGTTTACCTGCGTTTTATTGACTATGCAAAGGCATTCGACTGTGTGGATCATAAAAAATTGTGGATAACATCGCGTAGAATGGGAATTCCAGAAACTTAATTGTGCTCATGTGGAAACGGTACATAGATCAAGAGGCTGCAGTTCTAACAGAATAAGGGGACACTGTGTGGTTTAAAATCAGGAAAAGTGTGCTTTAGGGTTGTATCCTTTCACCATAATTATTCAATCTATATGCTGAGCAACTAATCTGAGAAGCTGAACTATATAAAGAAGAACGCAGCATCAGGATTGGAGGAAGACTCATTAACAACCTGTGATATGCAGATGACACAACCGTGCTTGAAGCACTTACTGATGAAGATCAAAGACCACAGCCTTCAGTATGGATTATACCTCATTATAAAGAAAACAAAAATCCTCACAACTGGACCAACAAGCAACATCATGATAAATGGAGAAAAGATTGACATTGTCAAGGATTTCATTTTACTTGGATTCACAATCAACACCAATGGAAACAGTGGTTAAGAAATTAAACGACGTATTGCATTGGGCAAATCTGCTGCAAAGACCTCTTTCATGTGCTAAAAAGCAAAGACGTGGTCTTGAGAACTAAGGTGCACCTTACCCAAGCCATGATGTTTTCAATTTCCTTGTATGCAAGTGAAAGTTGGACAATAAATAAGAAAGCTTGAAGAAGAATTGATGCCTTTGAATTATGGTGTTGGTGAAGAATATCAGATCTACCATGGACTACCAGAAAAACAAACAAACCTGTCTTGGAGGATATACAGCTAGAATGCTGCTTAGAAGCAAGGGTGGTAAGACTTTGTCTCATGCACTTTGGACATGTTATCAGGAAGGACCAATCCCTGGAGAAGAAGATCATGTTTAGTAAAGTAGAGGGTTGTCTAAAAAGAGGAAGACCTTCAACAAGATGGACTGACACAGTGGCTGCAACAATGGGATCAAACACAGCAACAATTGTGAGGATGATGCAGGACCAGGCAGTGTTTCATTCTGTTGTACATAGGGTGGCCATGAGTCAGAACCAACTCAACAGCACCTAACAACAATAAAAATGCAGGCTTTAGATTTGTTTGCCCATATTACCTCCTACAATTTCCTTTAATTAAACATAGCTCTTAGCTAGCAAGCTTAGATTTTTCTCAATAATAAAGCAGACAGTTTTGCTACCTTTTGAGCAGCCCTCTCATCAGTACTAGCAATTTTTGCCTGTCACCTGATAATAGCTTACTTAGCCATTAACATTTCCATGGCTTTAAATGGCTTTAAAATTTGCTTTCTTATAGTATATTATTTTTCTCATCATATAAACAACTTGGTGTTGGTTCCTTCCAGTCTAATAGCCTGCAAGTCTATAACGCTGTAAGTCTATGATAGTCATTTCCCTGTTACCCTTCACCAATGCTAAGCCTCAAGATGGCCCTTCCTAACTGAAGGTGGTGTGTTTCCAGGTTATTGATCTATCTCTGACTTATGAGCACAATACCTAGTTTTCTCTCCACAGTTATCTATATCAGAGATGCTCAACCCTGACTGTACATTAAAAATCTCAATGTCTGGGCTGCCATCCCTCCTCCTGAAAGTCTATTAAATCCAAAAATTGGAATCTCTGGAATGGGAGCTAGGCATCAGTTTTTTGTTTTTTTTTTTTAAATCTCCTCAGCTAATTTCAGTGTACCAGAAGGTGAGAACCACAAATCTCTACAAATATATACAATGGATTGTTACTCAGTCGTAAAGAGGAATGAAGTCCCAATATAGGCTACAACATAGATGAAACTTGAAAACATTGTGCTGAGTGAAATAGGTTAGTCACAAAAGGACAAATATTATATGATCTTGCTAATATGAAATACCTAGAATAGGCAACTGTATATCGATTAGAGTTTAATAGTGATTACCAGGAGCAAAGGGAGGGGGAAGGGGAGAAATCAGTGTTCAGGAAGCAGTGAGTTTCTGTTTATAGTGATTGAAAATTTGGCAGTGGATATTGGTGATGGTTGAACAATGTGACTGAGGTAAGTGGTCTCACTGAATTATACACACAAAAAATATTCAGTTGGCAAATGTTGTGTTATCTGTATTTTTACAACAATAAAAAAAAATTAAACGTGTTGGTTCATTGCAAATTCAAACCAATTAAAAGCACCTGAGGGGCTTTTAGACTCTGGGGTTCTAGGCTCTGCCTCAACACTAACTTTCAGATGCATGATTTGGGACATACCACCTTCCCTCCCGAAGTCTCAGTTTCCTTAGCTATAGTATGAGAGTCTCATGCAAAACGACGTTGAAGAAGTTCTTTCTCAACTAAAACACTATGGTTCACTCTTCTATTCAAAATAGCCACGATCATTTCAATAATTAGTGAGTACATGCGTAACAACCATGTGTCAACCAGTTTAACACACCACCTCCTTTCTGACGAAGATGAGCCAGCAAACTAAGGTTATATAGTTGATTGATTGTCAGAAGAAAAAAAATAAACTCAGTGAATTCCAAGCCAATTATTTTAGGCATCCTCAAAATACAACCATTGTCTGTTAGTGGTTACCAAGGGTTTGAGGGAGGGGGAAAGAGGGAGTCATTTTTGGGGGGGACACTGAGCTTCTGTTAAGGGTGATGGAAAAATTTGGAAACAGATAGAGGTGATGGTTGCACAACATGATGAATGTAATTAATGTCACTAAGTTGTACACATAAAAAATGTTGAAATGGCAAATTTTGTGTTATATATATACTCATAGATAGATCAACAGACTGATCGTAGATAGATGAATTGATCAATGGGTAGACAGATGAACAACCATTAACTGAGACCCCTGTCTGCTGGTTCAGTTTGAACAAAAGAAGGTTTCCTTGCAGAACACTGTATAATCTAATATGAAGATGCTAATACACATGAGTCGTTTGCATTTATCCAACATAAACGTGCATGCATGCTCACCCTTTTTGCGCATGGGGTAAGGCATTATTTTTGTGCATTTGATCTGCAGGATCTGCTAAACTGATAATATTGGGTATTAACCTAGAACAAATGAAAACTACTATGTAATATTTTCTATTTTTTTAAGAAGACACTATTACTTCACCACGAGAGAGCAAATTTCTGTCTTTTAAGTGTTCATAGCTGAGTGACATTTGTATCAACCAGACTCAAAATTAATGCAATCAGCCAGAACTCTTCATTGCTGACAGACACACTAGCTAGCTGATCATGGTAACTACAGTAATACAGTGGTGCATTACAAACCATATAGGATAGTTGCAAAAATACATACTATATTTTAATAAATTATACCTGTTGCAAAAATCTCTACGAGTTGGCAAGCACACGACAATGGCAAAAAATTGAAAATCAGATAACGTACATGCACAAAACATGTTAGCAACTTGTTTCATCTGAGCTTCATGAGGGGAGGACTTTGTAATGTTCTTCACGTTATCTCATGTGTCTAGAATAGCACAAAGTGGGTGCACAGTAAATATTTTGTTGTTGTTGTTGTTAGGTGCCATAGAGTCGGTTCCAACTCGTAACGACCCTGTGTACAACAGAAGGAAACACTACCCGGTCCTGTGCCATCCTCACAATCATTGTTATACTTGAGCCCATCATAAATATTAGTTGAACGAAAAATGTATATAGCTTTCATTGAGGGTCTCTGACCAGATGTCCTAAGCAGGGAATGGGATTAGGGACAGACCTGAGGGAAATAGCTCAGATAAAGCACAATTTTAAGGGCTGAGGTAATTTTCTGTCAGAGCTGAGGCAACAAATAGTGGTCCCCAATGGGAAGCTCTAATATGAAACGAGAGGAGGGAAGTGACAAGGAATTTAGGGTGGGCTACTTCCAGAAGTCCAGTTGGGCAAGTTGCCACCAAAATATAGGAGAGCCCCACTCACCAGGCTAGAGTCATGGGTGTGACGTCAGTTCGTGGGAGAAAACCTCATGGTAGGAAGGCAGTTAAGAAATCACGGTCAAATCTCCAATTAAGGGAGCAGGGAAGAAGGGGAACTCAGATAAAAGGAACAATTCAGAAATTTACATTTCTAAGATAGAGGCATATTATACTGTGAGGGTTAGATTTGCAAGACGGTTAGCCCCCCATACCAAGTCCACAGGATGGATCGTTTGGAGACTTACTCATCTCGTATACCTAGAACTAGGAACACCTAGAACAAGTCTAAAATGCCTGATGTGTTCATGGAACACCAGTTATGAAGAATAAAGAGGTTCTAGACTGGAGGACCAGACTTGAAACAACCTGTATCCTTGTCTTGGCCTTGGTTTCTCCCTCAACACCCTAGGTCAATAACAATAAGATACAGTAATAATAAAAAATAGATAACCCTTATTGAGCACTTATAACTGTCACAATGATCCTATGACATAGGTATTACTAACATCCTCATTTTATTGATGACTAAACTAAGGTACAGAGAAAATAATTTGCTCAAGGCCACAATGTTAGTAATCTGAGGTCAGGTTCAAATAGATTTTCTGACTCTAGAGCCCTGGTTCTAAACTACTCCATATACTGAGCTACTCTGATAGACTTCCATCTACCTTTAATAGACTCCTAGTTTTTCAGCATGATCTCTAATCTAGAATAACCTCTTTTTTGTTTCTTTATTGTTATAGTTTAAGTGAAAGTTTACATTTCAAGTTAGTCTCATACAAAAATTTATACATACATTGTTACGTGACCCTAATTGCTCTCCCCATACTGTGACAGCACACTATTCCTTTCCACCCCTGATTTCCCATGTCCATTCAGCCAGCTCCTGACACTCTCTACCTTCTCATCTCACCTCTGTGCAGTAACTGCCTGTTTAGTCTCCTGTATCTAGTTGAGCTAAGAAGCACACTCTTCACGAGTATCATTTTATGTCCCACAGTCCAGTCCAAGCTTTGTCTGAAGAGATGGCCTCGGAAATTGCTTTAGTTCTGGGCTGATAGAAAATCCAGGGGCCATGCTTTCCGGGGCACCTCCAGTCTCAATCAGACCATTAAGTCTGGTCTTTTTGCCAGAATTTCAGTTCTGCACCCTACCTTTCTCCTGCTCCATCAGGGACTCTCTGCTATGTTCCCTGTCAGGGCGGTCATTGCCGGTAGCTGGGTACCATCTAGTTCTTCTGGTCTCAGGCTAATGAAGTCTCTGGTTTATGTGGCCCTTTCTGTCTCTTGGGCTAATACTTTCCTTGTGT
>NW_004443962.1:14621057-14622251 GCF_000243295.1 Trichechus manatus latirostris | reverse complement strand
TCTTTCACAACTCTGGTTAGATTTATTCTTAAGTATTTTATCTTCTTGGGGGCTATTGTAAATGGTATTGATTTGGTGATTTCCTCTTCGAGGTTCTCTTTGTTGGTGTAAAGGAATCCAACTGATTTTTGTATGTTTATCGTGTACCCTGAAACTTTGCTGAAATCTTCTATTAGTTCCAGTAGCTTTCTTGTGGATTCTTTGGGGTTTTCTGCATATAAGTTCATATCATCTGCAAATAGGGATACTTTTATTTCTTCCTTACAAATTTGGATGCCCTTTATTTCTTTTTCTAGCGTAATTTCTCTGGCTAGGACGTCCAGCACAAGGTTGAATAAGAGTGGTGATAAAGGGCATCCTTATCTAGTTCCCGTTCTCTAGGAGAATGCTTTCAAACTCTCTTCATTTAGGATGATGTTGACTGTTGGTTTTGTATAAATGTCCTTCATTAAGTTGAGGAATTTTCCTTCTATTCCTATTTTGCTGAGAGTTTTTATCATGAATGGGTTTTGGACTTCATCAAATGCCTTTTCTGCATCAATTGATAAGAGCATGTGGTTCTTGTCTTTTGTTTTATTTATGGGATGGATTACTCTGATTGTTTTTTTAATGTTGAACCATCCTTGAATACTTAGTATGAATCCCACTTGGTCATGATGAATTATTTTTTTGATATGCTGTTGAATTCTATTGGCTAGAATTTTGTTGAGGATTTTTGCATCAATATTCATGAGGGACATTGGTCTGTAATTTTCTCTTTTTGTGGTGTCTTTACCTGGTTTTGGTATCAGGGTTATGCTGGCTTCATAGAATGAGTTTGAGAGTATTCCATCCTCTTCTATGCTGCGAAATACCTTTAGTAGTAATAGTGGTATTATCTCTTCTCTGCAAGTTTGGTAGAATTCTCCAGTGAAACTGTCAGGGCCAGGGATTTTTTTGTTGTTGTTGTTGGGAGTTTCTTAATTACCTTTTCAGTCTCTTCTTTTATTACGGGTTTATTTAGTCATTCTACCTCTGTTTGTGTTAGTTTAGGTAGGTAGAAATTTGTCCATTTCTTCTAGGTTTTCAAATTTGTTATAGTACAATTTTTCATAGTATTCTGTTACGATTCTTCTAATTTCAGTTGGGTCTGTTGTGATATCGCCTATCGCATTTATTATACGGGTTAGTTGCTTCCTCTCCTGTTTTTCTTTT
>NW_004443962.1:14614792-14620957 GCF_000243295.1 Trichechus manatus latirostris | reverse complement strand
CCCACCTTCATAACCATCAAAGAATGTTTTCTTCTGTGTTTAAACCTTTTCTTGAGTTCTTATAATAGTGGTCTTATACAATATTTGTCCTTCTGGGACTGACTAAATTCACTCTGCATAATGCCCTCCAGATTTCTCTGTAAGATGTTTCACGGCTTCATCGTAGAATAACCTCTTTTTAAAAGATATTTTTCCATGGATGTTGATTTTTAAATACAGCTTTACAGTATGTAACACAATTATAAAGTAGAACAATGGAATCAGCTCTATAGGTTCACATAGCCATAGAAAAGGGCCACGATTTCCTCTCACTATATTCAAATTCACTTGGAGAAAAGCACATTTCAACCATCTTTAGGGAGAAAACCCTGTATACTAGACAAATTACAGGCTAGTCAGACTGTCTGCAGGGGCTTTGAGTACCAAGCTTTCTTGAAGACTTGAAGCAGACAGGCACTGTGGAACACATGCCAAGTTAGGGTGATTTCATTCTAATTACCATGCCCTGGAAAAAGTTAGAATTAGATTAAGCAGTGATCCATTATGTATAAAGTTTACTGAGAGACACTGCACTGTATCTAAATATTAGATTTCCTTTAAATCTTACTCTTAATCATGTACATTGATTAAAATATTATACCTGTTTTGATAAATGTAGCAGAGTAGCACAGTCGGAGTGTTTGTTTGTTTGTTTGTTTTTAATTAGTCACCTGTATCTATCAGGAGTGTGACAGAGCAAACCGGCAAAGGCATCATACTGCGTGGCTGTAACTAATTCTAATTGCTGGCTAGAAATTGAGAAAGAGAAATATAGCAATCCTGAACTGGCAAGTAACAGCAAGAGTTGGAAGTACGTTTTATAATGAGGCCAGAAATGAAAAATAGGCCCTTCAAAAAGTAGGCTTTCCCATTAAGAAGTTGATGGAGCAATAAGTGTTTATCAAGTGCTACTACATTTTCAACACCATGTTAGGAGCTGAGGGTTACAGAAAAGACTGTGTGTTCCCTACTCTTGAGGAAGTTTACAATCTCTGAAACGGAACTGTCCAAAAAAACTTTCTTAGATGAAGAAAGTGTTCTATATCTGCACCGTCCAATACAGCAGACAAGAGCCGCATGCGGGTATTTAAATTTAAATTAATCGAAAATATACAATTTAAAATTCAGGTCCTCAGGCATAGTAGCTAAATTTCATGTTCTCAACAGCCAAATGCATCTCATGGAGACTGTGTTGGACAGCACAAATATAAAACATTTCTGTCATCACAGAAAGTTCTATTGGACACTACTGCTCTAAGAAATGTCAGAAGAGGAGGAAACCATAATGTCATTTTTAAATGTTAATTGCATGGCCGTCTTTAAGTGAAATCTTAAGTCATTATGAAAAAAAAATAATAATGAATAAGTTTCTACTTAAAGTAATATCAACAGAAGGCAAATTACTTAAACTTAACAACATACCTATAACCAGATGGATACCTGATCTTAAATTGGCTTTGAATTCATAGATGTTTATAACACTGTTAGACAATGCCTTTAGCAAAAGAGGGTAAATTATTAGGCACAAAAAGTTTCCACTTGAGAAATTTTCTATGAAAAGAAGTTAAAATCCATTAAATTTTTGACTTTGTAGTCAAAGACAATCAGTGTGGGTTGATGTAGCAGACTCTCAGGGAAAGAATGAAATTTAGGATAGCAGAGATACCATTGAGGTGAATTATTTCGCTCCAGCAAACCTCATGCTGGGATTTATTTCTTCTTCTGGGTAATGCATAACAAAGAAAGTCGAGTGTGGGCTTGTATCAGTGGGACCATTTCAGCTGATGCATTAGAAGACTAGCAGTGGCGTTCACCTCTTTCTAGCTCTGGGCCTATTGATGTTCTCATTAAGAACTAATATTCTCAGTGATTTGAAACCTATCATAAATATTTAAGTGGTATTACTTCTAAAACGAGAGCTCCTTCCCTGCCCTTCATTCACAAAGGAGCCTCAACCCATTTATGGCTACATTTCCAGAGAGGAGCGTAATAGGTGTACCCACAATGATGGCCCTCAATATTTATGTGGACTCTGCTATACACGCCAAGAAAATGGAACATGGTAATTGAGCAGGTCCATCTACCTTCAATCATCTCATTTACATACCTGGGTGAAGGATTTCTGTATTTGGGGGTTGCGTTTTTGGTAGCATCTTCAGAACTCTGGTTCTTCAATGATTTAGGCATGGAAAACACTTTACAGGCAATTTAATTTCTGAAAATTGGCTTTTTCACACATGAAATCATTTAATTTAATAACAATGATAATAATCACGTTAATTGAAGAAAGGAAATTCACTGAGCAAAGCCACACTAATGCCTGGTATTATTTTAATCTCTTTGGAGTTTGTGAATTTAACAGGCTGGGTACTGCCTCCTGGAACGCACCATCCTCCCTGTGTTTGTAGCTTCCCGGGTGAACACAGCCCACCTCAAGGAATAATATATCTGCCCTGGTCACAGAGGTGGGCCAACAAGCTGGCACAATGCCTAGTTCCAAATGGGCTGTTTTTTACTTTTTCTATTTTCCTCATTTCAAACTATTCCTTTCCCCAGTAATTCTTTTTCCTTTTTTTAAAAAAAATTTTCACATGACCTAGAAACAGCCTCTTTAAAACGACCTCTCGTGCTTTCTGCCATTCACTGATCCACCAGTAACACTTGAGTAAAACCCTCAACCTCAGCTCCAGGAATAATCTAGCCACGGTTAGCATCATTATAACCATCAGCTGTTCATCCACTTCTGCTTCCACTCTTACTGGTTTCATAATACTGATTAAAACTGTCCCACCAGTACGGTACTCCATTGGAATACCCGCCACTCCCTTCTCTGGGAAATGACCACCAGGCGTTGCCCGCAAGGGTAGAATCCTCTGTTTTGACAAATTGGATTAAATGAGGATATCTGAACCAATTTTAACCAGTCAAATGATCTCTTCCTGAAAAGTTAGAATTAAAGTCAGTTTGTCAGTCAGTCTGATCTGGTCTTAAATGAAGGAGTAGAGAACTTGGGAGGTTTGTATTGACTACCTTCTCTCTTCCCTCTTTTGTTATGTACAAAGATTCCCTTCTCCATCTTAATGCTACCCCTTGGGCCTATGCCTTCCCAACTTCTTAGTAACCCCTCCTCCACTCACCCTTGCATCTTCCATCTCTATTTCTCTAGGGATTCCCTTCAGTCTTAAAGTGTTCTCCCGTTTGCCTTCATGGTGCCAAAAAACTACTGGAGAGAGAGATCTGCCTTTTATAAGCAAGTACTGAGCTCAGGCCACCTGTAAATCACTGTGCTGAGCTCGTTATCTACACTGTTGTTGTTGTTATGTACCTACAAGTCAGTTCAGACTCACAACGAACCTACAGGACAGAGTAGAACTACCCCGTAGCGTTTCCTAGGCTGTAATTTTACCAGAACATATCTCCAGGCTTTTTCTCCCATGGAACCGCTAAAGGGTTTGAGCCACCGACCTTCAGTTAGCAGCCGAACGCTTAACCGTCGCAACACCAGGGCGCTTTCTTTATGTACATTACCCTCATTTAACCCTGAGAACAACCACACAAGATCTGCCTATTGCATAGCTCTTCTTTCCCCTCCTGCCTATCCTTAGCCTCCATTAAGCCCAGCAAGCCATTGTCTACTCTCACCATTTCATGGAAATATTATCCCAAAGGGCACCTGTAAACTTCCACACAATGAATCCTGAGTTCTTTTATTCTTTTTCATTCTATTTGATATCTTTGGATCACGTGGTTTACCCTCTGTGGTAGGCAGAATAATGACCCCCCCAAAATATATCGGAGCCCTGGTGGTGCAGAGGTTAAGAGCTTGACTGCTAACCAAAAGGTCGGCAGTTCAAATCCACCAGGCGCTCCTTGGAATCCCTATGGGGCAGTTCTACTTTGTCCTATAGGGTCGCTATGAGTTGGAACCAACTCAATGGCACAAAACAACAACAAAATATGTCCAAATCCTAATCCTTCGATCCTGTGAATATGTTATATTACATGACAAAAGAGGTTTTGGAAGTGAGATTAAGGTTACAGGCCTTGAGATAGAGATTTTAATGCTGAATACAACCAGATGAGCTTTCTTTTTTTTTTTTTAATTATGCTTTAAGTGAAAGTTTACAGTTCAAGTTAGTTTCTCATACAAAAATTTATACACACATTGTTATGTGACCCTAGTTGCTCTCCCTGTACCGTGACAGCACATTCCTCCTTTCCACCCCAGATTTCCTGAGTCCTTTCAATGAGCTCCTGACCCTCTCTGCCTTCTCTTCTCACCTCTGGACAGGAGCTGCCCATTTAGTCTCATGTATCTACTTGAGCTAAGAAGCACACTCTTCACGAGTATCATTTTATGTCCCATACTCCAGTCTAATCTTTTTCTGAAGAGTTGGCCTTGGGAATTGTTTTAGTTCTGGGCTAACAGAGAGTCCAGGGGCTATCTCTTCCAGGGTCCCTTCAGTATCAGTCAAACCATTAAGTCTGGTCTTTTTACCAGAATTTGAGTTTTGCACCTCACTTTTCTCCTGCACCATCAGGAACTCTCTGTTGTGTTCTCTGTCAGGTCAGTCATGGGTGGTAGCTGGGCATCATCTAGTTCTTCTGGTCTCAGGCTGATGCAGTCTCTGGTTTATGTGGCCCTTTCTGTCTCTTGAGCTAATATTTTCCTTGTGTCTTTGGTGTTCTTCATTCTCCTTTGCTCCAGGTGGGTTGGGACCAACCGATATACCTTACTATCCAGATACCACTCAGTAAAATGGGATGCAGAACATTTTCTTAATAAATTTTGTTATACCAATTAACCTAGATGTCCCCTGAAAACATGGTCCCCAGACTACTGCCCCTGCTACTCTGTCCCTCAAAGTGTTTGGTAGTATTCACAAAACTTAGCTTTTGGTTTAGTCCAGTTGTTCTGACTTCCCTGTATCGTGTGTTGCCCTTCCCTTCACCCAAGATAATTCTTGTCTACTGTCTAGTGAATACACCTCTCCTTCCCTCCCCACCCTCGTAACCATCAAAGAACATTTTCTTCTGTGCTTAAACCTTTCCTTGATTTCTTATAGTACTGATCTCATATTTGTCCTTTTGCAACTGACTAAATTCACTCAGCATAATGCCTTCCACATTTATCCATGTTATGATATGTTTTCTGGATTAATCATTGTTCTATATTGCTGCATAGTATTCCATTGTATGAATATACCATAATTTGTTTATCCATTCGTCCATTGTTGGGCACCTAGGTTGTTTCCATCCTTTTGCTATTGTGAACAGTTTTGCAATGAACATGGGTGACAGCTCTTATTTCTCTAGGATGTATTCCAAGGGTGGGATTGCTGGATTGTATGGAACTTCTATTTCTAGCTTTTTAAGGAAGCATGAAATTGATTTTCAAAGTGGTTGTACAAATTTACATTCCCACCAACAGTGTATAAGTATTCCAGTCTCTCCACAACCTCTCCAACATTTATTATTTTGTAGTTTTGGATTAATGCTAGCCTTGTTGGGGTGAGGTGGTATCTCTTTGTAGTTTTAATTTGCATTTCTCCAATGGCTAATGACAGTGGACATTTCCTCATTTATCTGTTAGCCACCTGAATGTCTTCTTTGGTGAAGTGTCTGTTCATATCCTTTGCCCATTTTTTAACTGGGTTATTTATCTTTCTGTCGTTAAGGTTTTGCAGTATCTTGTAGATTTTAGAGATTAGACCCTGATCGGATTTGTCATAGCCAAAATTTTTTTCCCAGTCTGTAGGTCGTCGTCTTACTCTTTTGGTGAAGTCTTTTGATAAGTGTTTGATTTTTAGGAGCTCCCAATTACCTAGTTTCTCTTCTGGTGTTTGTGCATTGTTAGTTATGGTTTGTACTCTGTTTATGCCAAGTATTAGGGCTCCTAGTGTTGTCCCTATATTTTCTTCCATGATCTTTATCGTTTTCGAATTTATATATAGGTCTTTGATCCATTTTGAGTTAGTTTTTGTGCATGGTGTGAGGTATGGGTCTTGTTTCATTTTTTTTCTTTTTTAATTTTACTTCAGGTGAAGGCTTACAGAACAAATAGTTTCTCATGAAACAGTAGTACACATATTGTTTTATGACATTGGTTAACAACCCCACAACATG
>NW_004443962.1:14532249-14614692 GCF_000243295.1 Trichechus manatus latirostris | reverse complement strand
TCAGTTTGGCCAATGGTTTATCGATTTTCATGATCTTTTCAAAGAACCAGCATTTGGTCTTGTTAACTCTTTCAATTGTTTTTCTATTCTTTATTCCATTTAATGCTGCTTTAATTTTTATTACTCGCTTTCTTCTGGTGCCTGAGCGCTCCTTTTGCTGCTCTCTTTCCATTTGTTTGAGTTGTAAGATTAATGTTTTGATTTTGGCCCTTTCTTTTTGGATATGTGCATTTATTGCTATAAATTGGCCTCTGAGCCAATTGCTGTGTCCCAAAGGTTCTGGTAGGATGTGTTTTCATTCTCATTTGATTCTATGAATTTCATTATTCCATTCTTAACTTCTTCTATAACCCAGTAGTTTTTGAGCAAGGTGTTGTTCAGTTTCCATGTGTTTGATTTTTTTTTCCTTGCTTTTTCTGTTATTGATTTCTACTTTTATGGCTTCATGGTCAGAAAAGATGCTTTGTAATATTTTGATGCTTTGGATTCTGTTAAGGCTTACCTTATGGCCTAATATGTGGTCTATTCTGGAGAATGTTCCACGTGCATTAGAAAAGAAAGTATACGTGTCTGCTGTTGGGTGGAGTGTTCTGTATATGTCTATAAGATCAAGCTGGTTGATTGTGGCATTTAGGTCTCTGTGTCTTTACTGAGCTTCTTTCTGAATATTCTGGCCTTCACTGAAAGTGGTGTTGAAGTCTCCTACTATTATTGTGGAGCTGTCTATTTCTGTTTTCAATGCTGTTGGAGTTTGTTTTATGTCTTTAGGAGCCTTGTTGTTGGGTAAGTAAATATTTATTATGGTTATGTCCTCCTGGCATATTGACCCTTTAATCATTATATAGTGTCCTTCCTTAGCCTTTGTGACAGCTTTTACTTTAAAGTCTATTTTTTCAGAAATGAATATTGCCACTCTTGCTCTTTCTTGATTGCTGTTTGCTTTATATATTTTTTCCCATCCTTTGAGTTTTAGTTTGTTTGTGTCTTTAAGTCTAAGATGTGTCTCTTATAGGAAGAATATAGATGGTCATTTTTTTAATCCCTTCTGCCACTCTCTGTCTCTTTATTGGAGCATTTAGTCCATTTACATTCAGCGTAATTATTGATAGGTATGAATTTAGTGCTGTCATTTTGATGTATTTTTGTGTGTGTGTGTTGTTCACAGTTTCTTTGTTCCCTTTAATTTTCTGTGCTGACTCATTTTACTTTATGTATTTTCATTCTTTTCATTGTTGTTGATTTTGTATTTGCTGAGTCTGTATGTTTTTCCTGTTTTTTATCTTGATATGTAGGATTGTTAGTTTACTTTGTTTGTTACGTTAATATATACTCCTATTTTCCTATGTTTAAACCAATCTTTTATTTCTTTATATTGCCTTGACTTCCTCTCCATATGAAAGATCTATGACTACATTATTTAGTCCCTGTTTTTTGTTTTAATGTTGTCATCTATTACATATTAATGTCTCTGTTTCTCTATTTTTTGTGTTTTCACTATGATTTATTTGTCACTTACCTTTCTGGATTGATATCTGGTTGTTCTGCCCTGTTTTCTAGTCTTGGGTTGTTATCTGATGTTACTGATTTTCTAACCAGCGGAATCCTGTTAGTATTTCTTGTAATTTTGGTTTGGTTTTTACAAATTCTTTAAACTTCTGTTTATCTGGAAATACCCTAATTTCACCATCATATTTGAGAGACAGTTTTGCTGGATATACAATTCTTCACTGGCAATTTTCTTCCTTTAAGGCTTTATATATGTCATCCCATTGCCTTCCTGCCTGCATGGTTTCTGCTGAGCATTCAGAGTTTAGTCTTATTGACTCTCCTTTGTAGACGACTTTTCATTTATCCCTAGCCGCTCTTAAAATTCCCTTTATCTTTAGTTTGTCAAGTTTGATTATAATATGTTTTGGTGACTTTCTTTTGGGATCTACCTTGTGTGGATTTCGATGAGCTTCTTCAATAGATACATTCTCATCTTTCCATATATCAGGGAAGTTTTCTGCCAATAAATCTTCAACAATTCTCTCTGTATTTTCTGTTATGCCCCCCCCGCCCCGTTCTGGTACTCCCAGCCCTCGTAGGTTACTCTTCTTTATAGAGTCCCACATATTTCTTAGGGTTTCTTCATTCTTTGAAATTCTTTTTATCTGATTTTTCTTCAGATAAGTTGGTGTCAAGTGCTTTATCTTCAGTCTCAGTAATTGTGACTTCCATTGCCTCAATTCTGCTCCTATAACTTTCTTTTGAGTTGTCTAATTCTAAAATTTTGTTGTTAATCTTTTGGATTTCTGTTTGCTGTCTCTCTATAGATTGTTGCAACCTGTTAAATTTGTCATATGCTCTTGCATAACCTTCTTGAGTTCCTCTATTGCTTTGTCTGTATGTTCTTTGGCTTGGTCTGCATTTTGCCTGATCTCCTTCCTGATCTCATGAGGAGCTCTGTATATTAATCTTTTGAATTCTACCTCCACTAATCCCAAGAAGTTCTCTTCCTCCATAAAATTTCTTGAATCTTTATTTTAGGCACTTGCTGAAACCATCATGGTCTGCCTGTTTATGTGATTTATTATTGACTGTTTTCTCCAAGCCATCAGTAAGTTATTATATTTATTTATTTTATGTTTGCTTACTGTGTCCTAGCTTCTTGTTTTGTTTTGTTTTGATATGCCAACATAGGCTGTTCATGTGAGCTAGTTTGATTATTGGTACCTTTGAAGCGCTCACGTCCCGTCACCAGGTTCTTAGAGTTGTTACTAGGTATGTGAGCTCAGGTGTCCAGGTAGTTGTTCACCAAGTGTGTGATGCAGGATTTCACCTATGGTCCTAGATGGCCAGGGGTGATTGGAGTAGGCACAGGTATCTGGCTACAGTAGGGGGTCATGTGCTGAACAAGGCAGGGGGCTGATGGCTGCCCATCAATGTCTCAGAGGAAACCTTGTCCCTGTTCCCTAGAGTGTATTAGTGGGTGGGTTTTGCAGCCAGACTATGGGCACCCAGTGCTGTTGCCTGTAAGGACTGGGAGGCATCACCTATTCTTGGACCCCTGTCACTGGTGGCTAGGTGGTGTAGGTGGAGCCACCAGTCCTCAGTCCCCTGATGTGGGTAGGTTAGGACCCTGCTTAATGGGCAGAGTGGTGTCAAATGTCACTAACCTGCCACTCCACCATATAGCTGATATTGTTGAAATAAGGCTTCAGGTATATACCTTGTTGTACTGTGCTAATGAGGGCCTACACTGTTGAAATGGGCCCGCACAGGTTTATGCAGTGGTGGAAGGCATTCAAAGTCTGTGAACCCCTTCTGCCTATGCCTAGGCAAAGGAGCTGTGCCTGCCCTGAGTTCTCATCTTAGGGGAGCTTGCAGATTATTTTTTCCTGTTTGTTAATTCCCTCTCCAAAGCCAGGAGAATGGCTCAGGGCACGTGATGGGTCCTACTTCCAGCCCAGGGGACTCAGCAATCCCTGAATCTGACCCAGACCTGGTGCAGAGGAGGAGCGGGCAGGTAAATGGGAGAAAGTTTCTTCCTAAAGGGAGTGTTTTTTGATCCGTACGGTAGGTTAGATGCATGTACTTATCTTTTGCTGATTGAGCACTGCTTCTCACTGATTCTGGAGGGTTGAGCAGACTCTCCATCACTTGGTCTCTCCCAATGTGGAAAATGCGTCCTGAGTGCCACTGCTTGCCTCACCACACACGCCAGCCAATCCAGCCTTCAGGATGCCTGTTCCTTCTGAGTCAGGTCTGGCAACTCCTTGCTGCTTCTGAACCATCTCTCCCTCCCCCTGTCGCTCAATCCAATTCCTCCACTTTGTCTTTGATGTTCAGGGCTCCTAGATTGTTGTATATAATTGATTCACTTGTTTTTTTCAGACTTTGTTGTAAGAAGGACCACAGGAAGCATCTGACTACTCTGTCATCTTGGCCCCGCCTCCCTCAGATGAGCATCTTAAAGTCAAGGGTCATTCTGAGAAATGTGATGAAACCTCTTGCATCAGAAGGAGAGATTTGAAGTATGAGAGAGACTCAACCCATTGTTGCTGAATTTGAAGGTAGAATAAGAGAACCACAAGCCAATGAATGTAGGAAGTATCTAGAAGCTGGGAAGGGTCCTCAGCTTATAGCCAGCGAGGAAATGGGGACCTCAGTTCTACAACTGCAAGGAGCTGAATTCTGGCAACAACCCAAAGGAGAAAGGAAATGAATTTTCTCCTACAGCCTCCAGAAAGGAACTTATCCCTGCAACACTTTGATTTTATCCTGGTGAGACCCATGAAAGAATCCTGACCTACAGAACTGATGACAAGAAATTTGTGTTGTTTAAGCCACTCAGTTGCGGCAACTTTCCACATCAGAAAGCAAAAACATCCTTTTTTCTAAAATTATCTCTTTTGTTTTTATAACAATGCACTTCATGTTTCTACCCTTATCTCCTTAAATTCTTCTTCTTTAGCTCCTCTTTACTCTCATTCTCCATATATAGATAATTCCTAACTCAGAATGTAGCCTCCTACTCATGTTCACATGAGTAAACACTGGTTCAATATCACTTCCTGCAGAAAGAACTACTACCAGATTTCCACAAATAATCATCTCTCTTTCCTCTAAAAGACCTCCATATTTTATCTTTGTATGGTACCTACATTGCATTATTGTTAATTAGCCCCTTGCAGGAGGACCTAGCTAACTCCCTGAGGACAAGGTTGGGATTGTTGATGCAGCTTTTTCCTCTCATCAGCACAGAAGACAGTACTTTATGCATAGCATGTGCTCTATAAATATTTGCAGACTGCCTGGCTGACCCAATTAAATATCAGGTAAGCTTAGGTGACCAAGAGAAAAAAGAAAATAAGAAATGTGTGTCTACTATTAGAATGAAAACTTAGCTGGGTAATGAAAAGAGGCTCAGAAAATATTTGTAAACTGAATGACATTTTCTTGTGATATTTTAAACCAAAACAAACAAACAAACCTGTTGCCATCGAGTTGATTCCAACCTATGGCAAACCCATGTGTTACAGAGAGTAGGCACAGGTAATCTTGGCTTTAATCTTTATGGAGGGAAATCATCAGGACTTTCTTCCACGGTGCTGCCGGGTGGGTTCAAATCATCAACCTTTAGATTGGCAGACAAGTGCAAACCATTTGCACCACCCAGGGGCCTTGCGATATGTAATATGAACCTTATATTCCAGGAACTACATCTTCCTTAAACACTGTGTTTGAAACATTCAGAGTTACAATCTCAATCTTCTTTTCTTTTCCTGCAACTAATTTTCTCTTGCCTGATTTTGTGTTACTTTTTCCCTCCAGGCACTACTTCTCTTCTTGACCAAGGACAGGGAGCCTTTCTCAGGCAGGCTGAATGCTGCCCAAACCCCAGTGCCTGGTCCACAGAGATGTCGGGGTCACCACAATTATATTAATCTGACCTCTGTCTTTTGGTGTAGATTATTTTTCCACACCTGGTACGAACAAAGTGGTATGTTTTCAGAGTTCTAACCTGTTGGGGGTACACTTTAATTTAATCATTTAAAACAATAAGAACAACCAAGTCCTTCGTTAGCACAACCCATCTGGGGGATTGTTGCAAATATTTAGCTATATTCACTAAAGAAGGGGGAAAAGTATGTTAGGCCAAATTGGTTACAAACGCAAAGCAATCTTCATGGAAAATTAAAAAGCTAAAACCTGACAATAGACTGGGACTCATAATACGATAATTTCTAAGAATACCATTTAAAAGAAATCACCTGTCGAAATGAGTTTTTTTCTTGTTCTTTTTTAAAGCAAAAATTAGGCTTAGGAGGAATTCTGAATCATAAATCAGATTCATAGTTCATATAATGTAATGGAAAAAGCCAGGGTTTTGAACTGAAGCATCAGTTTGAAATCCCAATTTACAAGGCATTGGCTGGGCAAGTTATTTAAACTCTGCAGCCTCAGTTTCCTCATCTGCAAAACAAAGATAACAACCCCTACCATGCAAGTTTATTGTGGAATTATTCATACAGGTGCTCAGCTGCTCAAAAACTGGCAGGGTTAGGATTCTCAACACATCGTTTTCTCTCATCAGCACTCAGGACGATATCTTATACATAGTATGTGTTCCTATGCCTGGCCTTTTCTTGGAGGAGCTAGGGAGATGTTTCCACATTTATGTCCTTTCACTAACCCAGTTTTAGAGTTTTCATACTATGAAATGACAAGACACAGTCTCATTAGTCCCTCTTGAACTCAGCACCCCCTCAAAGCAAGGGCTCTTGGAAATTCACAACACCTTCAGATTGGCAGGTAAGCATGGAGTCCTGTCCATGATCTTCATTTTCCTTGGAACTGGGAGAGTGTACTAGATCCAGGGTTCCTGATCTCAAAAAATTTATAGTCTGTGTACATAACATATACACACATGAATCAAACAAACAAAAAAATTTCCCCATACATTTTATAGCATTTTATAATATTTTATGGGTTTTTGTATTGAACACTCCATTTTTATTTCCTTCGGAGTTCCAGTGACTCTGAAGTAGGCAGGACAGGTATTAGCATCACATCATAAATCTGGGGAAATTGATACCTAGAAAGGTTGAGCAACTTGCCAGGGCCATACAGCTACTTAGTGGCAGAACCTAGATGAAGCATTGGCTCCCCAGATACTGTGCCCAGTGCTCTTCCCAATAAACATCCACCCTTCTGTGCTTTCCTTCCCCACCATCTACTTTATTTTAGTGACTTAAATATACCCTTAAGTAAGAGATTATCAAATAACTCATTTATTTAAAATCATTTGCTGAGCCTTATGCAAGAGTCTGAGCCAGATGATTTGTGGGATACAGACATGGCTACAAGGGAAAAGTCATAATACTTTTAGAGAGAGTTAGCATCATAGGAGAGGAAGAGGAGAGTGTTTCCAGTAAGAGAGTCCAGAAAGGCTGTGTGATGAAGCCAGCTCCTAACTGGGCCTTCCAAGTCTGGGTAGAAGAGCGGATAAGACTCAGATCTGCAAGAAATGCAGCTTATTCTTTGTATCAACCAAAAACCAAACCCACTGCTGTCGAGGCGATTCTAACTCATAGCGACCCTATAGGACAGAGTAGAACTGCCCCATAGGGTTTCCAAGGCTGTAAATCTGTATGGAAGCAGACTGCCTCATCTTTCTCCAATGGAGCAGTTGGTGGGTTCTAAACGCTGACCTTTGGGTTAGCAGCTGAGAATTTAACCACTGCACAGCTCAGTTCCTATTTTGTGTTCCCTCTCCACATACAGGCAGTGGCTTGTTTTCAGTCAGTTTGTAATCTCAGTCACTCAGGGTCTTCCTTCATCCCTTGCTGATGTGGTGTCTGTGTTCCTGGGAACAGCAGGAGAAGGACTGACTTGGTACCTAGAGAGGGGAGGAGGTCATCCTTCCTCATCACCTATGAGACCACTAGTATCCACTAAGAGCTCACATGTTGTGCAGGTGGCCTCCAGTCATTGTCCTTAGAAAGCACTGTAACCCTCCACTTGTTCAAATCATCACAGGCCCCATTGATCCAGCTCTCAGAGCCTCTCTCAAAACCCTCCTGCATATTCAGGCAGCATTTTTCGCAAAACTGCCTCAGACCCACCAGCCTAGACACCCCACACAGCCTCACTGCTCTATTGCTCCCAAGCCTGGGGGACTCAGGAGTTCTACATGATTTTGTCCTCAGAGATTCACCTGCATCATGAGACACAAGTCACTTCCCCTCAGATCTCCACAAGCAAGGGCATATTCTGCTGTGGCACATTCTCAGCACCTCAAATATCTACTTCTTCCTAGCTTCTTCTAAGCATTCCTCCTCCCTCAGCCTGTGGAAGTTTTATATAAACAAGCAAGGGCAGGAGTAGGGGAGCAGGAAAAAACTGATTGACCACATATTCTTACATATGTATGAACCTCAGCTTTTGATAATTAAAAGCCAATAGTTTGACTCATGTTCTCCATAGATTTGGTTATTCAGCTTGTTTGTTGTCTGTGATACACAATCTTCCCCTCAGGTAATAATGCTGCCTACTGAACGGGGCAAAATTTGAGGGAAGAGGAAAGGAAATCAGATGAAGAAACAACTTGGGGAATAATTTAAAACCCTTATCCTGTAGGGCTTGGAAATGCTGCTATGGTAGTGGGGAAGGACAAGCAAGGGAGAAATGTGAGAGATATCGTGAAGGTAAAATTAACAGGATTCATTTTTTTCATCCTTACAAAACCTGTCTTCTCCTGAGATTGTATTTGTGAAAAATAAATAAATTTTTAAGCAACTTATCAAAACTGGCGATTTCTAAATAATAAAAAAACAGGACTGGAACCTACTCCAATCTCCCATGTTATAATTCTCTTCTCCATTTTCTACCACCCTCTGTCTTAGCTAAACAAACTTGCTTATTTAGCATCCTTCACTCATTTCCAGATCCATGACTTTCTACAAGTCATTTCCTCTGAAAGCACATCTGTCATAATGAGAAGGGCTCAGGTGATGTTCAGTCATCCCTGAGGCCTGGGCAGGGGGAACTGGAGCTATTTTATCAAAGGCTGTTCCTCGGCCTCTGATTTCATTGCCAGTATCAATGCTCAGAGGCAGAGCCAGTGGCTGTCATGAGTGAGGTTAGAAAGAGAGATAAGCATGGTGTGATCCATCAGGTAGAGTAAGGGTCAGGGACACTGAGGTGAGGGTGATACAGCCGAGCTGGCTAAATGATACATAGCCCAGAGAGAATGGCCACTCACAGCAGCACCCCCAGATGGTATCTGGGAGAGACAGGCAGGACGTAGTCTCTTGGAGGAGAGCCAACAGATGTGAGGCAGGATAGCGTCTCCTACAGGAAGTCTGAGACACCAGGCAGCATTGGATGGGTGGAAGCCAGGTCTCTGAATTGGCTCCATGTAGGGTACAATGGAAGGCATTGGCAAAAACAAGGCTCCAGGAATTGACAGAAAACCAACTGAGATGTTTCAAAAAACATGCAACACTGGAAGAGTTCACTCATCTATGGAAAGAAATTTGGAAGACAGCTACCTGGTCAACTGATGGGAAGAAATCCATAGATGTGCCTCTTCCAAAGAAAGGTGATCCAGCAGAAAGTGGAAATTATAAAACAATATCATTATTATTACACACAAGAAAAATTATGCTGACGATAATTCAAAAATGGTTGCAGCAGTACATTGACAGGGAACTGCCAGAAATTCAAGACAGATTCAGAAAAGGACATGGAACAAGGGATATCATTGTTGATGTCAGATGGATCTTGCCTGAAAGCAGAGAATACCAGAAAGATGTTTACCTGTGTTTTATTGTCTATGCAGAAGCATTTGACTGTGTATATCATAACAAATTATGGACAACATTGCGACTAATGGGAATTCCAGAACACTTAATTGTGTTCACAAGGAACCAGTACATAGACCAAGAAGCAGTCATTCAAACCGAACAAGGGGATACTCCATGCTTTAATATCAGGAAAGTGTACACAAAGATTGTATCCTTTCACCATACTTATTCAGTTTGTATGCTGAGCAAATAATCTGAGAAGCTGGACTATATGAAGAAGAACGCAGAGTCAGGATTGGAGGAAAACTCATTAACAACTTGCGATATACCGATGACACATCCTTGCTTGCGGAAAATAAAGAGGACTTGAAACATTCACTGATGAAGAACAAAGACTACAGACTTCAGTATGGATTACACCTCAGCATAAAGAAAACAAAAATTCTCACAATTGGACCAATAAGCAACATCATGATAAACGGAGAAAATATCAGAGTTGTCGAGGACTTCATTTTATTTGGATCCACAATCTATGCCCATGGAAGCAGCAGTCAAAAAATCAAATAGCGTATTGCATTGGGTAAATCTGCTGCAAAAGACCTCTTTAAAGTGTTGAAAAGCAAAGATGTCACTTTGGGGATAAGGTTCGCCTGGCCCAAGCCATGGTATTTTCCATCACCTCATACTCATGTGAAAGCTGGAAATCAATAAGTAAGACAGAAGAAGAATTGATGCCTTTGAATTATGATGTTGGCGAAGAATATTGAATATACCACAGACTGCCAGAAGAACAAACAAACTATCTTGGAAGAAGTACAGCCAGAATGCTCATTAGAAGCAAAAACGGTGACACTTTGTTGCTCATACTTTGGACATGTTATCAGGAGGGACCAATCCCTGGAGAAGGACATCATGCTTGGAAAATAGAGGGTCGGCAAAAAATGGAAGACCCTCAATGAGATGGATTGACCACAGCTGCAACAATGGTCTCAAACACAGCAACAATTGTGAGGATGGCACGGCACTAGGCAGTGTTTCGTTCTGTTGTACATAGGGTTACTATGAGTCAGGACTGACTAGACAGCAGCTAACAAAGCAACACAAAGGTATAGTTATGACTGGCAGCCTACTAGAGTGCCCAAGGTTGGTCCCAGACACAGTAAGCAGGTCCAGTTCATATTCTTTCTCAATCCCGGGCACCATTGGTGTTGGTACCTCCATGACAAGAGCTACAAACCGTGGAGGCAGCAGAGCATAATAGACAAGAGTAAAAGATTAGGAGTCAAATAAATTCACTAGAATATAAGCTCTGTGAAGGCAGAATTTTTTTTTTTTTTTTTTTTTTGATCTATTTAATTCACTTCTATATCCTCTGCATTTAGAATGGTGCCTGGCACATAGTGTGCACTCAATAAATACTTGTGGAAAAAAACAAATGGTATCATGGCCCTGCCTTTTGCCAGCCATGTGACCTTGAGCAAGATATTTAGTCTTTGCTTTTCTTAGATTGTTGTTTTCTTATTGTTGTTGTTTTTAGACAATATATATCAAGGGCAGAATTTTGGCCCACATGATATTACTTTATATTACTTATATTACTTTCATTAATATGTTACTTGTCATGGCAAAAAAGGACTTTGCAGATGTAGTTAAGGTTACTAATTAGCTGACCTTAAAATAGGGAGATTATCCTGGATTACCCAAGAAGTCCTAATATAATTACATGAACCATTAAAAGCAAGGATCTTTCCCAGGCTACTAAGGAGAGGTCAGAGATTTGAAGCACAAGAAGGATTTGACGTGCCTTTGCTGGCTTGAAGATGAAGGGGGCCATGTGTCAAAGAAATAGAGACTTCTGCCCTACAACCACCAGGAACTGAATTCTGTCAGCAGGCTGAGTAAACTCGGAAGCAGAATCTTCCTCAGAGCCTCTAGATAAGGGCCCAGTCCAGCCAACACCTTGATTTGCACCTGATGAGAGGATCCATCTGAGTCCCACTGTGCCCAGACTTCTAACCTACAGAACTATGAGATAATAAATGGCTATCGTTTTAAGGCACCAAGTTTGCAGTGATTTCTATGGTGACAATAACTAATACAGAATACATACACAACACACACAGACACATAAAGTAATATTAATACAGAAAGATGATAGATAGATAGATAGATAGATGGATGAACAGATGGGTAGATGGATGGACAGATAGATAATAGGCAGAGATAGATAGACAGATAGATAGATAAACAAATTTTGCATAGCACCCTGAGAATTCTAATCATCAATAATGGTAACCAGAGCTGCAAATCTCCATAGCTTACATCTGAATTTCCAGGTTCCTCCTCAACCCTTTCCTGGTGATTACCTCCTAGTCCTAATCATTCATTGATTTTGCAATGAAATGCTCCCTATGGGCCTAATTTTAAATTAAATTCTTTAGGCAAGTTTCTCTTGCTGAGAATAAGCTCAACAGTGAAGGATCATTTGTGTGTGAAAAGCTTTAGTCCACGAAGGTAGACTGTCTCCATTGTACATGAGGATGGTTGAGAAGAAAAGGTAAAGAAAAGTGACAACTAAGCCTGAAAAAGTGGCTCTGTAGGCTACCGAGAAGGCAGTCTGCTACTTTCCTCATGCACAAGTAAATCACTATATAAGACTTTAAGTAAGTGAAGCCCTCCTTCAGTGAAGTTTTCTGTGTGGTTGTTGGTGCCCAAGGCTGACAGTTGTCAATCACAACACAGGTCCAATACCTGACTCTGTAGTACAGAATCTTACGATGTCAGAGATGGCTGGAGCCTCAGAGGTCATCCAATCAGTTAGGGTTTAGCTTTGGAAAACAGAATACACTCCAGCTAATTTGAGCAATATGCGATTCATTATACTGTATTTTGATAGCTTAGAAAATTACTAGGGGGATGCGTTGCTGGAGAAACAGACCCCAGGCTTAGTCTCCTGGAATAATCCCAAAACCACACACTGGAAGCAGTCCACTAAAGGAGCTGCCCCTCCTGACTCTTGCAGGAAGCTACCAGGAAGCCACCACTATAGCTAACAGCTCCAAACCAGGCTGTTTCTGTTCCTAGTGACAAGTAAAAATGAAAGGCTCATGCCTTGTCTCACTCCCTACTTAGTTCAGTTCATAATTTAAGTGTTTATCAAGGGTATCACAAATTCTGGACATGTAGGTTTTTGCCCTCCAGCCTCCTCAGCCAGTAAGGAACAATCAGAAAATTTAGAATCCACACTAACCACAGTATACACGAAAGTGTCTACTCCTAACTCCTCATATAGATCCAGACTCAACTAATCTTTATTGGAGTCCTACACTGGCCAGATATTATAATGCATGATGTCTTCTATATCATTTTATTCATATTCTTTACAATCTTTTAAGTCACTTCTTATTGTCCTCATTTTATACGTAAAGAAACTGAAGTTCAATGAGATTTTGAATCTCATCGATTATCTCACAAAATTTATGTAACAGATATTTAGTGAATCCCTACTACGTGCTAGGCTAAACAGAAAAGAATTAATTTTTTTCCCTTTTTTTTAGTTTCCAGCCACATAGCTTTCTTTAGACAATGTGACCCTTATTATCCAAATGCCAGAGCAACTGTTATATTTTTATATATATTGTAGAAATGTATTGCTGTTGTTAGGTGCCGTGGAGTCAATTTTTGCATCATAATGACCCCATGTGACAGAGTAGAACTGCCTCACAGGGTTTACTTGGCTCTAATCTTTTTTTTTTTAATTGTATTTTAGATGAAGTTTTACAGAACAACCTAGCTTCTCATTAAACAATTAGTACACGTATTGTTTTGTGACATTGGTTACCAACCTCATAACATGTCAACCCTCTCCCTTCTCTACCTTGGGTTCCCAATCATCAGCTTTCCTGACCCCTCCTGCCTTCTAGTCCTTGCCCCTGGGCTGCTGTGCCCCTTTAGTCTCATTTTGTTTTATGGGAAGGTCTAATCTTTGGCTGAAGGGTGAACCTCAGGAATGACTTCATTACTGAGCTAAAAGGGTGTCCGGGGGCCATATCCTTGAGGTTTCTCCAGTCTCTTTCAGGCCAATAAGTCTGATCTAATTTTGTGAGTTAGAATTTCATTATAGATTTTTTTTCAGCTCTGTCCAGGATGCTCTATTGTGATCCCTGTCAGAGCAGTCAGTGGTGGTAGCCAGGAACCATCTAGTTGTGCTGGACTCAGTCTGGTGGATGCTGTGGTAGCTGTGGTCCATTAGTCCTTTGGACTAATCTTTCCCTTGTATGTCTGGTTTTCTTCATTCTCCCTTGCTCCCGACTGGGTGAGACCAGTGGAGTATCTTAGATGGCCACTCACAAGCTTTTAAGACCCCAGATGCTACTTACCAAAGTAGAATGTTGAACATTTTCTTTACAAAATATGTTATGCCAGTTGAGCTAGATGTTCCCCGAGACCATGATCCCCATAGCCCTCAGCCCAGCAATTCAGTCCCTCAGGGAGTTTGGAAGAGTCTATGGAGCTTCCATGACCTTTCCTTGTACAAGTTGTGCTGGCTTCCCCAGTGTTGTGTACTGTCTTACCCTTCACCAAAGTTACCACTTATCTATGATCTATTTAGTATTTTTCCATCCCCACCCCTCCCTCTTAACCATCAAAGACTGTTTCTTTTTGTGTGTAAACCTTTTCATGAGTTTTTTATGGTAGTACGCTCATGCAAAATGTGTCCTTCTGTAACTGACTTATCACTCTGCATAATGCCCTCCAGATTCATCCATGTTGTGAGATGCTTCGAAGACTCATCATTGTTCTTTATCATTGGGTATTACTTCATTGTGTGTATGTACTGTAGTTTATCTATTCATCTGTTGATGGGCATCTAGGTTGTTTCCATCTTTTTGCTATTGTGAACAGTGCTGCAATGAACATGTGTGTGCATATGTCTATTCATGTGAGGGCTCTTATTTCTCTAGGATATATTCCTAGGAGTGGGATTGCTGGATCATATAGTATTTCTATTTCTAGCTGTTCCAGAATGGTTGTACCATTTTGCATTCCCACCAGCAGTGCATAAGAGTTCCAATCTCCCTGCAGTCTCTCCAACATTTGTTATTTTCTGTTTTTTTGATTCGTGCCAGTAATGCCAGGGTGAGATGTTATCTCATTGTGGTTTTGATTTGCATTTCTCTAACAGCTAGTGATCGTGAGCATTTCCTCTTGTGTCTGTTAGCCACTTGAATGTCTTCTTTGGTGAAGTGTCTGTTCATTTCCTTTGCCCATTTTTTAATTGGATTATTTGTCTTTTTGTTGTAGAGGTGTTGGATTTTCCTGTAGATTTCAGAGATTAGACTTTTGTCAGATTTGTCATAGCCATAATTTTTTCCCAGTCTGCAGGTTCTCTTTTAACTCTTTTGGTGAAGTCTTTTGATGAGCATAAGTGTTTAATTTTTAGAAGATCCCAGTTATCTAGCTAATCTTCTGGAGTTTGTGTGTTGTTATTTAAGGTTTGTATCCTGTTAATGCTGTGTGTCAGGGCCTCTAGCATTGATCCTACTTTTTCTTCTATGATCTTCATAGTTTTTGGTTTTATATTTAGGTCTTTGATCCATTTTGAATTAGTTTTTGTGTATGGTGTGAGGTATGGGTCCTTTCATTTTTATGCAGATGGACATCCAGTTTTGCCAGCACCATTTGTTAAAAGACTGTCTTTTCCCTCATTTGATGGACTTTGGGCCTTTGTTGAGGATCAGGTGACCGTAGATGGATGGATTTATATCTGGGTTTTCAATTCTGTTCCATTGGTCAATGTATCTGTTGTTGTACCAGTACCAGGCTGTTTTGACTACTGTAGCTGTATAGTAGGTTCTGAGGTCAGGTAGTGCAAGTCAGTCCTCCTACTTTATTCTTCTTCAATAGTTCTTTACTTCTCCAGGGCCTCTTCCCTTTCCATATAAAGTTAATGATTAGTTTTTCCATCTCTTAAAGAATGCCGTTGGTATTTGAATCTGGATTGCATTGCATTTGCAGATTGCTTTGGGTAGAATTAACATTTTCACAATGTCGAGTCTACCTATCCATGAGCATGGTATGTTTTTCCATTTTTGTAGATCTCTTTTGGTTTCTTACAGTAATGTTTTGTAGTTTTTGTGTATAGGTCTTGTACATCCTTGGTTATATTTATTCCTGAAGTATTTTATTTTTTTAGGGGCTATTATAAATGGTATTGTTTTCCTGATTTCCTTTTTATTGGTGTATAGGAATCCAATGGATTTTTGTATGTTTATCTTGTATCCTGCTACTCTGCTGAATCTTTCTATTAGCTCCAGTAGTTTTCTCGTGGAGTCGTTTGGGTTTTCTATGTACAGTATCATATTATTTGCAAATAGGGACAGTTTTACTTCTTTATTATCAGTTGGGATGCTCTTTATTTCTTTTTCTTGCCTTATTGCTCTAGCTAGGACTTCCAGTACAGTGTTAAATAGGAGTGGTGATAAAGGGCATCCTTGAGGACAGACAATTTCTAAGTCAAATTGCTTAAAGTCTAACATGAGTGGCTTAAACCTTGGCAACCATGAGAATTGCCTAAGGAGCTGGATTTCCCAGTAGATGGCTGACCCCTACTACCAGGTGTCTGAGGAAAGAAACACAGCCTGCACTGGTTCACATCCAAGTGATGATCTGAGCCCTAGCCCCATGATTCCAGATCCAGTTTCTCTATGTTATCCTGAAAATTCCTCTGGATACCAGGTAGGAAGTGAATAAACATGTGGAGAAGGCAGACACAGTCAATAGGTGTTAAGTCAATTATTTCTAACTTGAACATAGCAGGGCAGCTGCCTGGTGAAACAACACATTCTTGAATTATTCAGGCCTTTGGATACCCATGTGGTAATCCCCACAAGGTCCTCACCCCCTTCTTTGCCTGGCATGAACTCAAGTGAGGAGGAGAATCTCCTTCTACTTCCATCTCCTGTCTGAGCACCTCCCGCACTAAATCATGATTGCCTCTGGTCTTGTCTGTCAGCTCTCCATAAGTAACATGAAGGCTGAGAACTGTGTCTGTCCTGTTCACAGTTATGTTGAACTGTAGGCCAGGTGCCGTGCTAAGTTCTAAGGCACAATAAATATCTGTGGAAGGGAAAGAAAGCAAGGGAGGAAATAAATTTTGTCCCTTCACATTGGGGAAATGTATGTTCTCCAATCTTACCTTTCATAAAGAGGAAAACCACCCCAGAGATTCAGAACAGTCTGCACAATGCATTTCCTCTTATTGTTGGCCAACAGGCTGCAGAACTTCTCTGTGGACAGAATGTGCAGTCAAACTCCATGGCTCCACCAGACGCACCCCCCCAACTCAAGGAGCCAGTTCTCCACTCCCACACCCTGCCAGTTGAAGAGGCAGTGGAAAGCGTTTTCATTTTTTAATTCAAATACTTCTTTTTCTGGGCTCTGTTCTAGGTGCCTGGAGTAAAGTGATGAACAAGCCAAGTTCTTGCTGTCATAAAATTTATATTCTAGTCAGATACAGACAATAAATAAATGTATGAATGGGCAAACAATAATTGAAAATTATGATAAGCATTAGAAAGGAAAAATAAGTTAATGTGTTAGAGTCATGGGGTGATTACTTAAGAGAGTTGGTCAGAGAAAGCATCTTGTGCATGTGAAATTTAAGCAGAAACCTAAGGATAAGATGGTACCCACCATGGAAAGATCTGGGGGAATAATGTTCCCCGAAAAGGAAACACCAAGTGCAAAAGCCTTTTGGCATGGTAGAGCTTACTATTTCAGAAACAGAATAAATCCAGTGTGTGGCTACAGCTTGGTAGAGGGAGCATGATATCAGGATGAAAATGTAGGCAGGAGCGAGATCATTCAGGCCCTTGGAAGCTATGAAGAGAATGCACGTAAGTAACAATCCCCAGGGATCTACTCTCTGAGCTTCTGACAGGGGTCCAGGCACATGACATAGATGGTAGCCAGACATAGGTAACTGCCCCTATTGTAAATGCCTCTGATCCGGATGCTTGAAGAGAAATGTAGAAAAGTCTCCTTTGCTCTCTGCTGTCAGTGGGCATGTTCCTAAGGACAGCCAGGAGAACTGTCATTATTAGAGTTGAAAACTTACCTTAGTGTAACAACAGAAAAAGTAGTCTAAAATTACTAGATTTCTTAGATTATATTGCTATTCATATTCTCAATTTCAAATGCACTGAAGTTACAACTCAATATATAATTGTTCTTACTGCTCTGCAATTCATTCCACTTGGGAATTCAAAACCCATCTTCCCTGGATTCACTCCTGTTCTGCTGCACACTTAGTTCAGTATAAAAAACAAACAAACCAACCTGTTGCCATCACATCCATTCCAACTAATAGCCACCCTATAGGACAGAATGGATCTTCCCCATAGGATTTCCAAGGAGACACTGGTGAATTTGAACTACCGACCTTCTAATTAGCAGCCAAGCTCTTAACCTGTACGCCACCAGGGCTGGCATAAATTAGCATGAATGTGTCCAGTCCATATAATAGGGAGAGAATGTGGGACTCCTACTAACACGCATGGGTTGCTGCTTCACACACCACACAAATGTGGAGGCAGCTGGCAAAGGGAGGCCTAGATTGGGAGAGATTTTTGAACATCCCTGTAGTTCACAAGGGGTTCTGGTGGTGCAGTGGTTAAGAGCTCGGCTGTTAACCAAAAGGTCAGCAGTTCAAATCCACCAGCCTCTCCTTGGAAACCCTATGAGGCAGTTCTACTCTGTCCTATAGGGTCACTATTAATAAGAATTGACTCAACAGCAATGGGATTTATATTAACAGTAGCTGTTCCCACCACCACTTCCACCCCACCCCCATGGGGGTAGAAGCTACTTAAGAAGTTTAATTTCCCAACCTCTGAATCAGAGAAAGGATATGTTTGCTTGAATGTGGGGGTACTTTGGTGAGCAGAGGTTGGAGGAACTAGTGAAAAAGAAAATGGGATTTTTTGCATTCAGCGAATGAGTTTTCTGCCTGCATGGTGGGGGAAACTCAAGTTGAACATTTAATATGTTACATAAATATGCCTGTTTCTTCACTGCTAAATGAAATGGAAATGGAACCTGGATGATTTATTCAGTAAGTCACAATTCCTTTGCTCTTAGTGTTTGGTATTCTTTTCTGTTCTGTGTTATATGGGGTAGAACTTTGGGGTCTCAAGCAAGGCAGTTTCACAAGCACTTAAAGATCAAAACTCTTTTCTGAAAAATAACTTTGCCTGTAGCAGTGGGCACCCCCGCAGTAACTATCTGTGAAGGTGAAGGTTGGCCTTCTCTCTGGGAGAGATGAGAAGTCCATTTTGTAAATTTGAACAATGTAAGAGCAATGTGGGCTCCTCTGAAGGGTAGATATTTAGCATTTTCCAGTTCCCCCATGTCATGGATTGAGTTGTGTCCCCCAAAAATATCTGTCAGCTTGACTGGGTCATGATTCCCAGTGTTGTATGATTGTGTAATCTGATGTGATTTCCTTATGTGTTGTAAACTCTATCACTATGATGAGATTATATGTGATCTCCTTGTGTGTTATAAATTCTATCACTGTGATGAGGTTATACTGATGAGTTTGACAAGATTAGATAGTATCTTAATGCAATCTCTTTTGAGATATAATAGAGAGAAGTGAGCAGAGATGCCTGGGAACCTCATACCACCAAGAAAGCAGTGCCAGGAGCAGAGCGCATCCTTTGGACCTGTGGTTCCTGCGCTGAGATGCTCCCAGACCAAAGGAAGGCTGATGCATCACAAGGACCTGCCTCCAGAGATGACAGAGAGAGAAAGCCTTCTCCTGGAGCTGTTGCCCTGAATTTGGACTTGTAGCTTACTGGACTGTGAGAGAATAAATTTTTCTTATTGAAGCCATCCACTTGTGGTATTTCTGTTAGAGCAGCACTGGATGACTAAGGCACCCACCCTAGTCAGCTAATGCTAATAATCGTTGTTTATCATTCTAAATATATTAATGTATGTACAAATAAATGAAATCTATATATACACACGTTTATGCATGTGTGTATATTTATACATATTTTTATGTTGTTGTGTGCAGTTGAGTCGATTCTGACTAACCTTGGTGGCATGATGGTTAAGTGCTCAGCTGCTAACTGAAAGGTTGAAAGTTTGAACCCACAAGCCGCTCAGCAGGAGAAAAGACCTGGCAATCTACTCCCATAAAGAGTACAGCCTACAGCCTAGGAAACTCTCCCCGGTTTTCTTAACACGATGTAACACTCACATATTACATGATTCCCTCAGTGGTGCAAAAGGTCAACATGCTTGGCTGCTAAGAGAAAGCTTGGAGGTTGGAGTCTATCCAGAGGCACCTTGGAAGAAAGGTCCGGCAATCTACTTCCGAAAAAAATCCTACAGAGCACAGTTCTACTCTGACACACACGGGGTCACCATGAGTCAGAATCAACTCGACAACACCTGGTTTACTGATAGCATACTATACCCAGTCCTCTGCACCTTGCTTTTTTTCATTAACGATTTCTTTGAGATTTCCATTATAGGACATAAAGACCTTTTCAGTTTTGCTTTAAAACAGCTGCATAATATTCCATTGAATGGCTATGACATGATTTATTTCACTGGTCCCTTATAAATGAACATTTAGGCTATTTCCAAATGTGCCAGCACGGATGATGCTACAATAAATCACCATCATGTAAATGTCATTTTGTACATGTCACATCTTTCGTTTGTTTTTAATATGAATTAGTTGTTAATACTTTAAAATAGAAAGATTTCACAAACACCTAATTGGGATTTGTTGCTTTTCTTGAAAGATCAGAAGATCTGATGACAGTGGCCCACAGTCTCACGTGGCTCCCATCAGCTGGAGCTGGGAAGTTGCTGCCCATTCAGCTGGAGCCCATGGTCTCCTACTTGCGCTTGCCAGCACAGCGTAGCTCACTCACCGAGGTTACTGGCCAGGCCCCCTGGAGGCACAGGAATGGACCCCAATCCATATTCTCTAGTTTTACTCTAGTTTAAGGTGTTATCAGAAAGCAAAGTAAGTTTATGTATTAGCTCAGATCATTCTCATCAACTTCTCAAAAAAAAAAAAAATGCCTTCACTTAGAATTTAATGTTATGCCTTCTGCTGCTATAGAAAGTTGGAATAAGAATTGTCTATTTAAGAAGGATTTTAGTGTCTTTTATAAGGCTTATCATTGAAGATACTGTCCACTGTGTTACTCAAAGTTCTTTATATAATTCTCATTCCATTAATGTCTGCTTAGGTTTGATTCCAGAATGAAAAAAAGGTCTCTTTGGGTGAATGCATATGCTTTCTAGTGTCAAAAAATGAAAATGTAATAATGCGACCAACGTCCACTCATGCATTAAGAAACCCAGAAAATGTGTAGCCAGATTCAGTGTCCCTTGAGAATTAGCAGCTGATCCCTGCTGCCCCAGGAGGGTCTTCCTCTTGCATTTTATTTAAATCAGTAATGAGCGGCTGCCACTTCTTAGCCACATGCAGTCCATCCATGTTCGAGTCCCATCCATTAGCTGATTTCAGGATGAACACCAGAAACCTGCCACTTCATTGCTACTTCTCAGATATGCCCCCAAATTCAGATTTTAGCAGCTAAAACACAGTGCTAGTTATTTCGTTGATATTCTCATAGTCAATAATGTAGGTAATCTAAGTTGTAAAAACATACATTTTCCCCTGAACAACCTAATAAAGCTATTTTTATAAACATGTATATTTGTCCTCAACTAGCTCTAGCAGAAGAAAGAAGGGTAGCTTAGCACTGAGTTAGGTGTCCTTTTCTTTTTCTTTTCTTTTTTTTTTTGGAGATCTGGTGGCACAGTGGTTAAGAACTCCAGCTGCTAACCAAAAGGTCAGCAGTTCAAATCCACCAGCCAATTCTTGGAAACCCTATGGGGCAGTTCTACTCTGTCCTGTAGGGTCTCTATGAGTTGGAATTGACTCAACAGCAATGGGTTTTTTGGTTCTATTTTTTTAAATGTCTAAAGTATTTGTTGAGCACTGTGTTTCAGTTGAGGAGGCCTGGTGGCGCAGTGGTTAAGCGCTTGGCTGCTAACCAAAAAGTCTGGTTGTTCAAACCCATCAGTCATTTCTTGGTAGAAAGGTATGGCAGTCTGGTTCCTAAAGATTACAGCCTTGGAAACCTCATGGGCAGTTTTACTCTGTCCTATAGAGTTGCTACGAGTCAGAATTCGACTTGATGGCAATGTTTGGGTTTTGGGTTTGATGTTTCCATTGGAACACTGTAGATGTTTACATTGGAACACTGTGGAAAGAGGTGAGGTATAAATTTTAAATAGTAAAAAGAATACTGTTTTCTTTAAAAAAATATTATTATCATTTAACGCTAAAAATACACTCTAGTCTAAAAGTTAATTTCACACATTTAATGATTTAATGAAGTTCTTAACTTCACTTAAAAATTCTGATTACCCAGCCAAAGAAAGTCTCAATCTTGCTGAAGTAATGAGCCTGTCATGATTGCTTGTTAAGTAGGTTGGCCGTCATTTGAGTCTCCAGCCATTTTCCCAGTTTCAGAATCTTAGGGGACAATAGTCAAAGCCTATTGAAAAAAGCCCTGGACGTTTGCTGCTGTGCTGCCATTAATTAGTTGCGTGAGCTTCAGTAAGTGGCTGCAGCAGTAGGTTTCTCACCTGTAAAATGTGACTGCTACCTCTCAAGGTCGCTGTGATGACAAGCAAATGAGAATGGAATATACAAACATTCTTGGAAAAGTAGTAAGTGGCCTAATAGTAGTAATAATAAAAGCAAATATGTATCAGTCACCCTTCTAAGTTACTTACATGTATTAACCCATTCAATCCTTATAACACCCCTGCAAGGAACTATTGTTATAGTGCTCACATTTTACAGATGGGGAAACTGAGGCACAGAGCAGTCATAAGAATTGCCAAAGATCACACAGATGGTAATTGGCAGAGCCAGGATTTGAACTTAGGCTGTGTGGTTCCAAGGTTCGTGTTGTTAACCACTATGCTGCCTCCCAATGCAAGGAATTATTACATTTAATAAATTCCTCTGGAGCCCCTAAGGTTGGCAAACTTCTTTCAAATGCCCAGACATCAGTTCATGCTCAGAAAAGAAGAAACAAGTCTTCCTTCGTGTTTCTTACAATTACAGCTTAGCTGGTTCTTACTAAACAGGAATAGATGGAGGATTTATTGTTGTATAATTTGATACATCACACTTGATTAGTGTATTAGTATTTGCAATGCACTTTCCCACTCATTATCTAATTCCAGTTTCATAATAACCGGGGCAAGGCAAAAGAAAAAAAAATTATTAGTATTTTCATTTGACAGAGGACGAAGTTAAGGTGGGAAGAAATGATATAAATGGCTAAGGTCTCATAGGTAGTAAAGGGAAAGTTAGGACCAAAGCTTGTGTTTTCCTGAGTCTGAGCCTTGGCTCCACCCACAAATCCATCCAGCTTTTCACCAATCTCAGACTCAGAAAACAGCATGCTAAGGGGATAACATAACTGAATCCTTTCATCCTTACATTTATGTTTTTCTTTTGCACCTGCTATAGGGTGCTGGGCAGGACAGCAGAGGACATAGACGGCCAGTAAGACTGCCATGTTGTATTTCTTCCCCTCTCTGTTGCATGCAGGGCATTGACCTTACAAAAGAACACTGAATAAGGTGCCTCCCTCCTACCCATTCCCTATATACCTAATGTGTATGTGTGTGTCAGGGGCTGGGGGGAGGTATGTGCTTATCAAGGTCTAGAGGCCCCCTTCTCCTTACTGCCTGGCAAGTACACCTGTGGATGAGGTTCCTTCCCTTTTTCCCTGCTTCTCCAAAACTGAAGTGGAAGGTAGACAAGAGAGGAATCTTGGGTGCCTTCTGGTGCTTTTCTGATCTTGCCCTGTAAATGGTGTATCTTTCCGTGGAGGCAGCATCAGAGGCAGCCCTTTCCCATGTGCTTCGCAACGCAATTGTAGCAGACGATGTTCAAGAGGTAGTCAGGGGACCAGAGAGGATAGAAGAGGACATTAACAAAAGACAAAGAGAGGAGGGCATGAGGCATTATCTATTGGAAGCAGCAATCAAGAATTACTACAGAAGAGATTAGGAAGGAAACATATTTACTGATGAGGAAACTGAGGCTCAGAAGAAATAGGAGACTCCCTGGAAAATCCATCACAGACCCACAGTGCTCTTCCAAGATGTGTTATTTGTTTGCAGCTAAAAACTCCTCACACTCCACATCTCAGTTACTTCACAGGAAGCCAAGTTCTTCTGTTTTAATCTCACAGATAAAATCAAATCAGTAGGTTATGAGAAAATGAGAAAGCATACAGTTACCCTAACTGAAATGAGAGAAGTGGGGTCATAATGGTTCCAGCCAGGATAGATATAGCCATTGGCAGGTATACCAGTTGCAGGCAACACTGAACCCTGTACTGCCATATGGCAGTCTGCTTTCGTAAAGATTTACAGCTTTGGAAACCCTATGGGGTTGCTCTGAGCCAGAATTGACTTGACAGCAATGGGGTTAGTTTTGGTTTGGGTGATGCAAATGATTTCCATTTGACTATTAACCTAAAGGAGCTCTGGTGGCACAGTGGTTAAAGAGCTTGGCTGCTAACCAAAAGGTCAGCAGTTTGAATCCATCAGTCGCTCCTTGGAAACCCTATGGGGCAGTTCTACTCTGTCCTATAGGGTCACTACGAGTTAGAATTGACTCAACAACAACAGGTTACTAACCTAAAGGTTGGTGGTTCAACCCAGCCATGCCATGGAAGAAAGGCCTTGTGATCTGCTTCTGTAAAGATTACAGCCAAAAAAACCCGTGAAGCGGTTGTACTCTGTAACACGTGGAGTTGCTGTGAGTCTGAATCAACTCAACGGCAATGGGTTTGGTTTGGTTTTGGTTATCTCTACTGTAGAACATATAACAGTGGATATATTTGTTCATGAACCTGTCTCTGAACTGGAGAGTAAATTCTACAAAATCAGGAAGGGTTTTATTCATCTTTATTATTCCCAGAGCTTCTCTTGATGCCTAGAAATAGTAGGAATTAATATTGAATAAATGAGTGAATAAGTGAATGAATGAAAAGTTGTCACAAAAGAAAATCTTCCCCGGAAGAAACTTATGCTACAAGTTCATTTGGAGATGTATACCAAATGAGTTTATAATCCATCTCTAAATGTCACTAAGAGGTAGCCAACCTAAACTGTAATTAATGCAAAGTAATCTGTAAATTTGTCAACTGTAAACAGCTACAAAAGGATGCTAAATGCAAAAGGGAAGGGCGGATGCAACAACACAGGGAGGTGACAACTGCCAGAGAGGAGAGCTGAGGAGCGGGGGTTTGTCTGTCTCCTGCTCTGCTCGGGGTTGAGGGTGCTCAGACTGGAAATGTTCTGGCTCTTCAGACAGAAACATCCCTCGGGAGGAGAGAGAAAATTCGTCAAGCTACCAAGGCTTGACAGGACTGTCCCTTGAGGACATCCAGCTCTGATTCTATATTCACCAAGAAACCTTCTGAACTGTCATGCATTTTTCTCAGTGACCTCACTGTCTCAGGCCAGGTTTTTCTCCAGCTGTAAATTAACAAACCAGCAGTCTGATTTACATTTTGAGATTTTCAGGAGTGTGGTATCATGAACCAATTATTCAGTGTCTGGACATGCCAGGAAAAAAAAAATATTAAAATCAAGTGACTAGCGTGAAAGAGCTGTGGACTGGACCTCAGAGAGCAGGAAGGTACTGGCCTTACTTGTCATATTACTTCAGGGAAAAGCCAAGGGCTGGAAGGAAGTCTGAACCCTCAGTATTATTATTACCCTTACACTCCTTCAGAGTTCAAAGAAACAGTATATGAACGACAACAGCTAAAACAATTTCTTTCTTCTCCATAGACACTAAGTGAAAGATCAAAAGGCAACAGTGTTTATATGGTAAAAGAACTATTGCTCAGCTAAAAGTATGAACTTTTTGGCAGAGCTACTAATATTAGAATTGTTATAAAGTGAAGCTATCAAATCCAAATTCTAAGATCTTTCAGTATTAGGTAGATAATTATTGATCTAAAACAGTTAACATGAAACCTCTACTTTTAGACATTTCTCACCCCATGACTTTCCAAGTATACTTGTGTGACACCAAAATAATTTATAATTCAATGGGAATAAACCAATCAAATTAGTCGTTTCATCTTCCATAGACAAAATAACTAGCTGAAAAGCTCTCTTTCCCTCTCTCTCCCTCCCTTTTATTTTAATCTTTCCAACCAGTTGGGTTGGCATTGCACAGATTAGGTAGAGATTATCTGTGGTCTGTGAGTCAACAGAAACTCTCGATTTATTTTCAACTAGACAACATGAAAAGTATCAAAGGGTGATATCACCTAGACATACTTTTGCTTATAGTAGCAAAAATTGCCACATGGTTTTAAAAACTGTTCTTTGTGGAGCCTTAGAGCTCTATAAAATTAGAAAGTCTTTCCAAAAGCCTCCCTAGGTTGGTGTCCATGTACAGCATTCTCCAGTCACACCAGTCTATCTGTGACTTTCATCCTGTGTGTGTGTGTGTGTGTGTGTGTGTGTCCACCTGTCTCTTTGCATAGCTGTCTCTCTCATTCTTTCTCCCTCAGCTGTCCTATCTCATGTCTAATTCTTGCCTCTCCATATTCAATTTTCCCTCCTTCCTTCTCATTTCTTATTTATCTTTCTCTTTATTTATACCAGTGCTGTCTAATAGAACTTTCTGTGATGACGACGTGTATTATATCTATGCTTTCCAATACAGTAGCCGCTAGCCTCATGTGACTATTGACCACCTGAAATGTGGCTAGTGGAACTGAGGCCATGAAGTTTTAATTGTATTTACTTTCCGGTCACTTAAATTTCATTTTAAATAGTCACATGTGGCTGGCAGTTACCATACTGGACAGTACAGAATTCTAGTCCATAGAATTAGTAAGTTTTTAATCATGAGACACACGCACATATGTCTTTCATAGCTCTTATGAAGGAAGACTGCCTCAGCATTCAGGAATTGGAACATTGTGGTTTGAATGGCTGTCGCTGAAACTCAGCCTATTTGATTCTTGAGACCAGAATATGAGGTGTGGTCAGACACTTGAGCTTGTGATTCTAACAACTGTTGGGTCCTTCATGTATGAGTCCAAGTTCTACGTGTGTGTGTGTGCGTGTGTGTGTGTGTGTAGAGGGCCCTCTTTGTGCCTGTTTATAATTTTAAAACAATATAACTAAAAATATTTACCTCTCAAAAGTAAGAAATAAATTTATACCGTTCTCAAATGATTTCCCCCTCCCAGCCATCAACAAACTCATGGACCCTTATAATTCTTTAAAAACTCCCTGAGCTTGACATTTTTAACGACTTTAAGGAAGAAAAGGGGGAAATGAAGCAAAAAAGGGAAAATATTTTTTTCAAGGCTATAAACTTGTACAGAAATGTAATAGACGCCCCATTCCTGTGAGTTGGTTCTGCCTCTGCCCATCCATAGAACATGAATGGATGATAAGTAAATTCTGAGGATATGTGGATTTGGCATGAAGACCTGTGTATCGGGGCTCTTTGATTAGGTGTTTCTGAGTGCTAAGATTTCACAGGCTTTCAGGCTACCAGGCCCGAAGCTGCCATCAGTCCGGAGAGCCGCTCCTGTCTTGAACCTGCAGTTGGTGCAATCTAGAGCAAAAGCTCCGCCTACAGGCCACAGGCGTTAGTGCAGTCTCGCTACAGGGTCTTCATTCATACTGACAAGACTGACTATACCGTAGAAAAATCTCATCTCCAAATCCTGCCACAAAATCACACGTTCACAGGGATGTGAGGAGGTGGATAAAGTCAAGCATTTGTCAACTCCATCCCACCAAAACACTACCTCCCTGACTCCACCACAGTAAAGTCCTTTATTTCAGAACAAATAGCAGTTCATCGTCGGCCTCCTGCCGGGCGCGGTTTCACTGGGCCCCGGGCCGGAAGTTCCTCACAGTCCTCAGTTCTCAGCGGATGTGCATACCACTGTAGGCTCTCTTCTTTTATTTGAAGATTAATGTAAATGATTTTACTGACAATGATGTACTTATTAAGGAATCTAGAGATAGAATTAGATCCTCCTACTTTCCCTTCATTTAGTGACAATGGAATAATCTATTGTTACATTAAATGCATTAGAGATGAGCATAATAACCTTGCTATTTTTTATCACTTCTCCACCACCTTTACTGGATTTACACTTTATTAGAGACAATGCAGAGCTGTGGTTTCTAAGCTTCCGTTTTGACACTGTCTCTTTGTGGCACTTTTATCCAGGTTGCCTGGACAAAAAGCCAGCCCTGGGTCTGCAGGAGGGAAGCCTGCCTGGAAAGCCATTGGAGGTTGCTGCCCTTTGGGAGACTGAGCTCCTCTGAAGGAAGTCCACCTCAGCACTCAGGGATTGGAACACTGTGGGATTAACGGCTGTCACTGAAACTCAGGCCTTTTGATTCTGGAAACCAGAATAGGAGGTGTGGTCAGACACCTGGGCTGTGATTGTAACCCCTGCTGGGGCCTACAGGTATGAGTCCCTGCTTGCCTTGGAGACAGGGAACTGGATAAGATCCAGTGAGGCCATGGGACTGGATCAGACAGTGTCTTTATTCTATGAGAGCCATACCAGAGTCAGCATTCATTCATTCGGTACTTACTAAACTCAATAGGCGGACTCAGTACCATGACTAGACAGAGGCATAGATGCTGCCGTCACAGAATTCATATTCTCTGGCGGTCATCTGACAAAAGTATTAGGTCAAAGTTATATAACTATAACTATATATGCATGTGTGTGTGTGTGTGTGTTATCTAACATAGAAGATGCTTAGCTGAACTCTGCTGGAATAAATATCTTGGCTCAGTATAAATATAAGCTGTGACCTAACACTTCTGTCAGATGACCACCAGAGTGACGGCAGCATCCATGCCTCTCTCTAGTCGTGGTACTGAGCCCACCTATCTAGCTCAATAAATATTGAATGAATGAATGCTGGGTCTGGTATGTCTCTCATGGAAAAAAGACACTCTCTGATCCAATCACAGTGGTTAAGAGTTTGGCTGCCAACCAAAAGTTGGGCCATTCAAATCCACCAGCCTCTCCTTGGAAATTGTATGGGGTAGTTCCACTCTGTCCTATAGGGTCGCTCAGAGTCAGAATCTGCTCGTCGGTAAAGGCTTTTTTTTTTTTAATTGTGTGGGAGGAATTATGCTAGGTTTTTCATAGGTTCTGTGAGCAATGCAAAGGCCCTCAAGAAGCTCTCAGGCCAAAAAGGAAAAGAAGACATATGCATCAATAACTACTCTAAATTGTAGTTATTTTACAAAATAAATAACTGCAAAAAATATACAAAAGAGCATAAGAAAATACAAATGGATTAAATGTTATGAGAGATTGGGGAAAGTAAGATTCGTGGAAGGATGAGAAAAGCTGGAGTCTATGGAATCAGAACTGAGACTTGATGGAAGAGTATGATAGCATTGTCACAAGTGTAGCTTCTTCGTCACAGAATCAACAGAGCGCTGAGCTTTTCAAAACATTGTCATATTCATTAATCCACTTGAGCTTCGTGACAGCCTTGCAGATAGAGAAGTTAGTAATATTGATATCATCTTTTTCCCTAGTGAAGAATCTGGGCTTTGGATAATTTACATGCTTGCTCAAAGTGACTAGGCTAGCACACTGCTGGGAACTTGTCATTAACCACTCAGAAGGCAATATCTTTAGTCTCACAGTCCAGCTTGTGGTAGGCAGAATTCTAAGATGGCCCAAGGATTTCCCACTTACCCCCTCCCCAGGTAATCCTCAGGTCTGTGAATCTGATGGATTTTACTCAGTGAATAGTTTATGTTAGATGCCACAGTCGAGTTTAAGAGAGTATCCAGATGGGCCTGATCTAATCACACAAGAAACCATAAACCAAACCCATTGCCAATGAGTCAATTCCAACTGATAGCAACCCTATAGAACAGAGTAGAACTGCCTCATAGAGTTTCCAAGGCTGTAAATCTCTACAGAAGCAGACTGCCACATCTTTCTCCCACAGAGCCGCTGGTGGTTTCGAACTGCTGACCTTTCAGTTAGCAGTTGATTGCTTTAACCACTGCACCACAAGCCCTTAAAAAGCAGCGATTTCTCCAACTGGTCACAAAAAGGGGATTTCAGAGAGATTCTGAGAGTGAGAGAGATTCAACTTGAGGGATAGTCTCCATGTGGCAAGGACACAGCCTCTAGGAGCTGAGAGCAGTCCCCAGCTGACAGCTAACAGGACAATGGGGACCTCAGTTCTACAACCACAAGGATTGAATTCTACCATCAGCTTGAGAGAGCTTGGAAACTCTGATACTTCAATTTCACTCTTAGGAGACCCTAAACAAAAAATCCAGCTAAAACATGCCCAACCCTGGCCCCTAGAAGCTATAAGATAATAAATTTGTATTGTTTTAAGCTGCTAAATTTGTGGTAACCCATCACACAGCAAAAAAAAAAAAAACTAACCCAGAAGTCACCTAGAATTTTGTCATAACCTACCTAGCTAACTTGAACACTCTGGACCTACAAAAGCAAGCTCATTACTTCAAGTAGGGTGACCTTCCCCTGGCTTGTTGACTGCATTTCACTCTTAGGCAACTCCTCGGCTTTGCTCGTACAATTCAACCAGATTTCTATGATCCGATGCCCTTTCTTGACTTATAAAAATGATCCCTATAGATTTCCAAGACATGTTGAAGAAAAGGATCCATGCCTGATTGATTGGATAGAATGGTATGGCAGATTGTGTTTTCCAAAAACGTCCACAGTATTTCTGGTCTGGCATGCTTATCCAGAATATGCCATTTTCCCAGTGAGGAGTGGAGTATGTGTACCCTCCCTCAAACCTGGCTGGGAAGGCCTTTGTGACGACCTGGACTAATATAGTGGCAGTGAGGCTACGTGCCTTCTCAGGCTAGATTATGAAAGATGATACGGCTTCTACCTGGTGCTCCCTCTCTCTAAAGATGCTGGTTCTTGGAATCCAGCTGTTATGTTGTACAGAAGCCCATGTGGGGAGACCCTCCAGGAGAGATTCTAAGGCCCCTGGTCCTCAGCTGTAGCCAGTGATGTGCTCTTAAATATTTCACCACCGGCTGGGGAGGGGAGAAACTTGATTTGCAGCGTTTGCCAATTTCCATAGTGTAAATATTCCCACTATGGCTAATTTCGAAGCATCTCTGGTGGCACGGTAGTTAAGCACTTGGCTGCTAACCAAAAGGTCAGTGGTTCAAACCCACCAGCAGCTCCACAGGAGAAAGATGTGGTAGTCTGCTTCCATAAAGACTTTCAGCCTTGGAAACCCTATGGGACAGTACTGCCCTGTCCTATAGGGTCATTACGGGTTGGAACCGACTCGACACAATGGGTATGGCCAATTTCAAACCACAAATGTGATGCCACTGAAAACAGACTTGGGAAAGAAATACACATAATCAGCTTCTGCAAATCAATACAACCTAAACCCAGCACTTACTTATGAGCCACGTGAGTGAGCCATGTTAGAAGTAGAAAGTCCAGCCTTCAGTAGAACTGCCCCAGATAACTCCATGTAAAGCAGAGACATGCCTTCATCTCCAAGCCCTGCTCAAATTTTAGACTGATAAGCAAAATGAATGACTGTTGTTGTTTGAAGCCACTAAGCATTGGAATAGTTTGTTATACAACATGAAACAATCAAAACAAATGGATAAAAGTGAAGGAGTGGAAGATTGAATGATGGCTCCGAGGTTGTAAGCCTGGAAGATTGGAAAAGCAGTTAATACACTATATTTGAAGCTAAGGAATCTGCAGCTAACATTTCAAAGCTTGAAAACCACAATTATAGACAAAAGAAAAGCAAACAGAGAAGTAATTCACACTAAGATGTTAGTGGTGCCCAGCTTACCCTCTAAGGGGATGTTTGCATTTTAAAAGAGGTTAATAGAACAAATTAGTAGTTCTAAAGCAATATTGGTGTTGCTGAAATCAAATAATGGTAGTTGCTTATATTGGAATTCACAAAGAAAAGACATTTCAGTGAACAGAATTTTCTCAATTAAAAAAATTTCCCTATGAGAAAATGAAAGGTTTTCTTAAATCTTTGATATCTGCTGGAATTTTGCTGTGGGTGAGTCCTAACAAATGAAAAGACAAATTATTAAGTACTACATTAATTTGACCATAAAAAACATAGAATCATCCTTAGTTCATTGGCATCTGCGATTATGATTTCACATTGCAGCTTAGGATATAGTCATATTTCCTGCTGGTTAAGTGTTCTTAGTTTGTAAATGGAATTAAGTATATCAATATTTCATGGAGTTCTTCTCAGAACACCACTTCTTCCAGGTGTTTTGCCAGCTACACAAGATTGAAAACCACTAACATAAATGAACCTGTCATTAGTGGAATATGAGAGGGGATGTTCTTTAGCAGGATGGGAAGCCTCCCTTGGCACTGTCCCTGCTCTGATCAGCTGCCCTGCCTTCACCACAGGACAGAAAGAACAGTAATCAGCACTTCAGCGTCTTATCTCCGAACGGCTTACTACCCTGGCCTTAAGGCAAATTTAGCCTGAAGACACAGAACCATATGGGGGTCCAAAGAGATGTGATTATAGAATCAGACTGTATAAATATAAAATGAAAATTATACTCAAAGTCTAGAGATAAGACTACAGGGATTGAAAATTGCTAAGAAAATTAAGAAGGAACTCACATTAATAATTGTAGTTCTATCCTCTTAGCTGCTTTAAGAAAGTGTCTGTGTGTGTGTATGTCTTTTACATCAAAGTCCTTGAGAACTGTTTCTCAAACCCAAAAACCAAAACTCAATGCCATCAAGTCAATTCCGACTCATAGCGGCCCTATAGGACAGGGTGGAACTGCCCAATAGAGTTTCCAAGGAGCAGCTGGTAGATTCGAACTGCTGACCTTTTGGTTAGCAGCCGTAGTGCTTAACCACTGCCCCACCAGGGCTCTCGTTTCTCAAACAGAACTATATAAATAAAAGAAATTATAATCAATAGGTAAAAAAGAAAGTCAACCAATTCTAAAAAAGTATCTTCTTGATATTAGACTTATAAACAAAAATTATAAAATAAAAACAAAGGGCATAATCCTGAGTAGCGTTATAGACCTAAGAATAATTGCTCTGATACTAAAAATTGTGATGGTTGGAATTTTCAGTATTTGCATCTTCTAATAAAAAGAACAGTTAGCCAGAGGATTCTGAGCTTGTATAAAATACAAGGATAAGATATTCAAAATTATGTATTGATTCACTTGTGGATTATCTCCCGCCCATTTCCAAACTAGATTTGAAGGACTTCTTTTCTACACCAAAGCTGACTCTCTCTCTCTCATACTCTTATTCTTGCTAATGATGTAACAAGATCAATAAGGCTTGATAACTGCTTTCCTTATTGTCACTTGCTGCTTTTTAATAATTGAAGGTACTGACAACACCAACATCTTCTGAGTTTTTTAATCTACTTCTCTTCAGTCCTGTTCCAGCACATATTCTTGTAGTAGAAGATGCTTTTCTTTATACTTGTGTCTGCTTGTCCTTTCAGATTTTCTTGTACATTTTTACTTAGGTTTTACCTAGATTTATTGGTTTTCCTTGAAGGCAATTTTTCTTTTATCTTAAAATAAATTAATTTCAGAATCAAGGCTGGGGTTGAGAGGTAAAAGATAAAGAGGGCATTGGCATACCCTGCCCTCAAAGCAAGCCTTGTCAAAGATTTTAAAACAAAACAAAATCTTTTGTTTATAAAAGTGTGGTGAGATTGGTATCATACTTTGAGTGCTTTCCAACCTGAGGGGCTCACCTTCCAGCACTATATCAAGGTCCTGCTGCTATTCGTAAGGTTTTCACTGGCCCGTTTTTTTTTTAGAAGTAGATGGCCAGGTCCTTCTTCCTGGTGTGCTATTACTGCTATTGGCCTAAATGTGACAGAGCCTCAGATTTGCCCTCATGCTTTGACCGAATAATTTCAAGTCATGAAATGTGGTTTGAAAAAAATTTCAAAAACGTAAACAAAAATTAATATAAAAGCATTTTTATCTTATTGCTAGATATAATAGAAAAAATTAAAATAACATAAATGCCACCAATAAGTTTAAACACATTATAGTATATCTACATGGTATAATAATTTAAAGAACAATATATGAAGTATGATCCCATTTGGGTTTGTGTGTAGCTGCGTGTGCATCAAGAAGGAAATAAATAGAAATCCTAACAGTTTTTTTCTGGTATAAGCATTGTGATATTTCTATCTCCTTCCTTATTTTTTCTATACTCTCTAAATTTTCTACAAAATAGATTTTATTTTTATAATCAGGAAAAAAAATGATACTCTAAACCAGCCCATTCATGTTCTTAAGAATTAACTAGAATGCCCTATTCTCTGAACTACTCGGAGAGTTTAACCCTGGATTTACTTTTTGGGGGGTGGGGGTGGGGAGGAGTAATACCCCTCTAGGACTTGGCTTCAGCTTGGTTTTTCCTTCCCTACTCCTGCCATGGTTAGAGCTTGGCTGTTAACCAAAAGGTCAGCAGTTCGAATCCACCAGCTGCTCCTTGGAAACCCTATTGGGCAGTTCTCTGTCCTATAGTTGTCGCTGTGAGTTGGAATCGACTCAATGGCAACAGGTTTTTTTTTGTTTTTTAATTTTTGTTTTTTTTGGGGGGTTACTCTTGCCTCGGTGTTGCCAGCTCCTGAAGGCTGCATCCCTCTCTGTAGCCAATGCAGAACAATGGAAGTGTATAACTTTCTCTCTTCCATCAGTATTGCTACTCTCTGCCTTCTGCTGTTGCTCAGGCCTTAGCAACTAGGGCACTTTCTCTTTCCCTTTGTGCAGGCTTTGCCTTAGCAAACGTACTTCCTTTAATAATGTTCTTTTTTTCTCATCACCATGAAACTTCCAAGATCCAATTTTCTCCCTGGTACCCAGGCAAATAGAAGTTGTGGTCTCATCACAATTAAGAAAGAACCTTCTGAATTCTAAAGCTCGATCCTGATTATACTTTATCTGTTGATCCTCTTTGGTGCCTTTATGCAAAGATACTCAGCGAAACTTCAGTCCTTTGAATTTTTTAGCCACTTTATCGCATATATGTCAAGAGTTCCAAGGATATTCATACTCTTTGATGCAAATATTCTATTTCTGGGAATATAGTCCAAAGAAAAAACTCCAAAATATTCACCATAGCATTATTTATAATAGCCAAAATTAGAAGCAATAGAACTGATCTACAATTAAGAAATAATTAAATCAGGACCCATTCGTAAAATTGAAATATGTGTATGTATATATATATGCATATATATACACATACATGTATATATAAAACCATTAAAATCAATGATTAAGACTAGATAGTCTCAGACTAGAAAAAACTAGAAAAAAGCAGTACTTAAATAACTTTGAACCTAAATAAAAATGTACAAGAAAACCTGAAAGGACAAGCAGACATGATTATAAAGAAAAGCATCATTTGTCCCTCCTGTTAGCTGTTTCCGTTAACATGGAATGTGTCCAAACCCCAATCTAAAGATACACATTAACAGTTAGAAGTTGTAGTACTTGAAGGATCTTACAGATTACCTGTGGCCTGAGATGGAGTTTTCTTCCTTCCCACTTACCCTGTCCCAGCAGTTCAATGGTGTCCTCCTTCTATAGAGGACAAGGACACTTCAGTGTTCCGAACACAGCTAAGCATCTCACTTCCCTCCCATCCAAATGCCTCTTCTTTGAACAAAGCAAACTGCAAACTAGTATTTGTGACTGTCCCACCAATCGTCTGCAGTCCAGTGTCTCTCGCTGGGTCTACCGCACCCCTGAACTATTTCTGCACATCCATGGCTGTGTCTTGTACTAGGGAGTCAGCAAGGCTACAGGGACCTGGAAGTTCCAATTCAGCAAACCTCCCGAAGTCCCCGACGCATGGCGTCATCTGGCTCCTGCTGTGCCTCGGTTTCCCCATCTGTGATCTCCATGGTCCCTCTCATGGCTTCCTCTGAGAGGGCACCCTGCCTCCCGCGAGCACCAGGGGGCAGCACCCAGGCTGCCTGGGCGGCTGGTTCTGGGCTGGGGAGCTGGCTCCGAGCAGGGGAGACGCAGGGGGGACAGACCCTGCTGTAGGCTCCACGCAGCCCAATCCCGGGCAGCTCCTCGGCTGGTCCTTTCATCTCCCGTCCACCTGCCCTTCGTTTTCAATTAATTTTCTTTTCAAAAAACAAATGTATACCTCCTGGAGCTCATACCTCTTGTCTGGCACTGCCAGACGCCACCGCCCAGAGAGGTTTGACGAAGGCTGCCTTCGCTTTCACCTGAGGTTGCGTTTCCTCCACTACTAGCGGCTGCTCCGCTTATCATTCGTGCCACCCACATCACTACTGCCAGATCCACTGCCTCCTCAGTTCTCCGCTTGCTCCTTAGCTTGGCTGTTGTCTTCGTTCCGCTGCTGTTGTCTTGTGCTGCTGAGTCGATTCGGACTCACAGCGACCACGTTCGTTAAGGAGTAGAATTGCTCCATAGGGTTTTCTTGGCTGTGATCGTCACAAAAGCAGATCACCAGGCCTTTTCTTCAGCTGTGCCGCTGGGTGGGTTCAAACTGCCTACCTTTTGATCACCAGTTGAATGCAAATTGTTTGGGCCACCCAGGGGCTTTCTCTAGAATGTTGTTAAAATCTCTCATTTAGGGCAGCTAACCCTTTTTCTACCTATTTCTCAAGGTGCATCTACCTAAGACAAGACAGGAGTATGTCTCTTCCCTGCTGACACTTTGTCCTCTCCCTCTCCCAAGGCATGGCTGGAGAAGGGCAGTTCGTTTATCCTTAGGGAACTCAGAGTCAGTTGAGGCTAAAGCAGGGAGTAGAGCACTCTCTCATTCCCGCTCCGGGAACGCAGACCCCCCTGTAAGAGGTGTCTAAGTGGACAAGCAAACCCATATGCATCGCCACGAGGTCATTGTTGTATGCCACACAAATTATCTAGCCTTCCAGCAAGAGAAAAATCCCTCATTAGTGACACTTTCCTTAACCCCCAGGAGGCACATATCAACAGCCTTGAAGACATTCATTTGTGACCTTGCTTGACTTTTTTCCCAGGGCAGGCAACCTTTCCTTTTTAGGTCCAAGCTAAGAGTCTCTTAAAATCCTGAGCTGCTGTCGACTCCCAGGTCCCATATATGCACATTTTATTTTGAACTTTAGAAAAGAAGCGTTGGAGACAATACACTCAAATGATCATAGCAATGGTTAGAGCAGTGGAATTACACATTATTATTCCTTTTTCTAAATCCTTATTTTCCAAAATTTTATATTTACTTTTTTCAGCCAAAAAGTTAGAGGGCTAATAACCCCTGGAAGTATCAAGATTTCCTTACAATCAATCAAAAACCCCACACAAAATCGGAATATTTCTTCTCTTAGGTCTTTTTTTTTTTTTTTTCCCCTCATTTTCTGTCTTTCTCCTCTTTGTCAAAGACAGTTAGTTGTGGCAGCCCCCACCCGTCCAGTCCTCTTTCCATTCCTGCCTGAGGGAAGCCAAGTAGGGAAGCCACGCGCTGCCTTAAAAAAAAAAAAAAGAAAGAAAGAAACCCTCCGCGGCAGCCACAGGCACTAATGTGAGAAGCTGGAGAAAGGTGTCGTTTTTCACTCAAACTGACATTTAAGGTGTTTCATAAATATGAAATCAAACTTGAGGCTCCAGATGGGCTACCGCCCCCTCCGCCTTTTGCTGGAATGACATGCTATTTACCAGCCTCAGAAAGGGGACCGAGGGATGGAACTTCCAGATGATAAGTCACTGAGGAGAATGAGTGATGAGTGATGAGTGAACTGGTGATTTTTTCATACAAGAATCAGAAGAGTCACTGCACGGTGGACAGTGATCACCAGCGCGTACTGCAGCCACACTCAGGCTATGAGACGAGCAAGGTGGATACCTATCCTGTGCACTGCACAGAGCAACAGAACACGTCACGGCTTGTCACTCGTCCATGCATACAGGGAGGCACATTCAAGAGGGCCACTTTTATTCTGTGATCCTCTAGCAGCGTTTGTTCCTTACCATACATGCATCAGAAGAGAAGCATCACATGAAGCCGAATCTAAAATGGAGTTTTGAGGACACAGACATCTGCACGATCTTAAAATCAGAGCGTGGGGGTATTTAAGGGCCTTTTATGACTGCACAATCCCACCAAGTGCTTCCTAGACCACGGTTTTGGAGGTGAGCATGTGAAAGCCCTGTCTGCATCCCCATAGCCCTGTGAAGCTGATTGCTGCTCCAGTGACACCAAGCCATGCCCTGGAAATAAACAACAGCAACAAAATAAAACAGTTGTCATCTAGTCGACTCCAACTCATGGCAACCCCATGTGTGTCAGAGTAGGACTGTGCTTCAGAGGGTTTTCAGTGGCTGATTTTTTTAGAAGTAGATTGCCAGGCCTTTCTTTCAAGGTGCCTCTGGATGGACTCGAATCTCCAACTTTTTGGTTAGGTACAGAGTACATTAACCATTTGTACCTATCAGGGACTCCTGCCCTGGAAAGGTAACTCCTACTGTTATGCTGCAAAGCTGTGATATTCTCCCAAGTCAGAAGATGGAGAAACGCTCTCCGTGTTTCTGGAGGACTCTCAGGAATGCTTTGGCATTGGCCCCTGCTTTCCCCTTACAGCTCTGAAGAGCCTCAGTTTCCTGAAAAACAAAGGGAGACACAGCCCTGACTTGTTTCATACATGTTGTTGAGAGGAATCATGGAAATCAGTAAGAAATCACATTTCATTTATAGAAGGAATGTTTTGATGATGCCTATAAGCTTGTATTTTCTTCAGTCATCGAAAGACAAGAACTTGAGGTTCTGTAAAACAGTTTCTTCAATGAAAACATAGTGGTGATTTGCAGCTGCTAGCTGTAACAATGAACCATGTATTTCCCCTAAATGGGCAGAATAGGTTTTTCACAACAGGGCAGATTCTAGCTCACTTGGTCTAATTCTTTGCAGATGTCAGCTTTGTATGTACTTGGGCATACAGAGGAAAAGAGTCTTGCTATATTTCAGTAGAGTGAAGTTCATAACCAGCAATGTCCGAGAGTTGATCTGCCCACTTCTTCCAGGCACTCTTCTGCAAAATCGAGTCCTCCAGAGGAGACTTAAGGTTAGCACAATGTTAGGATAGAAAAAACTCTCTCCCTCTGCTCCTCCACAGACCAAGGACACAATAATCCTTGCCAAAGCAGCATCAATGTCTTCACCCAGCTCCAACTCTGGATTGCCTCACCCCATGCCACCATTGGGGGATCTGATCAGGGACAACATGCAAGCTTTGCACTCACCTCTGACCTAATGTCTCTTCGCAAACAAGGGGGAGAGCAGCTGCTGGGTCACCTAGACAAGCATTAGGAGAATCTGCAGACTCATCTATTCTAGTGGGATAAGGAAATGGAAAGGGGCAGGAAGGAGGACAGGAGGTAAGGGATAGGAATATCTGGCAGAGACTTTGGTGGGTTTTATTCCCCTCTTTCAGGTCTTTGGTTATCAGTGGTTCAACAGGGTGTTTTCAGATGCATGCCTTTCTCTCAGTTGGTTCCATACCGGTATCAAAATAAAATGTTCATTTAGAGAAGAACTGTGTTGCTTAGCTTGATTTAGTGTTGGCCTATATAACTTTAGATAAAATTCTTCTTGAATGGGCCCTTGAATTTCTAGCTTGCCAGGATTACTAACCCCAGACACATTGCCGTTTCCTTACATGCAGGCGTCTGTGGCAGGTATCCCTTGAGGGCTAGCTGAGAGAATCACTCAGGCATGCTTGGGCTAGTATCTCAGTAAGGCTCCACTACAAAGATGGGAAGAGGCATAATAATGCAGGGCATATGAGATAAAAACTTAACCCGATATAAAGAAAACAACAGATCATTTAAAGGGAATGAGTCTCTTCTCTGCTATTTAGGATCCTAATCATTTCATTGAGGCACTAGGTCATATGCTGGTAACTTCCATATTGGAAAAAATTCCAAGGCTCTAGCAAAAGAAAGTTCTATCTCACTGCTAAATTAAAACCTACATTCACATTAATTCAAAAAGCTTTTCTTAGTTGAATTCTGTGTGCTTAATCCTGCACTAGATATTGAATAGAATTTAAAAATATATACTTTCTCTTTCTACATATAATGGCATATATATGTTTGCTATGTGTTCCCGTGAAAAAATTAATTAATAGTATAAGGCAGTAAATAGAAGTCCTTAATTAGATCACATTGCAGATTTTTTTTTCCCCATAGTGCGTATGTCATCCCCTGTGAAGGACAATGGAAACAGAGTGGGAGTAAGTGGGTAGACTTCAGGGCTCATGTTGCTATCATAATGTAAAAGAGGATGCCTAGAAATGACTCTGGGTCCATAAGACATACCCCAAATTAGAAGGATTAGCTACAGTGGAGAAAACTCTAAAATTAAGTGCTTCCCCATAGCATGAAATTTTGATATTAAGCATCCACAGAACATGCAATATCAAGTGGGAACCAAGACAAGCAAATGACTTCAAAGAAGTCCTGTGATTATAGATATAACAGAAGGACAGTGGAACAAAATTGTGAAGATTCTAGGCTAAGGCAAAATGCACAATACCCAAGAGGCAGCAGTAGGAAAATCCAAAGGCTAAAGGCAGAACCTCACCACTAGGGCTGGTTTACAAGGCCTCTGAGAAAGACAGAAAAAAGCTAAAGTCCCAATCTTAAGAGATTGAGACAAGAAAAGATCTTCAAAAGATTTGGAGAACAAGACAGGGACCTAGTCACCAATACAAGGGTCCAAAGGAAGGAGGTGATCTCAGGAACAAGACAGTCTAGTCTAGTGACCAAAGGGCACGAGATTGGAGCCAGGCATGCAGCAATAGGAATTAGCATTTATATACAGCACTGTGTACTCTCAAAGGATTTTCACTCACAGTATCATTCTGTATGGCTTCTCAAGTCACCCACTTAATAAATGTATCTACTGTGTGCCAGGAACTGAGGCAGAGATGAAGCACCCAGGGATAAAGAAGGCATGGTCCCACTTAGGGGAGCACATCAAATGTGAAGGACTCATGATAAACAGACAAGATGAAATACAATAGTTCCAGAACATCACAGAGTCCCATAGAAGAAGCGAGGCCATCCCGTCCTGTGTTCTTTTCCTTACCCTTTGTTACTGAACAAAAAGCTCACAATGACATCCTTGGACTTGATAATAATGATTTACCATTATTCCACATACCAAAAAACTAAAATTTAAATTTCCATAAAAGTGAATATTTGATTTCCATCCCACAGGGCTACACTTCCAGCAAGGGAACATTTTAAAATTCTGTGGAACAGGCCCTACCGTGCAGCGCTCCAGAGGACTTGGGGGTGGATGGATTGGCTCTAATGAGCTGCGATGTGACTTGGATAATGTAGAGCTCTGAGAAAAGAGCTCATACAAGTGTTGGGTGATGAACTAAAGAAAAAAAAAGAAAAAGATGGAAACTTCAGCATCAGTGAACGTAGGAAAATTAAGATTATAAAGACATGGGGTTCAAGCCTAGGGGTACCCCAGCATCCTGGGAGCTATGAATAATTTGAACCCAGTTCCCCTCCTCCCAAATGTTCTGTTGCTAAGACAACAGGATGCTAGCAGACATATGCATGTGTCTGTTCCCTGCATGCTGTTGCCTAGCAACAGGACACAGCAGAGCCCGGCCTCTTGCTCTTTCCACCTATCCTGCTCCATCCATCTCCTTTACTTGCCAGTTGCTTCCTCTACCCCCAAGGCAAAGAAACAAGAAGTAAGAGAGTGCAAGAGGCTCCAAATCTGATCTTCTTGTCAACAGCCTATTCTCAACACAAGGAAAAAACTCAAGCCTGGCTTCCCTCGGCTTAACCCCTACACCATGAAGCTGCAGGATGGAAATTGACAATTACAGCTTAATGGAAACGAAAGGACGATTTGACGTTCTTAGTGTTTGAAACCCAGTCCTAGTCTGCAATTGCCAAAGGGATTTGGTGATAAGGAAAATAGTGAAAAACTGGAGCAAAATTTACAGAAGTGTTTCCTACAGGAATGGGACAGCAGAAGATAGGAGACAGACAGCAGAGAAAGAAGGGGGGAAGAAATGAAGGAGGAGGAAACAAACGGCGGAAAGGGGGAGGAAGAAAGACAGGAAAGGATGTTAATTCACAACAAATAATATCCTTCTGGAATATGACACTGTTTAAGCCGGAAAAAATCTTCAACATTATGTAGACTAGGATCTGATGCCTAAAATGATAATAATAGAGGTTACTGAGCTTCTTTTTAATACCAGGCATTGCATTAAGTGCTTTACATAGATCAGTGCCGTCTTCACAGTAACTCTGCAAGACAGATGTTAGGAAAGCTATTTTACAGCTAAGACTCAGAATAGTTAAGCAACTTATCCAAGGCCACACAGCTAGTAAAAAGGAAGAACCTATTAAAAATGGGTAGTATTCAAAACCAAATTAGTCTGACTCAAAATCCCACATGCTTTCTTGACATAAACTATGATAAATACCTGGGAAAACGTGTGTGGAGCTAGTGAAATCACACAAATTTGTGAAATTGGAGACCTTTTAAAGGAGCTCTAAATCTGCTTTGTATAACATTAAAGGAATGGCTTTTTCTTCAAGGCTTAAATGCAATAATTTGTGAAAAGGAAATCATCTTGCTAAGTGGGAAAGGAAAATCTCGTCCTTTAGTAAAGTATTCAGTGAGGAGGGTCCTTTTGAGAAAGTGAAGAAGGGAAACCACAGGGTTCCTCCCACTGAAAAGAAAGTTCAATTTTGGGAAATGCCTATGGAATTACGGTAAACTGTGTGTATAGCAACAGGTGTATACAGAAAGGCAAATGCTCCAGGAAGGTTAAATAAGCAAGAAACTTGGTTCCTCTGAAGCCCTGATGACTTCTAACATAGGACACTTTCTTAGCAGTAACACAACACCCTTGCTCTCTGTGAACATGGAGCAGAGCGCTGACAGCAGGGACGGACACACACATATTCAGTGACTTTTTCAGACCCTCAGACCTTCATGCAGAGATGTGCCCAAGCTGGCCCAACCGAGGCTTCAGCCAGGAACCCTACCAGTTACATTTATTTCTCATTCTAGAGGATGAGTTCAGGCAGGCTCAGCAAATCCCTTTGTCATAGTCATCAGTTTCCAAGGTAAAGGACTCCTTCTAAATATTATTAGGACCAAGCTGACCCTATCGGACCACCAGTGTCAAGACCTTGGTGTCCAACATGGGCACATCAGGGTAACAGATGAATAGCCCCAGTCCCTCCCCAAATGACACCGTCATCACCACCATGATCATCACCACCATCACCATCAGCAGCAGCATCATCATAATTTCACATGTGATATCATCTTCCAAAAAAACTTGTTTTTCTTCAAGATCAGTGCCATATACCTCCTGTGTAGAGCACAAACCAGAGTGGAAATGTGAAACAGGCTTTCCTGCTTTTCTAGATAGACTTGTATGAAATAACTATGTTGCAGAGCTCTACTTTGCCTATAATGTGTAACACAATGTGCAAAGACTACTAATTGTCCCACAATATCTACTCCTTCTTTCGTATCCATTGCCATCAAGTTGATTCTGACTCGTGGCAACCCATGTGTTACAGAGTAGAACTGCTCCATAGGGTTTTCTTGGCTATAATCTTTATGGGAAGGAGCCCTGGTGGTGCAATGGTTAAGCTGCTAACAGAGAGGTCGGCAGTTAGAACCTACCAACAGCTCTGCAGGAGAAAAGATTGGTGATCTTCTCCTATAAAGATTACAGACTAGGAAACCCTATGGGGCTGTTCTACTCTGTCATATAGGGTCACTATGAGTCGGCACCAACTCGACAGTACCTAACAACAACAACATGAGTCAGAATCCACTCACAACAACAACAACTCAACAACAATCTTTATGGAATCAGTTTTCCAGACCTTTCATCTGTGGAGTTGTTGGGTGGGTTCAAACCATTGACCTTTAGGTTAGCAGCTGATCACAAACTGCTTGTGCCACCCAGGCTCTTCCCTTTCATAGCCACAGAATTTTTAGCTAGGCACATGTTCATACAGACTAAAGTCTGGTCAATGACTTATAAGTGGAAGTGTTATATGTCCAATTTTGAAACTCCTTAAGAGACAAATATTGCAGAAACTTTGCCTGTCTTCTTTCTTGTTGCTTCTCCTTCCTTGACTCTGGGAATGTGGAGGATCTCATCTTGGATCAGGAGAGGGAGAGCCATACCTAGGCATGGTAGAGTAAGGAGCTAGCATGAGCCTAGGTCCTTGAGAACACAATCGAACAAAGCCACTATACCAACTCAGAACTGTGTACTACTAAGTTTTATACGAGAGAGAAGTAAGTTTCTATCTTTTTAAAGCCCCTAACTTTTTTTTTGATTTTATTGTTACTTACAGCCAAATCCAATCCAAGGTAATACATAGAGATTATGGCATAGGTCTTGTGGCCTAATTGGCATCTAGGCAGGTAATAATTTGAATGACCTATAACAGAGAAGAAATCCTGAATCAAAACGAAGATCTGAATCATCCCAAGGTGAGATTCTTTCATCCCTCACTGGTAAATATAAAGAACCCTTGTCATTTTCATTAAAGACATTATTTTTCTTGTGGCGTACAGAATAATATGTTCTCTTCCAAAAAAAGAGATATTTTATTCCACAAGCCCATCCTTTAAAGTTCCTACGCCTCTCACTGAGGAGAGAGCCCCATCAGGTCCTCCTTGAGCACACACCCAAAAGGCACACCCGAGGTTGCTGTGTGTCCTAGCATTCCAAGAAGTGACATCCAAAAGGTCTTGTCTCCATAGCCCTTGTCCTGACAACAAAGCACACATTGGGGTTGATGATGTAACCGATCATCCACAAAAGAGATGAATATAAGATATGACTTAATGATATTTTTCAATGTTTAAAGGAAATTGGAATATACATTGATCTACAATAGAAATACAATGCCAGCCACAAATGTGAACCACATATGTAATTTTAAATTTCCTAGTAACTATAATAAAAAAGCAAAAAATGAAATTAATTTTAATAATATATTTTATTTAATGCAATATACTAAAAATTTTATAAATATATATAAATATACTGATATATTTGACATTATATTTTTTTACAAAGTCTTCAAAACCCAATGTGTATTTTATGTACTTACAGATTTCAGTTTGGACTAGCCACATTTCAGCAACCACTTATGGCTAGTGGCTACCATATCTGATATTATAGATACAGATTGTGCCACTAATTGGTTAGTAGAAATAATAACATCATGGAAAGGCCATGGGCCTCTAAAGTTTCATGAGCCCAACCAAGGCCACTGCTGTTCAGTCATAATTTTATCTAACCACAGAAGGTGAAGGTGAATATTTGTAAGTACCTAAAGAGATGGTTTGGAGACCTGGTGGCATAGTGGTCAAGAGCTTGGCTGCTAACCAGAAGGTTAGCAGTTCAAATCCACCAGCCCTTCCTTGGAAACCCTATGGGGAGGTTCTACTCTGTCCTATAGGGTAGCTGTGAATTGAAACCAACTCGACGATACCTAATAACAACCACAAAGAGATGGTTTATGCAACAACTACTACTCACAATCATTTGTTCAAACCTTAACTACCAAGAGGCCTGCCTTTTGTCTTAATCTTACATCTATAACTGCATTTAACCCTATTCTTCCAGCTCTGTCTTCCACAGAGGAGAACACAGGGGACCAAATCCTCCACATAATAACCCTCTATGGTAGGAAGCATAGAATGCCAGAGACGTTCTCAACTTACCAAGGTGCAAATATGGTGGTGATTTAGAGGGGCTGAATCCAGATTTCAAAGCACTAAGCCTCAGCGTTTCCTTCTGCCAGCTCACCCACACTACCTCCATTTTCCAGTTTGGTTCTAAGGCCAAGGACATTGTGAAAGCTTTTCTTCAACCACAAAGCAATGCTGAGTGCAACTTCTGACTCAAGGATCTACTTAAAACCAAGAAAACCAAACCCAATGACATGAGTTAATTTTGACTCATCGCAAACCCACATGTTTGGAACTGCTCCATAGGGTTTTCAATGGTTGTAGTCTTACAAAAGTAGATCACCAGGCCTTTCTTTCATGGCACCACTAGGTGGATTTGAACCACCAACCTTTTGGTTAGTAGTCAAGCATAAACCACTTGTACCACCCAGCAGCCCTGGGGTCTATTCAGACCTATTAAAAAGAAAAATTTGGAGAAAAAGAGGAAAAGGAAGAGGAAGATGAAGAGAAGGTGGAAGAGGAGGAAGCATAAAGAGTAAGAAGCAGAAGAGGGGGTAGAAGAAGGAGGAGGAATGTGCTGTGCCGTGTAGGAAGTAGTCACATGATTTGAAGGCTAACGTTGGAAGATAAACCTGAGAAAAAATATCTACTTTGCCTACCTGCATGGTTGGAAATTCAAGCATCACTAATTTATTTATTTGAGCTAAACCAAGAGTTCATGCATACCCAGCTAACATGCAAATAACCCTAGAAAGTAACATACCAAACCTTCAAGTCTTACTAAAATTTAATTCATCAAATGCAAGCAAGTTGGTCACCTAAGCACACCCTGGGAAGGCAGACACAAATATGGCAAGCTGACATGCAGGGTGGGAAAGATCTTGGAAGTGAGAGGCCCCAGTCATCTAGACCTTAGTGTGCTGACCCGGAACACCCGGGTTAAGAGGCACTTGAAGCAGCAGAGGAAGTCAACAAGAAGGCAGAGACCATTAAACCCTAACCCTTTCCGATGCCCAGGTGTGCACGAAAGCAGCCATTCACAGAACTCCCACTATTTCCCAATCAGTAAAACTACAACAGGTCCTTTTCTCCACTGATTCTCCAACATTTTTTTCCTAACTCCTATCTGAACTTTCATCACTTTACTGTGAATGTGCTGCTTTGAGTTGTCTGTCCTTACTTCTTAAAGCTATAAAGAATGTGACATGTCATTGTCATTTCAATTCTCATGTTTTATTAAGATCACCTTCTCCTCCTTGGGCCCAATAAGCTTCTGGTCTTACTTGGCCCAATAATAATGAAATAAGCCACCAACTTTTTAGACTTTTAAATTTCAACTGCTCAGTCAGTCAAAAGTCAGTGCTTGTCCATAGCCCAGAAATTTATAATACCAGGAAACGTCTGTTGTTGTTATTAGATGCCGTAGAGTCTGGTCCGACTCATAGCGACCCTATATACAGTAGAATGAAACACTGCCCGGTCCCGAGCCATCCCCACAATTGTTGTTATGCTTGAGCCCATTGTTGCAGCCACTGTGTCAGTCCGTCTCCTTGAGGGTCTTCCTCTTTTTTGCTGGCCTTCTACTTTACCTAGCATGATGTCCTTCTCCAGGGACTGAATCCTCCTGAAAACATGTCCAAAGAATGTGAGATGTAGTTTTGCCATCCTTGCTTCTAAGAAGCATGGTAGTTGTACTTCTTCCAAGATTGATTTGTTCATTCTTTTGGCAGTCCATGGTATATTCAATATTCTTCACCCACACCACAATTCAAAGGCATCAATTCTTCTTCTGTCCTCCTTACTCATCATCCAGCTTTCGTATGCATATGGGGCGATTGAAAACACCATGGCTTGGATCAGGCGCACCTTTGTCTTCAAGGTGATATCTTTGCTTTTCAACACTTTAAAATGGTCTTTTGCATCAGATTTGCCCAATGTAATGCGTCTTTTGATTTCTTAACTGCTGCTTTCGTGGGTGTTGATTGTGGATCCAAGTAAAATGAAATCCTAGACAGTTTCAATCTTTTCTCTGTTTATCATGATGTTGCTTGTTGGTCCAGTTGTGAGGATTTTTGTTTTCTTCATGTTTAGGTGTAATCCATACTGAAGGCTGTAGTCTTTGATTTTCATCCGTAAGTGCTTCAAGTCCTCTTTACTTTCACCAAGCAAGGTTGTGTCATCTGCATATCACAGGTTGTTAATGAGTCTTCCTCCAATCCTGATGTTGCTTTCTTCTTCATATAGTTCAGCTTCTCAGATTATTTGCTCAGCATAGACATTGGGTAAGTATGGTGAAAGAATACAACCCTGTCGCACACCTTTCCTGACTTTAAACCACGCAATATCCCCTTGCACTTTTCGAAGGACTGCCTGTTGATCTATGTATAGGTTCCTCATGAGCATAACTAAGCATTCTGGAATTCCCATTCTTTGCAATGTTATCCATAATTTGTTATGATCCACACAATCGAATGCCTTTGCATAGTTAATAAAACACAGGTAAACATCTTTCTGGTATTCTCTGCTTTCAGCTAGGATCCATCTGACGTCAGCTATAATATCCCTTGTTCCATGTTGTCTTCTGAATTGGGCTTGAATTTCTGGCAATTCCCTGTCAATATACCACTGCAGCCACTTTTGAATGATCTTCAGCATAATTTTACTTGTGTGTGATATTAATGATATTGTTGGATAATTTCTGCATTCCGTTGGATCACCTTTCTTTGGAATAGGCATAAATATCGATCTGTTCCAGTCAGTTGGCTAGGTAGCTGTCTTCTAAATTTCTTGACATAGGCAAGTGAGCACTTCCAGCACTGCATTCGTTGGTTGAAACGTCTCAATTGTTATTCTGTCAATTCCTGGAGCCTTATTTTTTGCCAATGCCTTCAGTGCAGCTTGGACTTCTTCCTTCAGCGCCATTGGTTCCTGATTTTATGCTTCCTCCTTAAATGGTTGAATGTCGACCAACTCTTTTTGGTATAGTGACTGTGTATTTCTTCCATCTTATTTTGATGTTTCCTGAGTCTTTTAATATTTTCCCTGTAGAATCCTTCAGTATTGCAACTTGAGGCTTGAATTTTTCTTCAGTTCTTTCAGTTTGAGAAATGCCGAGCGTCTTCTTTCCTTTTGGTTTTCTATCTGCAGGTCTTTGTACATGCTCTTGTAACACTTTACTTTGTCTTCTCAAGCTGCCCTTTGAAGTCTTCTGTTCAGCTCTTTTACTTCCTCATTTCTTCCTTTTCCTTTAGCTACTCAACGTTCAAGAGCAAGTTTCAGAGTCTCTTCTGACATCCATTTTGGTCTTTTCTTTCTTTCTTGTCTTTTTAATAACCTCTTACTTTCTTCATGTATAATGTCCTTGATGTCATTCCATGACTTGTCTGGTCTTTGATCATTTAGTGTTCAACACATCAAATCTATTCTTGAGGTGGTCTCTAAATTGACGTGGGATATACGCAAAGTCATACTTTGTTTCTTGTGGACTTGTTCTAATTTTCTTGAGCTTCAACTTGAACTTGCATATCAGCAGTTGTTGGTCTGTTCCGCAATTAGCCCCTGGCCTTGTTCTAACTAATGATATTGAGCTTTTCCATCATCTCTTTCCACAGATGGAGTCGATGTGATTCCTGTTTATTCCATCTGGTGAGGTCCACATGTATATTCACCATTTATGTTGTTGAAGAAAGGTATTTACAATGAATAAGTCATTGGTCTTGCAAAATTCTATCATGTAATCTCTGGCATCATTTCTATCACCAAGGCCACATTTTCCAACTATCAATTCTTCCTTGTTTCCAACTTTCACATTCCAATCACCAGTAATTATCAGTGCATCCTGATTGCATTTTCAGTCAATTTCAGACTACAGAAGTTGGTAAAAAATAATCTTCAATTTCTTCATCTTTGGCCTTAGTGGTTGGTGCATAAATTTGAATAATTGTTGTATTAACTGGTCTTCTTTGTAGGCATATGGATATTATCCTACAGCTTTGTACTTTAGGATAGATCTTGAAATGTTCTTTGTGACGATGAATGTAATGTCATTCTTATTCAAATTGTCATTCCCTGCATAGTAAAGCATACGATTGTCCAATTCAAAATGGCCAATACCAGTCCATTTTAGCTCACTAATGCCTAAGATATTGATGTTTATGTGGTCCATTTCATTTTTGATGCCTTCCAATTTTCCTAGATTCATACTTCATACATTCCACGTTCCTATTATTAAGGGATGTTTGCAGCTGTTTCTTCTCATTTTGAGTAGTGCCACATCAGCCAGTGAAGGTACCAAAAGCTTGACTCCATCCACGTCATTGAAGTTGACTCTACTTTGAGGAGGCAGCTCTTCTCCAGTTGTATTTTGAGTGCCTTCCAACCTGAAGGGCTCATCTTCCGGCTCTGTATCAGACAATGTTCCACTGCTATTCATAAAATTTTCACTGGCTAGTTCTTTTCAGAAGTAGATCACTGGGTCCTTCTTCCTAGTTTGTCTTAGTCTGGAAGCTCAGCTGAAACCTGTCTGCCATGGGTGACCGTGACGGTTTTTGAATACTGATACCGGTGGCATAGCTTCAAGCATCACAGCAACACGCAAGCCGCCACAGTACGACAAACTGACAGACACGTGGGGGAGGAAAGGTCTAACAGTTGAAAATAAAGGAATGGATGTTTATCACTTCATAGTTCATGAGATGTCATTCATTCAGTCATTCAACAGCTATGAATGAGCACTTACTATGTGCCCAGCACAGTAAGAAAGAAACATAATAGCACACACCTGTATCAGATTCTGTCCCAGAGGTGTCTCCAAGGTAGAAAGAGGGGCCCAAAAGACATGACAGGCTGGGATCCTGGTCTCTTCCTTCTTCACATTTCTCTGTATTTCTCTCCCCAGGTGTTCTTCTCAGAGGGAGGAACGATATTCACCAGTCAAAAATATATAAGCAGCTGTGCTTCCCTGTTAGAAAGCAAAGAATGAGGATAGGGAAGATAGGGGAGGAGGAAGCGTTAGCAGAAAATTAGAATCAGAGCTGATTTGAAGTCCTCGTTTTGCAGTTATTATCAAGCAGGGAATTTCCTTGAGGTAAAACTAGATCAATTCACCTTTTTGGTGCATGTGTTACCCACTCTTCCCCCACGCAAGTACAGTGGAATAGATAGGAGCACTTTTAAGTGCAGGCACCCCACCCAATGTCCGTACAAATGTAGCGTCACTCTCAGATGTCTGTGGAGCCCAAGGCTCTGGCAGCAACCTTTGGGCTAACAGGCAGATACTGGAATGGTCTCAAATGTTCTTATTAGAGGAATAGGTCCTCTGTGTGCTAGCCCTGTATTTGATCATATTTTTTTCAGTGATGTCCACCTCCATTTCTGACACATGTTCTTGACAGTATAGAGAGAGAAAAGGCTCCAATGCATTACATAAATCACATTTTAGAATCCTAATATGCACTTCAAGGTGTGTTCCTCTTAGATAAACATGCAGTCTATTTGCATTTAATTTTTCCACACAACCCCTGCGAGAAAGTGAGCCAAATTCGTAATCAATTAACATGATCTTTGCTCACTCACTTATTAAAATACACCAAACAGTTAATTCCCTTTTCTGTTGGGAGCTCTCACTGGCTCTACGCAGCCTGAATGTTAAACAGCTGCTCTGCATATGTATGCCAGGGTATGCCCAGGCTCCTGGACTACCGCAGAGCCATCAGTGGGTAATTGTTTCAAACCACTCAAAGCAAGTCCCTGAAATGAAAGAAATCTGTTGATCTGACGGCCAACGGATGATAAATGAGATCTAAAGATTTCAAAAGGACCCAGTGCAGTTGACCAAGCCACCTTCTTGCTCCCACCCCCCCTACTTAGATAAGAGGGAAGAGAGCAGTGTTAAATACTCTTCACTGAAAACACTCCTCAGCATTCCTCCTGCTACCATATGAGACCATTAGACAGCCCTGGTGGTGCAGTGGTTAAGAGCTCATCTGCTAACCAAAAGGTCTGCAGTTCGAAACCACCAGATGCTCCTTGGAAACCCTATGGGGGAGTTCTACTCTGTCATCTAGGGTCGCTATGAGTTGGAATCAATTCGACAGCAATGAGTTTTTGGTTTGGTTATTCCCATTCTACCAAGAGTCAACCTCTCAGTGTCTCTGTCTCTGTCTCACTCTTTTTCACTGGACAAATCTTCCTCCTCTTTAGCAGGTCCAGAGGCTGATATCAGGTCCCTAAATAAATTGGTACTGGAGGGAAGCCAACAGATTTTATAGGTCAATCCCCTCTCTTTGCAGGTGAGGAAACTTGGGCCTCAGCAGCTATTCGGTGGCCAAACTAACCATTAGCCAGGTTTCTCAACTCCCAGGGTAATGTCCTATTCCCTCTAGGCCTCTGCCTAGATCCAGTTATGGAAGCTATAACCTAGCACAAAGCTTGATTTAATTTTCCTGCCCTGGAGTAGAGTACGAATGCTAGGCTTTTCCCTGATGTTCAAGCCATTTTATCTCGATTTCCATTAATTTTTTTTCACTCATTCCTTGAATAATCACTTATAGAGATTCTATTTCATGCCATGCACTGTGGTAAGGATTTGGAAATATCAAAAATGAATTAATAACAACAAAATAAATAAAATTATATAAAAATGAATTAAAACTTTTCTGTATGGTGGAGAATACAGATAGATAATGAGATAATTAAATTACAATTCAATAACTGATAATCGAGATATTTACAGAACAATGAAAATGCATAGGTTTGGGAACTAACAAGGAAACACCTATCTAAAGCAAATAGTGGATGCTCCATAGATGAAAGTTTAGGTAGTACGGTGGTTAAGTGTTTGGCAGCTAACCAAAAGGTCTGCAGTTTGAATCCATCAGCTGCTCCTTGGAAACCCTACGGAGCAATTCTACTCTGTCCTGTAGGGTCACTATTTGTTGGAATCAACTGTACAGCAATGGGTTTTTATACAGTAGTTAACAAATGTTAGTTTGTTAACCAACTGTCTCAGGATTTTCTATGGAGCTTTATAAATATATATATATATACATGGCTCCAGACTCTACATTTTTAATTGTTCCCTAAGATGTTCACTGCACAGGAATTTTTAGGATTCAATGCCTGTAGTAATACAGGAAAAGAAACAATTCCTGAGGAGCTAGGAAGGCTTCACAGAGGAGGTAATGTTCAAACGAAGTCTTACAAGGTGTCATGGATTGAATTGTGTCCCCCAAAAACGTCCGTCAACTTGGCTAGGCCATGATTCCCAGTATTGGGTGATTTCCACCGTTTCGTCATCTGATGTGATTTTCCTATGTGTTGTAAGTCCTATCTCTATGATGTTGATGAGGTGAGATTAGCAGCAGTTATGTCTATGAGGCAAGACTCAATCTACAAGATTAGAGAGTATCTTAAGCCAATCTATTTTGAGATATAAAAGAGAGAAGTAAGCAGGGAGACAGGGGGACCTCAGACCTCCAAGAAACAAGAGACAGAATAGCATGTCCTTTGGTCTTTGCACTGAGAAGGTCCTCCGCTGGGGAAGATTGGTGACAAGGACCTTCCCCCAGAGTCCCCAGAGAAAGAAAGCCTTCCGCTGGAGCTGACACCCTCAATTTGGACTTCTAGCCTCCTAGGCTGTGAGAGAACAAATTTCTCTTTGTTAAAGCTATCCACTTGTGGTATTTCTGTTATAGCAGTACTAGATGACTAAGATACAACATAAGCCAGGCTTCAGGCAATTATTTGCAGGATTATATTGAGGAAAAGGAATTTCAATTTTTCTATAGCTTTTGGTAGAACTAGGACCAGTTTATGAAAGTTAGTATTTAAAAAGAAGTTTAAAAAATGCATAGCCCACTCTGGGAGGCAAAGAACATCTATCCCTGGAAGCTTTCAAGCCAGGCTTGTTGAATAAAGCCCCTGGGTCTTTTCTACTTGGGCAGATATTCTCCACCATCTACTGTGTCTGGTATACTACAGACGCTGAAATGACATCTGTCAATGAATGAGTAATAAATATAATTGAGGACATGAATCAATTAATGGGCAAGTATAATTGATATATTTTTTTAAATATTGAAGCCAGAATTTACATCTACCTCTATTACTTCCTGTTAAAAATCTGAGATCAAGGATTGGGTCTTATGCATTTTTGAGAGCTCATTATCAACTAGCTTTTCACACAGGATATGCTCCAAAAAGTTTACGGAGTGTTGATTGAATTCCTCTTAAATCCCACCTTGTTATTTTACCCACTGTTTCTGGATTTTAAGACTCTTGTAGCTCAATTCTGGCCAAGGATTAGTTTAGAGGATTAGTTTAGAGGATTTGAGCTCTGAGATCTCTTCAGACTCTGAAATCTGTGACGTTATGAATGGACAGAATTTCTATGAATTTAATAAAATCAAATTGGATCTATTGAAAACACTAATGGCAATCTACTTATCCTCAGAGGGAAACCTCAGGGAATGAAAAGGAAGCTGTTCTCTGTGGCACTTACTCCTGTTGAATGAACAGGTGCTGAACTCCTCCTCTGTGCCAGGAATAGTCACAGAGGAGAGCAAGGCATGACCTTGCCTTTAAGAGTTCACCGTTTAGTATCAACTACTGGTAGTCGGAATCAACTCAACGGCAACAGGTTTGGTTTGAGTATTGCTATTATCCATTAGATACCTATTCCTTTCGCCAAACAAACACAGGCTTTGCTTTTTGGAACTAAAGGAAAGATGCTCCCCCACCCCTTTTTTTTTTAACTCTTCAGAGTTATTATGTGCCAAAAAATGTGCTTAGACTAAATTAAATAAATAAATATTGAATATTCTCCTTACACAGGTCCTTGGGTGGTGCAAATGCTTTGCGCTTGACTACTAACCTAAAGGTTGGTGGTTCAAACCCACTCAGCAACGCCACAAAAGAAAGCCCTGGCAACCTGCTTGCATAATGATTACAGCCAAGAAAACCCTACAGAAAAGTTCTACTCTGTAACACATGGGGTCGCCATGAGTCTGAATCAACTCAACGGCAATGTTTTGTTTTGTTTTTTGGTTTATTCTCCACGCAAGAGAAGAGCATTGTTTCAGCTCTCACTAGGTTTCTTATTCAATCCAAGACTTCTAAAGCCAAAGCCAATCAAACAGAGGGTAGATGGCCCTTTATACTTAAGTCTTAAGCATAGATGTGTGAGAAAGTGATCGGGAGATGGGGAGAGAAAGCCTTAAGGACTCAGGCTCTGCATTCCTAACACAGAATCAGGATGGATACACACACACTCACTCCTCAATAGCTAAAGAAATGACCATTTGCTGTCCTCTACTCTACCTCTCTAACTCCAGAACCGTTACCTCATGGACCCCAATTATCATCACCAATTCAATGACTTGAAATTCCTACTCTTTTTCTGCAAATAAAGAATAAAAAGGCTCTGATCCTTTCTTTCTGCAGGTGCCTACCATCCACCTGAGTGCAGAAATGTACAACCTAAAAAGAGACAATTTGTTTTTGCACAAAACAACAAAGTTTTAAAGAGCTACATTTTCCATTCAGGGGTGAAGATAAGTTCCTTATTAAACAAAATTAAGTATTTTCTATCCTTTTATCCTTTTCTCTTGAACCCCTTTCAGGTTCAAATCTAATTTTTTTTTTTTTTTTGAGAACTACCAAATTGACTCTAAGAGAATAATTGCTAAGGCGTGAAAGTACCGCCTTTTCCTGGAAACAGGCTGTGCTGTGGGTCGTTTCTTAATTTTCACTCTATTAGGGTAATTTCCTGCCACTGTAGGTTTTTTTCCTGTGGCACCTCCTGCATGCTGGTACCCTGGCTCCTTCACAGCTGCTTTGTCAAAACAGACAGAAAAGGGACCATTAACCTCTTTGTGGAAATAGTCAGATGCAACAATGCCACAGCCACATTAGCCTGCAAGAGGGTGAGGACGGGGAAGGAACCAAAGTCAGAGCATGGGATGGCTGGTCACCCCGAAGAACTTGGTTGCTGCAGCTATTTAAACTGCAACAGCATGATTTATAAACTCCCTGTCCTAAAAGACAACAAACAATTAACAAATAAACTAAAAAGTAAATTTTGCAAAAATGTTCAGCTTTCCCATGTTAATCAAGAAAATTCAAGTTTAAAAAAGAAAAGATACCTTTTTTTTTTTTGCCTCTTAGCAATTTTTTTAAACAATAAAATCAGATATTGATGAGGGTCCAGTGAAACTGATATTCTCGTACCATACAGATAGTTTTGCAAATTTGAACAACCATTCTGGAAAGCAATTTTGCAACAAGTACTAATGGCCATAAAAATATTCATGCTTTTTGACCTAGTAATTCTACTTATTGAAGTCTATCCTAATAAAAATGTAGAAAAAGCTGTACACCCAAATATATTCATTGCACTTCTATTTATAATAGTGGAAAAATTATGAAAAAATATACGTCTATCGATAAATAATTGGGTGAATCATGGTCTGTTGACTGAGTAGAACATTAAAAATGCCAAGATCAGCACCTAGCACATAGTAGGTGCACAATGCCGAATGTGCAAAAATGCTTATGAAATAAAATTAAATGGAAAATTCTGATACAATGAAAGTGTGTGCTTACAACTCTGGAGAGTATGTATAAGAAAAAAGAAAGTTTATTTTCTAAATTTTTAGTAATGTACCTTTTAATACTTTCACACTATAGTAAATATATATATATATATAAATGAATCAACTTGTTTCCCTGGATGTCAGTCACCCCATTAGGCCATAGGGCAAATAGATGTATTGTCACATATCTCTCTCATTCAAACCAGCCTCAACAATAAAAAGAAGAGGCATAAAGTTCACAAAAGTGAGGAAAGAAGAGTTCACAAGGCTTATAGACAGACCCAGAAGATGATCAGTACAAAGTCTTTGAATTTCAGGTGGACATGATGAAGAAGCATTGAGTAGATCTTGCCTGGACCAAGCCAAACCTCATGGTGCAAGTTTCTACTGTTTCAAACCTAGCTTGGCAGTTGAGACCGCAGTGTGGATGCACAGATAGCTAGGGAAGATGACATAAGAGCCACAGAGTGAGCATCAATAGGCTCTTCTGTCAGGAGCTTAGAATCAACTCTAGAAGCATGGTACCCGAGCTTGATGCCATGGACAATCCACTGGGTTGGATCCAGCTCTGCATTCCTTTAACAGTGGACAACTTGCCATCAAGTGGTCTCTGACTCATGGCGACCTCATGTGTGTCAGAGTGGAACAGTGATCCATAAGGTTTTCAATGACTAATTTTTTTCAGAAGTAGATCACTAGGCCTTTCTTCTGAGGTGCCTCTGAGTGGACTTGGATCTCCATCCTTTTGGTTAGCAGCAGCGCACATTAACCATTTGTGCCACCCATGGACTCCTTTAACTGTGGAGTTTTGGGTAAATCATGCACCTCTCTCTGAATCTTAGTGTCCTAACTGGTAAAATGAGCAGAGCAATCCTTGCCCCAGCTACCTCACAAGGCTGTCGTAACAATCAAAGGAACAAATGTACTGGTGTGTAAGCATCTTGTGAACCATGATGTACCATGTACCAGTAAGAGATGTTGCTCATCAGGCAGAGACCTCATGTTGCTCATTCTGGAGTTGCCAATTGTGGAATCTACCTAATTGGAAACCAAAGAAATCTCTGTGAATTCCTAACCTTTGAATGAAAATCACAAGCCTCCTCCAGCATTCCATTATTACCCTATGATTTTTACATGGAACAAAACTATATAAAACAATGACTGACACACAAAAACCTCCATATAAATAGTGGCATTCACTGACAATAGGCTCAGAAGTGCAAGATTCCACTTTCTTCCTGCCCTCAAGTCTAGAAATACCATCAGCACCACTGCAAAGCTGTTCTTTCTACCAATGAATATGAAAGCCCAGTTGATAGTAGTTCACAGTTAGTGGACTTGAGCAAGTTAAATAGAGAAACCCTGGAAGAGCTTCAAGAAAGAGGAACATCAGTTATTTCTGAGACACAGGAAGTAACATAGAATCAATGACTTCCACGTACATTGGAAACTTCTCAAGAAGCATTCTCTGGAAATGTGTTCTTTCTACCAAAGGTTAATGTGAGCTATAAAACTTGTCCTACCACCAAGTACAGCCAAGATACAGAGGACACATACAGCAGCATCATTCCTAGGGAGTATCTTTTGCAGAAAGTGCACTGAAGGTGAAAGTGCACTGTCAATAAATATTTGTTGAGTATCTTCTAGGTGCTGGGACATAACAGCTTATAGTCTAGCCCCCTCAGACCTGATATTGTGCAATCTGTATGGTAGCAAATTAAGAACATAGAAATATAGTTTATGAAGTTTTGCAGTTAAAGTCTAAATTCTTAGTGGTCATAGAGAGACTGAGAATTCTCTGTTGTTAAGTGCCTCCAAGTAGATTTTTTAACTTATAGAGATCTACTGCTAGAATAAAATCACCAATGCAAAGGATTTCCCATTCTGAGATAAGATATACGTAATATAGGATAAAGAAGTGAATACAAAGGCTGCAAGACGTATCTGTAGATTTGTTTCTGTTAGCATATACTCCTTTCAAGTGACACAAGTGAGAATCCTTTTCATTTGCTTATCTACCCTCCCCTACCCCAGTCTATGTATTTTCAGTGAAGCTGACTCCACCCTCAGATACAGGAGAGGAGCACGTGACCTGGGCTAAGCGCATCAGCACACTCCAACCCCTGGCCACAGTGACTGGTCCAGGGATGGATACTACACCCATATCATGTCAATCAAGCCAAAAACACTCAATTAATTCTAAGACTTTCATTGGATGTATTGGGGAAATGTCCCTGATTCCTTTCCCTCTGAAGATGAGCAAGAGAGAGCTCCTGTAGTGAATCTGAAAATGAGTGGGGGTCTAAAAACAAACCTAGGTGTGAGGACGTGGGGTGAAGTGGAGGAAGAGAATCACATTCCTGGTGACAGCATGTGCGCCCTGGATCAGCCATACCGAAAGCCCCATAGGTGTTCAGTTACAGGAAGCAGCAAATTCTCTTTTTTAATTAAACCAATTTGAGTTAGGTATTCTGTCGCTTGTAATGGAAAGCACTGTCACTGAAACAAAGGACAACTTGGAGCCCAAACACAAGAAGTAGAAGATGGCTTGGTCAAGTAATTCATCAGTTCCTTTAAGAAGAGGAATTGGACTTAATGCTAGAACAATCCTGCATGTTATTGGAGTTTATGGTATGTATTCATGCTTAAATTAACTTTTTTAGGAAGCTCTGAGTCTATCCTAGTGTAAGTTTACTCATTCTCAGTCAACAACCCCTATTGTCATTATAGTATCCTGTGTGAGAAAACCTTTACAGTTATTATTTAACTAAAATAGGTAGTCTCTACTGTCGGGTGCAGTTAAAATTCTGGTGCCCAGAGTAGGCAGACATCATAAGAAGCCCATTATGAAACACTGCATCTTCCTGAATTAGGAGATTGTCCTGCCATCTATCACTTGACTATAAAGTTTGAAATTTTTATTAAAGAAATATATTAAATAAGTAATGCTTAAGCATTACCTAAATATTTTTGAGCAAGTCTAAAATGTAAAATGAACAAGATTTCAAAAAATAGCCTTTCTCAATTTGTGTTTAATGTGCTTTTCTTTGCTTATTGATTTTTGAGAAAAATCTTTCCTTTATCTAAAATGCTTTCATACTTTGGAAAGCCCACATCCCTCATGACCTCTCAGAAAGCTGCTTGGCCATGAAATGCTCTTTGTGATACTCTCTATGATTGTTTAAAATCTGTCCCATGCCTTCAAGACATGTACAGTCTAGTTGTAAAGGCAAGACTCACAAAAAAACAATGGACAAAACTGGTCTTAAGACAGGGAAAAGAGACTATAAATTTTGCAGGTGGCCAGAAGAGATTGTTGAGGACTGGATATTTGGGGAAATTTTGCAGAGGAGACAGGAATTTATGTGGCCTTAAAGTGTGAGTAAGATTCTAATTAATGGAGAGAAGAGAATTTTAGGAGAGAGGAAATTAATAAATAAAAGGGAGGTTGCAGTAGACACAGATCACAATAAAGACTTAGAAGAAAAGAGAATGTGTGAAGGGGAGCTGTAGGTGTATAGTCAGGTACTGAAAGGCAGAAGTTTGAGGAATTGTTCAATGAAACCTAATTACAAGAGAAAACAGTTGAATGAGTACACTGTATTAGATATTGGACTAAACTCCAGTAACAGGATATGAATTGGAGTTCAGAGGAAGGAGGAATGCTTAATGTTGATTATTTCTACCCTGGCGTCTGGGTAGCTGAATAAAGATGAAAACGTTTGACAGGGCCACTTCCAAGTATGAAAGCAGGATGAAAACAATAATAGTCATAACTAACATTTATTGAACTTACAGGTTGCTGGGCACATTGCTACTCATTTCACATATATCATATCACAATCATCTCAACAATCCTTCAAGATAGATACTAGTATGTTACCCCATCTTACAGTTCAGAAAACTGAGGCTCAAAGAAATTAAAGAATTCATCCAAGGTGCACGGAGCCCTGGTGGTGCAGTGGTTAAGAGCTTGGCTGCTAACCAAAAGGTCTGCCATTCGAATCCACCCTGCAGGAGAAAGATGGGGCAGTCTGCTTCTGTAAAGATTTACAGCCTTGAAAATTGAGGCTCAAGGAAATTGAAAAATTTATCTAAGGTTCACGGAGCCCTGGTGCTGCAGTGGCTAAGAACTTGGCTACTAACCAAAAGGTAGGCAGTTCAAATCCACTAACCACTCCTTGGTAACCCTATGGGGCAGTTCTACTCTGTCCTACAGTCTCTATGAGTCTGAATCGACTCAGCGGCAGAGGGTTTTAAAAGCAGTAAAAGAAGTACAGAAGTAGAAAATTAAGGATTAGCAGGATAATGGCTCTATGTGTCATCAGGAACCAAGCCTCCTGTTTTTATACTGTGCTATTAATATGTGGTTCCATCCTCAAATTTACCTCATAGATCAAGATGACTTCTCAGTTTCTAGACACCATAGTCACATCCTAGCTAACAGAAAGGAAAACAAAGGAAGATTATAACTCCTTATAGGCTTTCCAGAAGTCTCACACAACAATATCACTTACATCTAATCAGCCAGAACTTAATCACATGGATACCTGTAGCTTCAAGGGAGGCTGGAAAATACAATCTTTTAGCTGGATATAGTACCACCACCCAAAAAAATTAGGGTTCTGTTACTGAGGAGGAAGGGGAAAGTGGGTATTGAGGTAGGCAAAAATAGTCTCTGTCACTTATCAGTAAGAGTGCTTTCTATAGGATGTGTGAGTGTGTTAAAGGAAACTAAAAAATCAGGTCAGATCTCATGGCTCAGGAGATGTTAAAGGCAGACTTTGTGAGCAATTTCTTTTCTCCTGAGATACATTGGGGGTCTCTCTGAAAATACGAGCCTGGAACACACTGGGCCATGGCTTTGTTAAGAAGCCAAGGCTTTCTCTGTAGTTGTACAAGAACAACTCATTATAGGGCAGGTTTTACCATTTTCTACTCTAGTCCAAATTTCCAAATTCAGTTTTAGGTCAAGCTAGACCTGGTAGTAGAGACTTCAACCTGTTCATTGATCACAAAGCCTTTCTAGCTTATCAGTAAGTCTTTCTTTCAACAAATATTTGTTGAGGGTCTACCATGTACAAAGCTGTCTGATAGGCCTGATGATACAATGGGGAAGAGACTGGGTTGATCCCTGCCTTTATGGGTTTAAGACTGTAGTGACAGAAACAGACATGCTTATGTAATTAGAACCTATAGTTACTGCTATGAATAAGAGTTCAAGTAATTACGAGAACATATAACAGGGGAGCCTAATACAGTTTAGAATGAGGGTGTAGATCAAGGAAGGAAGAGAACTGGTGTAGAGGATAATATTCCAGGCCAAGGCAGAGGGGTGTATAAAGGCCCTGAGGAGGGAAGGAGCATTGTAAATTGAGGAACCAAAAGAAAACCAATGCTGCAGCTCTGAGTGTAAGAGGGGGATGGTGAGAGGATGACATGAAGTGAGAGGTAGGCTGTGGTCAGATCACGCAAGGCTGCCTAGGCCACGTTGAGGATTTTAGACTTAATCCTAACAGCAGTGGAAAGTTATGGACAGTTTTAAGCATATGGTGGCCTGATAAAATTTGCATTTTAAAATGATCACACCAACTGCTGTGCAGAAAACAGATTGGAAGAGGGTAAGTGTAAATGGAGGGAGGCCAATCAGGATGCTATTGCCTTGTTCAGAACCCAAGGGTCATCAGCTCATCTGCATAGTTTGGTTCTATTGATTGCTCCTTGTTGGGTCCCTTGTATGTTTATTCTGTGTGGTGCACTCTCAGAAGTCTTGTCAATTTCACCACCGTGGAGGTTTACACTAGACCCGAGCATTCCACCACAGAGCCACTCTTTCTGCATTTAGTGTCTCTGCTAGAGTGCTTAGATTCTGTGGAAGGTGCAAAGATGGGCAGATGTTAGAAGCTTAGAATAAATCCTCAGGCATTTAAATTCCAAGAGGAGAACAGTTATATGGGTTGGTAATCAGAAATAGAGGATAATATGAAATTTGACTTTGGAATGCATTCTGGTATTATCAAACACATCTGTCTTGAGTTCTGAGAAAACAGAATATTTAGTGCAGAAGACACGGCTTGAATAGAGTCTAGAAATAGCTAGTTGACCAAAGGTGGTATTCAAAACGTGTAACAACCTACACAACATGGCATGGCCAAAAAGAAGGGATGCTGGCAGTATAGCTGAAGAAAGGTCCTAAAAGGCCCTTTGCTATTCCAGGTATCAATCCTACTGGGTTGTAGGAAGGCCCAGGATATTCCGGAGTTGGCTCACAGGAAATCAGGGTAGTAGATGAGTGCAGTGCGATGGATCGCTTTTGTGTGGCCTTTCTCGCCGTGGTCTTGTAACTGGGACTGTGCAGATAGGGTAATTGTGGCCCACCAAGAGGATTGGTCAGTTTTGCCATCCCGCTGGGCTTGAAATGAGCCACCCCAGAGGCAGGAAAGAGAGGATCCCGCTGCCACCAAGAAAGAACACCAGCAGCAGAGAGCGCATCCTTGGACCCTGGATCCCTGTACTGCGAAGCTCCTAGAACCAGAAGACTGACAGAGAGAGTGAGCTGTAACCCTGAAGACAGCGAGAAGCGGTGGCAGGAGAGACAGGCACGAGACCATGCAGTGGGTTTCCTGGCCCATGGAGCAAGAAAGCTGAGTGCCTGGGGTGCCTCTGGAGACTTATTGGCAGGAGCTAAAAGAGATTTGTAACACTTGCCTGAGCAGGGCAGAGGCTGCGGGCCAGAGAGAGGAGTGCCTGCAAGCATGGCTGGGAAGAGGCTGTTCTGATGGAATAACTGTATCCTGAGCGTTCCTGAACCTGAATCGTAACCTGTTACTTCCCTAATAAACCCCATAATCATGAATATGGTCTGTGAGTTCTGTGTGGCCATTCCAATGAACTATCAAACCCAGCAGAGAAGTAGAGAGTGCCATGGGAGCGACGGCTGGTGCCACAATTGATAAAGATGGCAGAGAGAGGAGGCATGTCTGACTTCTGCCTCAGAGGAATCAGCCAAGGCTGTTGATCTTGATTCTTCTTTCCCCTTGTGAAGTTAGAGGAGGTCAGACACTGCCCTCACACCTTTTTTACAATGAGAGGGGCAGTTAAGTCATAAGGGAGCTCTGAACATTGGCTATTCATCAATCAGGACAACAGTATTTCAGTGTTTTAACAACGTGCATGGCCATTCCAATGTATACTGTGAAAAAAGCAGCCCAGTATATTCCCCCGTCTATCCTCTTCACACAGTTTCTCCTGGATCCCCATTGGTAACTGGCTAAATGCAACACCACAGGTGAGACAGTAGAAAAGCACCAGCTGTATTAAAGGGGCCCTTGTTTTTTCTATCCAGTGTGATCATCTGTCTCACACCTGGCAAGGGAAAGGTGGGGAACAAAAGGAAGAGAAAGGAGAAGAGAAGTTAGAAAGACCAGTGTAATCAATTGTTTTATTTTATCTTAAAATAAGTCAACCAGAACGTACCTCCTCCTGTTGCTAGTAGGCTGCAATTCCACGTAAGAATAAACTTCACGAGATGGCGACAGTGTCACCAGAGAAGCTGCTTAAGCAGAAAAGGTTATATTACGTGAAAGTTAAAAGCAAGATGTGCTGGGAGTAAATTTCAATGTGGATAGTCAGTTCTTCCAAAATTAACAGTTGATTATATTATATGTATAGCACTACAAAGGTAAAGTACTAATGATAAATTGAGATACTGAAAAGAGTAAACTCAAGCCTTCAGACTAAACCATCATCATGCTTCCTGTATTTTGGAAAATTTCAACTGGCTTCTTTGCGATTATTTTTAATCTTAACAATACTTTGTAGAACAAGTGAAGGCTTTAGCCAGTAGCCTTCTAACATCACGAGTAAAATATCTTCTTAGGAGACATGAAGTTGAATGTGCAGGCTAAGAAGTTTGTCCAATTGCATTGGTCAATTGAACTCTAGATCTCCTGATCCTGAGGGCATATATTTTGCTCCTCGTCAACCATAAAAAAGTAAGGATGGTGCCATAGTTATTTTAAAAGCTATTTTCTAAAGCTTGACTATTAAAAACATGGTCATTTTCTTCAATTTGGGTATGATTTATTCTATTTGCATGTAATTTCAAAAATGATTATTTTTAGATGGGTTCTGCTTTTAGTCATAACCTTGTGAGAGGGAAGAGCAATGTGGGAGAGAATTTGAAAATAGTAAACTTTTGTGTTGAGCTGGAATTACAACTGAAGTAAATGTCCAGGTCACATCTGGATGTTTGAAATGACATCATACGCCTTTTGCATTATTTTAAATAGCTTAATGACCAACATGGATCCATGCAGAACTCACTGGTAGCAATCTGTATCAGTCACAGGGTGAGCTGCCAGATACTGTGCTGTTCTTGTTGTCAGCTGCCATCGAGTCAGCCCCCAACTCATGGCAACCCCGTGTGCTACAGAGTAAAACTGCTCCATAAGGTTTTCTTGGCTGTAATTTTTACAGAAGCAGTTCACCAGGCCTTTCTTCCGCAGAGTCACTGGTGGGTTTGAACCACCAACCTTTAGGTTAGCAGCAGATCACAAACCATTTGCGCCACCCAAGCTTTCTGCCAGATATTTAGAGATGAGTAAAACCCAGATTCTCCCTTCATGTTGCTTACAATTTAATTTCCCTTCCTCTTTATTTTATCCCCTCCCACTCCTGAGTCAACGGACAAAAGACAAAGATCATTTCCTCCCACTCCTGTCTTCTCTTCCTAGAGAAACCTCTCTACCACAGCCTTACTTTCAAGATGTCCCATTCTCACTTGCCCTGCTGATTGAACAGGGGACTCATGTTGGGCTGAAAAGTGTTTCTCTCCTGGAAACTGGGGAATTGGAGCCTAAAGCACTGAGTCAAGTGGCTCTTGCTTGGAATGAGAATCCAATGAAGCAGGGGGTTGACTGTGTCACACACAGACAGACATACAGAGAGAAGCAATGATGAGAAACCAGGCAGTTCGGGAGTGATGAGGAGAAGGTGCTCAGGCCTGACTTTCCAGCCCCTGGTCTACTCCCTCAGAAAGTCACACTTCCTGCCATAGGACTGTGAGATGGATATCACTAATAACCCTGGATCTTCCCAATCTATTACCTCTTGTTTGCTTACACTGGCTTGCATAGACTTCTGTTCCTTCAGCCAAATGCTCCTTGTCTAACACAGTTGGTGGACTTAAGATTACAATAGAAAGTTAATTCCAGCAAAGGATGGCAAAAAGAGCTCTAAATTAGGAGTGTACAGACATCTAACTTTTTGTTCAGGATTTTTCACTAACAGTACAGAGATTACATGATCCAGATTTTCTAGAAGAGTCACGATTTTAAAAAATCCTATTCCACTATTGAAAAGACAATATTATAAAATCCCATGCAGATAGGAGTGTGTTAGTAAATGTTTAACAATTGGCTCTCTGGCAAACAACAGCCATGCCCTAATTTGTAGTGTTTGCCAATTTCCATGGTGTAAATACTCCTCTTGTGGCTAATTTCAAGCTAAAGTAATGTCACTGAACACTGAGTTGGGACGAAATGCTAACAAATGACTCTCTTGAGTCAGTATAAGCTGGCTCTGGCAGAAGTTTTGGAATTAGAGAGATTTTAGTTTTCAACCTAGCTATGTTGTTGCTGTTGGGTCAATTTTCAACTCATAGCAACCCCATGTGACAGAGTAGAACTGCCCCACAGGGTTTTCTAGCCTGTAATCTTTATGGGAGCAGATCACCAGGTCTTTCTCCCATGGAGCTGCTGGGTGGGTTTGAACTGCCAACCTTCTGGTTAGCAGCCGAGTGCTTACCCCTTGCACCACCAGGGCTTCTTAACCTAGCTTTGCCTCCTATTATTATCTATGAAGTGAATTTCTGCCTGAACCTTCATAATCTGTAAAATTGGGATAAAAAAAAAAAAGAATAACCCACCACAAAGAGGGTTGCAGGGAAGATCAAGTAAAATGTAATGTACTTTGCACAATACCTGGCACACAGAGATGTTCATTGATGGCAGCAATTACTATTATTATTGTTGTTATTATTAAATCACGATTGTTATTGGCAGAGTATAGGTCTGTTTTGGACTGGAAAATATAGTCCCTGTAATTATTACCAATTTTCAGAGGGACCTTAAGCAAATTACCTTACTTTTACTTAAGTCAATACCCTCTTCACTAAAATGAAGTAATTCTAAATTATCTTTATTTTTGCCTTCTCATTCTAAGATTCTGCAAGGACATGAGAGTTAGACAGTGTGTATGTGAGGGAGAGAGTTTGAGAGAGAGAAAGAATGGGGTGGAGGGGAAAAAGGAAGGGAAGTGATAGGCCCTGTAGGGTTGAACTACTTTCAAAAAGCAAACACCCAGGAGGTGAAACCATTGAGTGTAATGTCCAAGAATGGCAGTACCCAGCCTTGTTTGCCTTCAGCACCTTCAAAAGTGCTCAGACTACAGCATGACCCAAAGGCTCTGCTCCTGCCTTTAAGCGAAGTATCTCAGTGGCTTGATTAGGAGTAAAAAGACAGCTGAAAACCAAAAGCACAGAAGAGGCTAAAGTGTCTTCCTTTTGATTTTTATCCTAACAGCAACATGAGCGTGTTAGACTGGGAGCCAGTAACAACCCCAAGGACCCTGACCCATTCAGTTGGTGCCCCTGAGGGGATAGGGTGATCAATCTCATGCTACTTTTCCTCCTTGCTTCATGTATACGAACATACACACACACACACACACACACACACACAACTAAGCACATGTGTGACACACACACAAAGGAGAACAGACTGGTCAAATTGCAGTAGATTCATCTGTTTACTGGGGAGTTGGGGGTATGGGAATTGATTTTGTTTTATTGTGCTTTAAATGAAGGTTTGTAGAGCAAATTAGTTTCTCGTTAAACAATTAATACACATATTATTTTGTGACATTGGTTGTCAACCTGCAATGTGTCGACAGTCTCCCTTTCTCGACCTTGGGTTCTCCATTTCCATTTGTCCAGCTCTCCTGTCCCCTCCTCCCTTCTAATCCATGCCCCTGGGCTGGTATGCTCATTTAGTCTCATATACACGGTTGAGCTATGTGTATTATTGTTTGTTTTACGGGCCTGTCTAATCTTTGACTAAAGGGTGAACCTCAGGACTGACTTCAGTACTGAGTTAAAAGGGTGCCTGGGGGCCGTACTCTCAGGCTTTCTCCAGTCTCTGTCAGACCAGTCAGTCTGGTTTTATTTTTGCAAGTTAGAATTTTGTTCTACATTTTTCTACAGCTCTGTCCAGGACCCTCTATTGTGATCCTTGTCAGAGCAGTTGGTACTGGTAGCCAGGCACCAACTAGCTGTTCTGAGCTCAGTCTGGTGGAGGGTGTAGTAGTTGTGGTCCATTAGTCTTTTGGACTAATCTTTCCCTTGTGTCTTTGGTTTTCTTCATTGCCCCTTGCTCCAGACAGGGTAAGACCAGTGAAGTATCTTAGATGGCAGCTCACAAGCTTTTAAGACCCCAGACACTACTCACCGAAGTAGGATGTAGAACATTTTCTTTATGAACCATGTTATGCCAATTGAGCTAGATGTCCCCCAAGATCATGGTCCCCAGCCCTTAGTCCAGTAATTCGCTCCCTCAGGGACTTTGGATGTCTACAGACATACCACCCTCAAAGTGCCCAATCTTGTCTGGGAGTTGATTTTTTTAAGTAAAGCCTTAAAATCAAACCAGTTTGCTCCAGACCACAAAAGTAAAACCATCTCTGCTCATTTTCCAGAAAAAGGGGGAAACAAACTGAAGAACAGGGAGGGATGGGTGTGGGGTCCCAAAGAGAAGTAGCACTAATGTCAAAGGGACACTATGCAGAAAAGAAACGCAAATGGGATCAAATGGGAAAAGAGGGAAAAAATAGGGAAGAGATTACAAGCTATGAGAGGAGAGACATGAGGCAGTTGGAGAAAATGGACAAGAAGAGGAATTAATGAAGGATGAAATTTTTATTGCACTTTTTCTCATAGCATCAGGAGTTTTCTAAGCCCCAACAGGGCAGTAGTGAGTTGATGGGAGGATGCGTAGTAACTCCAGGCATAGTTCTCACTGTCTTCAGTAGGGACTAAGGGAGTGCAGGGAGACACCCTCTTGTTATGTAATTTACTTTCAAATACACCTAGATGCCAGGAGAAAGGTGAGCTGCTGGCTCTATCCCATTTACAATCCTGAACCCAGAATAGACTGCATGGATTAATCTTTGCCAGGATCTTTATAAAGATGAAAAAATGCAAAATTAAGGTGATTTTGTCACCTAAAATAAAGACTAATTACTTATGGGAGGAAGGAAACCAAATAAAGTAGCAGGGAAATTCTCTGATACAGTGAAATTCATAGAAATGAAAAGATTTTCTATAAGATCTGTTATATGAGCTGTAATTTTCCAAGACTGCAGACATGATATTTGATTGGGACCTTTGATCAACTCCTGTTAAGGCTGTTGCTCCCTCTTATCATTGCTAGCACAGGATGAAATTTCCATATCCTGGCACAGTCATTGCGCCATAAACAAACACAGTCAACCTGGTCGAAATTAGATTTAGCACCAGATGAGTTGAGCCTCCTCTCAACTTATCTGTGGAGTCTGGAAAATAATATTTGTTTACTGCTTAAAACACACCATTTGCAAATGAAATTATCATCCCTGAATCACGACACTATAAAAGCATTCTCTCTGGATAAAATCAAATGAAGAATTAAGCTCTTCTGCAGTGAACCTGGGACTATCCTTACAGTCAGTTTAACTCCTTTGACGGAGTAAGAAGGAACACACTTAAATATAGTTAAAATGGAAGATGCTTTTTTTTTTTTTTTTTTGCCTGAGTTATCCCCAAACACTCAGCTTTCACTTCCTACTTTACTTTGACTACAGGTACCTGTAGGGTCTTCTGGCATAAGCTCACCCAGAACATAGATAAACCAAAAAACCCACTGCCATCAAGTCGATTTTAACTCATAACGACCCTATAGGACAGAGTATAACTGCCCCATAGGGTTTTCAAAACTGTAATCTTTATCAAAACAGACTGCCACATCTTTCTCCCAAAGAGCAGTGGCGGATTCAAATCACACACAGACCTTTTGGTTAGCAGCCGAGCGCTTAACCACTGTACCACCAAGGCTCCTTAGATCATAGATAAGTTACACCCAATTGACAAAATCAGAATTAAAGAGAAGTCAGAACATTAAGGACAAAAGAAAAGACAAAGTGAAGGGCACCTCTTTCACAGCAGCCAATAAATCTGTTGGCTCAACGTATCTAGCATGAGCGCTAAGCTTTCAAGAGATGAAATGAGGGAAGATTTCTTCCCTTCATTTCAAATCAGATTACAATGTGCCCAGAAAAGGATCTGCAAATAGAAATAAGAAAATCCCATTAACTTGATAATGATATCCTGAACGGCCCGAACAAACAAAGGAGATTGGAACTTTGGGTGTAATTTGTCTGTCGATCGTTTTCTCTCCCAGGTTTTGTGCATGTCTGACTTGAAGGGTTTTAGAAAAGGCTGCTGTGTCCCTGCCAGGCCAGGTTTGTTCCACCTGTCAGAGAATCCCTACAGGAAGTATTAATTCAATAAAGCATCATTTAAATTGTGATGTTAGAATGTTTCCACTTTCCATTAACTAAAAAAAGAAAAAACATTAAAAGTCAGTCCCAGCAACATCTTAGGCATGCTAAAATAGGTGTGAGTTGAGGGGTTTGAATGAGACTAAATTTCCATCTCATTCTTTTCCCCTGAATGGGACCATAATAGGCCAGAATTCGTCCCGTGTGGGTATTTTCCTGAAGTTGCCCAGAATGGGAAGAGTCAGAAGGTAAATCCAAGCTCAGTCTTTGCCAAGGATTAAGAAGAAAAGGAGGGAAGTTGATCTTTATCTTCAAGTCCAGGAGACCAGCAAGAAGGTCAAAAACTGGGATAAGATCTAAAGAGAGAAGTTGGTAGACAGTGGAATGACTGCATGGATGAGAGCAAGGGTGAGAGCAAAGGAAGAAGGCTCCAGGGAGTCCCAGAGATGCAGGGGGAGATAATGGCTCCTTCTTATTTGACCTGGAGCCTATGGGGCAGGGACCTGGTTTACACACACAGCCATGGGATGAACGATTTCCGAAAAAGAAAGAAAGTTCCAAAGCAGCGAGATAAACAGAGTACAAATGTTAGATATTGTTTGCGGTGGGGGTGCAGTGGGAAAAGTCTGATGTGCAGGCACAGGCCAGTAAAAAGGGGTGCTGTGAGGGTTTCTCGGTCCCCTGGAGATGGAGGATCTTCTAGCTGGCTGAGGTTCTAGAGGCCACAGATGGTCACAGAGAAAACCACATCAGAAACTACCCTGCTGTGAAGCCAACATAGCATCAGGGTTAGAACATGAGCTCTCAAGAAAGACCCCTGAATTTGAACCCTGGCTCTGTCACCTACCATGTGTGTGACCTTGGGAAAATCACTCAACCCTCCTTGCCTCAGCAGTAATACTAGTACCTACATCAAAGGGTTGTTGTGAGAATTAAATGAATTAATAAACGTGAAGTACTTATGCCTGGTACACGGTAAGCACTAATCAATGTTGCTGGGTGCTGTCAAGTCAATTCCAACTCATAGCAACCCCATGTGACAGAGTAGAGCTGCCCCATAGGGTTTTCTTGGCAGTGATCTTTGGAAGCAGATCACCAGGCCTTTCTCCCGCAGAGCTCCTAGGTGGGTTTGACTGCCAACCTTTTGGTTAGCAGCCAAGTGCTTAGCCATTTGCGCTACCAGGGATATGTTAGCTATTATAATTGCTTATTAGTATTCTCGATACCATATTGTGAGAGACAGAAAAGGAATATCCAGAAGGAATTTACATTTTTATAGTGTGATGCCTAATAATATTCCTATTTGCTCTCTATCTGTGAGAAGACAGCTCGACTCTCCTTTACTGCTTTTTCCTAAGTAATTGAATTTCAATAAATTAGAATACCTTAATTCAAAATAATTTTTTAAACATCAAACTATAATTTATAAGTCATTGCTTAAAATCTACTGTATCATACAGTATTATCAATCGATTTGTTTAAACATTTATGTCTATATTTTAAAGACACAAACCTTGTCACTGCAATAGCGTTGGAAAGGTTATTGTGCATGCATTTTAGTCCATCAATACTTTGAAGGACAACGTCTTAGAGAAGACCTCTTCCTAGCAAGAACTGCAGAGCATCTCTCTGAACAGAAAGACAGTATTAACGAGAGACTGCATCTCCTCTTCTGACCACACCATAGAAAACCAAATCCACTGCAGTCAAGTTGATGCCAACTCATAGCAACCCTACAAGACAGAGTAGGCTGTAATCTTTATGGAAGGAGACTGCCACATCTTTCTCCAAGGAGCCGCTGGTGGGTTTGTATTGCCGACCTGTCAGTTAGAAGCCAGGCACTTAACCGCTGCCCCACCAGGGCTGCTTCCCTTTGATCATAGGGATGTCCTTACTAAGTAGCTGCTTAAACCAGCTTGTGAATCATCCTCTTGCCATATTTCTGTACATGGATCATGGAACACAGCAATCAGCCATCCCCCCAGCCCAGCCTGAAATCGGCCTGTCAGCTAAAGCAGGGACACCAGCAAAGAGCTGCTCCCCTCCTGAGGGGAGGGCACCAGCCCCAGAGAAGCCTCTTCCTGCACTGCTCTCCGGGCCCAGGGTTTACGTGCTCTAAAACTCCGCCCGTGCTTTGTACCTTCTTAACGGTAGCTCTCTCGCATTGGCATCCACTGTGTGCCAGATGTTTGACATACACAATTTCATTTACTGATTAAGGAGGGATCTCCAGAGGAAATAATAGCAGAACTTGGAAAGCAAAGAGACCTCAAAGAAGTCTGATTAACAACTGGCAAGCTTTTACTTTTACAGTCTTAGTTAACAGGTTAGGATTCGATTCTATCACCCTGTTGCCTTTTCTTGCCCGCTACTGAATAAACCTGTTGCCCTTGAGTTGATTCTGACTCACAGTGACCCTCCTGCCTAAGGAGCATGAATATGGCTTCAGAGGCATCAACCCCACTATAGTAAGGGATCTTGATTTACACTACAAGAATACAGAGGGAAGGGGTCTTGTGCCCTGGTTGGGGGATGGGGAAACCTTCCCATTTCGAGTCATTGGTCCACGCTTACAGTGGCAGTCTAGACAAACAATTCCTCACCTGGCATTATTTTCTCCTATTGCGTCTCTTCCATGAGTAACCTCAGGTTGCCTCCATCGAGGACCACTTTCAAAAGGCTTAAGGTATAAAGTAGTGATTCTTAATTGGAGTCCCTGGGCCTGTGGTATTAGCATCACCTGGGAATTTGTTAGAAAGGCAAATTCTTAGGCCCTGCCCCTCAGACAATCTATGTTTTAACTAGCTCTCCAGGTGATTCAGTGCATGCCCAAGTCTGAGAACCACTGGCTGGTTTAGATTGAATTGTGTTCCCCAAAAAGATATGTTGAAGTCCTAGCCCCTGTACCTGTGAATGGACTTTATTTAGAAATAAGGCCTTTGATGATGTTCAGTGAACATGATGTCATACTGCAGTAGGGCGAGTCCGAATGCAGTATGAGTGGCATTCTCATAAATAAAGAGACATATACGAGACAGAGACACACAGAGGGGACAGCACCATGTGACGCTGTAGCTGTGAGCCGAGGAGCTTCCAGGGCTACCAGAAGCCTGGAGAGACAAGGCTCGATCCTCCCTAGAGCCTTCAGAGAGAACGTGGCCCTGTCAACACCGTGAGTTCTAGCACTGTGAAACCATACATTTCTGCTCTGATAAGCCACCAAGTTTGTGGTACTTTGTTACGCAGCTCTAGGAAACTAATACACTGGCCTAGAGAATTTTGACCACAACCTGGTCCTTAATCTCCAAGAGTTTGGTACTTGCCAAGCTCACAGAGCGGGTAAGTGGGAGAGCCAGGGCACTGACTCATGTTCTTAGTACACCATGCTGCTTCACCATTCTTTGTACCACCTTCAGGGGAAAAGGGGGCCTTGGAAATTAAACAACAGAAAAAGTATAAAATTCCATTTTAAAAGCATTTACAGTAAAAATGGCAATTTTCTCAGTTTGCTACAACCTAGCATATTTTAACTCCCATATCAACTAATCAAATATTTCTTCAGGAGCATTTCCAGTGCATAAAGCTACCAGATACAATCTGCTCTCTCCTAACAAAATTCAATACATAAAAGTCTGCTTACAAAACAGATAAATCAGGGTTTTAACTTTATGAAAGAATTTGCCACCCAATTTTCTTTTTCTTTAAAAAGAAAACAGTTTCCTGATACAGTTGCACAGTGATACAGTTTATAAAATTTTAATATATATGTGAAATTTAGGAGGCATATCAACTGAGATTGTGTTCAGTCTTTTATATAATTGGATCATTCTTTATCTCTCTCATTAATTCTCTATAGCTGTGTTCATCATTTGGCAAAAATAAAAATTCCACTTAAAATTTCCAGGAGATGCCGGAGTTACCCCAATCTCCTAGGGCAGTAGTTCTCAAACTTGAAATGCATCACAAAGAGTATTTGTTAAAACACAGATTGCTGAGCCCTAGCCCCAGGATTTCTGACTCAGTAGGTCTGGGGTGGGGCCCAACATGTGGCATTTCTAACAAGCTCCATGGACCACATTGTGAGGACCACTGCTTAGTCAATATCCAGGGCAGAGACAGACAAAAATTCTCCTACAATATTCTTGCCTGTAATACAAATCCCAGCTGTGCTGACTAATAGTCACTAGGTTTTGGCCCAATAAATGAACACTTCATGATGTAAATCTCTTCAGCTGTAAAACGGGGATAGTAATTCTTAACTCATCACAATTATCGTAAAGATTGGAGCTAATGTAAGTCATGTGACACACTAGTTATTTACTAAGCTACAATTATTAGTATAGATGCCTCCCATCAATTCCTAAAACACTCTCTCTTAAGTGCTAGATATTCATATTCCAGTATTTCCTGTTTCCCAGGCCTTGGTTGAAATATCATTTTCCTTCATGATATCCACACAGAATCTTTCAAATGTAAAAAAATCCAAGAAAACATATAGAACTAAGTTTAAGTAGTAACAATTTTGCACATGGGATATTTGTGCAACAACATGTTCTCTGTGTATGCATTACACTGCCTTGGAATGGAGATAACTCGAGGACATTTGTCCCAGGTGCTGCCTTCCTCATTTTGCTATTCAACATGTGTTAAAGGATAATCATGGTCATCAGGACCACTGCATGAAAAGAAAAGCCCAGTTGGTGCTATGGAGCCCCTGGTCTTAGAATCTCTTTCTGCTTCAGCTGACACATAGTGTAAATCTAAAACTTATTTAAAAACCTGTCTGGGTAAGACAGCTTTTAATTAATGTTCTCTTGGTTTTTATACTATATGGTACCTGGAAGATGCAAGATCAATCACCACCGTATTGTAATGTTGAGTTGTGAGACAGAAAGATAAATGAGCTATCAAGCTTAGCATTTTGATTGCGAAGTTAATTTAACTAGCTTCAGAACATACTGTAGATTGGTAGATAAAGTTGTGAGCCAGGGCATTGAATGTTGTAACTGTGAATGCCGTATGTTATTAAGAAAACAGGAATTTGCTAGTTCCTATCTGTCCTTTATGGAAATTTAAATCTAGGATCAGAGAGATGTAGCTGGGTGATGTGGTCACATTGCTAGTTCTGTCGACCAATGAAGACAGCTTTATTGATTCAGACTTTTAATTGAGCACTGTGACAAGGTCTGGGCTGATCTGAAGTTTCCCGTTGCAGGATGCAAGGAAATAAGCTTGACCACATGAATTAAATTCAATTTATGTTTAAGGGTAGATCTTGAGTAGAACTGGTTTCCTTGTGGGACCTATCTGGATTTTTTAAATCATAAGATACAATTTTAGAAGTGATACCAACTACTCATCTCTTCCATTCTTCTGAGAATAGGATACTTTCTATGTCTGGGCATTTGCCCCTTGAGGACATATGTAGCTGAAGGAAGATGTGTTTTCTCAGTTAGAGAATTTTGAACTGATTCTTATCCTTGGGGGAGAGGGTACCCCATCTCTAGGATATCCATTTACACAATGATATTTCAATCAGCAAAAAGCATAAGAATAAAACTTCCAGTCTGGCTTCTCAAAGCTACCAGTCTAAACCGTGTTAAAACTTTAAACGAAAGAAAAATGCTTCCGAATTCATTGGAGAAGTATTTAGCTATAAGCACAGCTATTAAGGAATATCAACTTTGGCATGTCTTATCTATTCAAATAAGCACCAGTAAATGGATTATTTTTGAAAGGTTCTTCCTTTCTTAAAAGATAATGAAGTCAAATTGCTATAAAAACCAAACCAAACCCGTTGCTGTCGGGTCAATTCTGACTCACAGCATAATATATTTTAAATTAAATATGACTTAGTTTGAAATATATAGTTAATAAAAGATAACTCTAACAATCAGCAAGACCTACCTAAAAGAATATTTTTGCTCCTAAGGGCTAGCAAAGGCTGTTTCTCGCAAAAGAATAAAACAGCCAGACAAATAATAATGACTGACTTTATTTCTTATACTGCATCTTGGCAGGAAATAACTATGCCAGCGAGAAGCCTTGCTTCCTTATGATATCCTTGAGGGAGACGGACCAATCAAGGCTGCTCTGCTGGAAAGCACGGGGGGAGGGAGGATAGTGTTGCAGTGTGTCGGCTACTAGGACTAGTCTGAATTTGATCACCCACTTGGGCTGTGAGGATTAACCCTTACACATTCCAAAGTTCAGCAATTCCAGAGACCAAACAGCAAGCCTCTGACTCCCCCCAGGAAAGTTTGGAACCAGAACAGCCAAGCCATAGTCCAAAAAATGCCATGAATATTACATCTGGCTTCAGCTACATTTGTCCTTTAGCTTTAGAAAATATCCTGCTCTCAGAAGAATGGAGGAGATGAGTAGTTAGTATCACTTCTAAAATTGTTCACAGTATTCAGAAAAGAGGTCTCTTTTCCCTTTCTTCTGTTGCCCTTACTGGTGGCCGTCGAGTAGATTTCGACTCATGGGAGTGCTTGCATAGACTAGTTGTACAATTCATTCAGCAATAGTCATTCCTCAGCTCTGGTATTTTGGGTGTGTTATAGAAACTCTCTGAGTCTCAGTTTCCCTCTTGCTAAATCTAGGGGAATAAAGATTAAATTAGATAATGAATAAAGCATGCTTAACATAGGACCCATCAAGTATTGAGTGTTCAATAAACTGTAGCCATTGTTATTTTTATCCTCCCAGAGGACTTTTTTTTTTTTTTGCTGAAAAACTTATCTGTCTTACAGATTATATAATATTGTTGCTAAGGATGACTTAAAACAGGTATTATAATCATAGGTCTCTGGGTGGCGCAAACAGTTAGTGCTCCGTTGCTGTGAAAGGCTGTTGATTCTAACCCACCCACTGGTGCTGTGGAAGAAAAGCCTGGTGAACTATTTCCATAAGATGACAACCAAGAAAACCCTATGGAGTAGTTGTACTTTGTAACACACGGGCTCTCCATGAGTCAGAATAAACTCGATAGCAACAGGTTTCGTGCTTTTTTTTTTTTTTTGGTTTATTATAATCATAATTATAAATTTAAACTTAAAGTATAAAAAAAGATAAGATGAAGTAAGCAGTATTTTCCCTCCTTTTACCCTGCTCTAGAGTACAAACTGATAAAGATCTTTGTACTTTAATTATTGGTACGTAATTGGATGGTGTTAATTTAATTAGTTTAATTTATTAGTTTGTTACCCTGCCTGACTTTGGTAGTAATTAATTAATCTCAACCACACTGGAAAAAAAATAATAAAAAGGCCCACGTTATAACATATGCTAAGATCACTCTAAGTTCCAACCTACCTTTTGTACATCTGATGCCCCAGGATGGTGTTCCTGCTCCTTGGACGGAAGGAAGAGACAGAAGGTAAGAGGCTCCAGGAGTACTGAACCTCCAGCCTTTGACTTCGTAGTCCACACCCCTCACGTCCCAGGCCTAGCCTTCAAAACTCAATAAACTGAGTGCAGTGGCTGGTGTGCCACAGGGCCTCGCATCAACATCTCTATTCCTCATGCCTTAATGCTATTCAGTAATGGTTGGTGTCCCCGAGTTCAGGCTGTCCTGCCGTGTTCTGACTCTCATAAGGGATCCTCAACATGGGCAACTTTACTCTCCATTTATCCAGAGCCAAACCCTCCCACCCCTGGTGATTGGGCTCATCAGTCCCTCTGTGCAGCTTAACCTCCCTCTAACTCAGGTACCCCCGAGTGAGAAAATGTTCTGAATCAATTTGCCCAGGCTGTTGAGGAAAATGCCATTCAGATGCCTAATCAAAAGTGCAACAAGCATCAAGACACATTATGACTTTCATGCTGTCATAGGAAAAAAGTTAGATTAGTTAGACAAGATTAGTTCCTTTAAGAGTCATTTTGATTTCCTCCCACTACCCTCTAATCCCTCTCAGACTTTGAAAATTAATTCTCCTATTAGTCTCGTATTTCTAGATAGGAACATTATGTTGCCTGGTTTATGGCATCTGGTATCATGGGCCCCTCGGCAAGCCTCTCAGAGTTTTCAGAAGGTTTTGTTTCAGTTAATTCCTTCAGCGTCCCAGGATTCAAGTCATTGCGTGTTGTAATTTATTTTATTAATCTGAAGTGTATCTTAAAAGAAAGGAATAGAAATTAATGAAAATAAATTAGCATTTTTGATTATGAAAGATACCTTCAAGGGCACTCTTATTTCTTGAAAGTGATCTTGCGTGGTATTAACACTGGAGAAGAAAAATGACAGAACAGCCTAGATCCCCTCAAAAAGGGACAGTGTCTCTTTTTAAAATGGGGCCACATTAACTAGGGATTGTAGGAATTTGAGCCAGAGATACAGTCTAGATGTTAGAAATTTCTATTGGCTCTTAAGCAAGAGCTGGCAGGCATCCAGACAGCAAGCTAAACCACAGCTGAATTCCAAACAGCCCTCTCCTACTTCAATGCTCTCACCCTAATCCAACTTACCAACACCTCTCACCTGGACCACTACAAAGACTCCAACTAGTGCCACTGCTTCCACTCTTAGCCCTCACTATAAAACATACCATCATGTAAATCAGATCATGTTACTCCCCTGCTTAAAATATTTTGGGGGTTTCCCATTATAATCAGGAAACATTCAAGTTCCTTACATAATGTATCAGGTTATGTACGAGAATTTGGCCCCAGCGTACTCCAACCTCCTCTGACACAGTCAATGTTGCTATAATACAAACTATGCATTTGTAAAAACCACTGAGCTATGCAAAATTGCATAAAAACCATAGCACTTATGGGAAAAATGGGGCTAGGGACACAACACTCAAAACATTCATCAAGTGACACATAAGATCAAAACCTAACAAAATGGCAGCAGTTTTCCACATGTTAAATGGTTAATAAATAAATACTACAATAAACATGGCACTTCCCCTTGGAAAGAGCTGAAGTCTGCTTGTGGAAGTGGGTGCCAGAAGAGTTGCAGCTTGTGGGTTATTGTGAGGTGGTGGAAATCAGAAGGAAAGTTGGAACACCAGGTACACCATGTAGGTGAATGAGTGTGACTCGTAATTTATGCGGTGAAATGAGGGAGCTGATAGATGTTGGAGGCATATGCACGTGTGCATTTGGTATATTCCTACACCTTTCAGTTCATCTGGGTGCAGTTTTCTGAGTTTATCTGGTGTTTCTCTTGGACAAAATCTCACATAAGCAAATGTGAAATTTACACTATGCTCAAATTTTTCCCAACAAGAGTGTTGTGACAAACTCGCATCTTGAACGAAAGCATAGCAGGGCTGACTGTACCACTGACCTTCCCAACACTCACTCCATCCACATTGTTCTCCTTTCAGCAACTCCAACAGGCCAAGGTCTTCCCTATCTCAAGACCATTGCACTTGCTGTTCCCTCTGCCTGTGCTGCTCTTCCCCACACTCTTCACATGATTGGCTTCATCCTGTCCTTTAAGCCTCAGTTTCAAGGCCATCTCTCCAGAGGGCTCTTTCCTAAGGCCACCCCCTCTAACAGGCCTCTGCCCCCATTACTCTCTATTTCAGAATCCTCATTCATTTCTTTAGAGCTTATATTACAAGAGGTAAATAATTAACATATTTTTCTTTATTTGGTATTATCTCTCTTCTAGAAAGTAAGTCGCATGAGGTCAGGGGCCATGTCTGTCTTAACATTAACATCTTTTAATTTCTGGGCCATAGCACAGTACCAAACACAGTGTAAGGAAAACTTGTGTGTGTGTGTAAAATGAATAAAAGAATGAATGACTAGGCAAATATCAAGTATATCTAGCAGCTCTCACAGAATGGCCTGATTAATACTGTTATGATACTCTGCTAAACCTCTTACAATTTAGCTCTCGTTCAGATTTAATGTTCTCATTAAAAAGAGCTTGAAGGGAAAGAGTACAAAATTAAACTTAAAAAAAAAGAATACATGCAAGTTTATTAGAGTCAGATGATGCCCAAATAATAACAGAAGAAAAGGAAAAATTAGACTGTCAAAATGACATAAACAGACAACCCATTCATGCTCTTTACGAAACAACTCTAATCCCAATGATGGTAACACAAAAGGCCCATATTTGGCCAGTGATTAAACAGGGGTTAAGGATTTGGTGAGGCCCTCATTAGAACTCTGTGCCTACTTTTTATACCTGTCCTTTAAGAGGAATCTGAAGAAAATTTAAAGGATCCACAAAGACTCATATTAATAGGATTAAATAGTTATTATAAAGATAAACTAAAGGCTATTTAGAGCCTTCACTTTCTACCTTCAGCATCATAGGAAAGAAATTGTGACTGAGATGTCTGAATGTCACTTAATATCCATTCTTCCCTCCTGTATCAATAGAACCCTCAGTTTTTAGCTGTGACTAGAATGGAGGCTCCATTCCTCAGCCTCCCTTGCAACCAGGTGTAATCATCTGACCACAAGTCTTTTGTTGTTGTTGTTAGGTGCCATCAAGTCATAGCGACCCTATGTACAACAGAACAAAACACTGCCTGGTCCTGCGCCATCCTCAGAATCATTGCTATGTTTGAGTCCATTGTTGTAGCCACTGTGTCAATCTATGTTGTTCAGGGTCTTCGTCTTTTCTGCTGACCCTTCACTTTACCAAATACGATGTCCTTCTCCAGGGACTAGTCCTTCCCGATAACATATCCAAAGCACGTGAGACATCTCACTATCCCCACTTCTAAGGAGCTTTCTGGCTGTACTTCTTCTAAGACGTATTTGTTCAGTTCATCTGGTAGTCCATGGTATATTGAATACTCTTCACCAACACCACAATTCGAAGGCGTCAATTCTTTGGTCTTCCTTATTCATTATCCAGCTTTTGCATGCATATGAGGGAACTGAAAACACCATGGCTTGGGTCAGGCACACCTTAGTCCTTAAAGTGACATCTTTGCTTTTTAATACTTTAAAGAGGTCTCTTGCAGCAGATTTGCCCAATGCAATGCATCATTTGATTTCCTGATGCTGCTTCCATGGCTGTTGATTGAGGGTCCAAGTAAAATAAAATGCTTGACAACTTTAGTCTTTTCTCCATTTATCATGATGTTGCTTATTGGTCCAGTTGTGAGGATTTTTGTTTTATGGTGAGGTGTAATCCATACTGAAGGCTGTATTCTTTGATCTTCATCAGTAAGTGCTTCAAGTCCTCCTTGCTTTCAGCAAGCAAGGTTGTGTCATCTGCATATCGCAGGTTGTTAATGAGTCTTCCTCCTATCTTGATGCCACATTCTTCTTCATATAGTCCGGCTTCTCAGATTATTTGCTCAGCATACAGACTGAATAAGTATGGTGAAAGGATACAACCTGACAAATACGTTTCCTGATTTTACCCCATGCAGTATCCCACTGGTGGCGTAGTGTTTAAGAGCTACAGCTGCTAACCAAAAGGTTGGCAGTTGGAATCTACCAGGTGCTCCTTGGAAACCCTATGGGGCAGTTCTACTCTGTCCCATAGGGTCGCTATGAGTCAGAATCAACTCAACGGCAACAGGTTTGGTTTTTTTTTTTTTTTTGGTTTAGTATCCCACCGGGCTAAATTCTGGCTAATGACACTTATATAGTTAGTTCCAGCTAATGGGAAGGCAGCTTCCATAAACCTAAACATGCTCAGCTACTCATCTAAAGGTTGGAGTTTCAAGTCCACTCAGAGGTGCCTTGGAATAAAAGCCTAGAAATCTAATTTCGAAAAAATGAGCCATTGAAAACCCTGTGTAGCACAGTTCTACTCTGATACACATGGGGTTGCCATGAGACAGAATCATCTCGAAGGTAACTGTTTTTGTGGTGTCTTACCCATTGTTTTTCTTCTTCATTCATTCTTTTATCTTGGAATGCAGATGTAATAGCTAAAGCTGGGGTGCCATATTGGATCATGGGACAACCTTGGGAATGTAGGCCAAGGTTGCTAAAGAAATAAGTTAGAAACAGCCTGCTCTCTTGTAGCCTTTGTGAAACAGGGCCACCACAACAGCCATGAACTGTCTCACCTCAACACTTCAACATGAGAGTAAAAACATCTGTCTGATTTAAGAGAATCTTATTTTGCCTTTTAATTTAAACTAATATGGTCATAGAGGTAAATGTGCCCCCACTCTTAGCTATACTGATTAGTTAAGGAAAACACTTAACAAGTCTTAATGGATGCTTTTAGTAGAGAAATTCAGAGTGCCTGGGCATAGCCAGAGGGTGAGGGTGAGAAAAAAAACTTGAATCGCTCTGCCTAATTAAGTGTTAGGAACTTGGGGATTTATAAAGTATAGCCCTGGGGAGAAGGGTGGAAACATGAAGAGGGATGAGAAAAGCTTCTGTAACCTGAGCCAAGGGCCAGTGAAATATTCCCTGTGATGGGTATTTCTATGAGGACATTGACTCTAAAGTTGCCCTCCCTCTTAATTTATAGTTGCCCTCCACTTCCTGCAAGCCTTCAGTAAAGTTGTTTGTGATTAATAACCTAGTATTAGTTGTGTTTGGGTGGATAAAAGAAGAGGAAATGTGGGGATGGGTAGGTGAGGGTGGCAGCTTCAGGAGCTAAGACCTACGGATACTGCAGGCAAAAATGAAGAAGCATCCCTCAGTGTGAAACAGCTTAGAAGAGAATAAATGCCCTCTTCGTACCAAAGGAGCCCTGATTGCGAAGTAGTTAAGAGTTAGGCTGCTAACCAAAAGGTTGGCAGTTCAAATCCACCAGCTGCTCCTTGGAAATCCTACGGGGCAATTCTACTCTGTCCCATAGGGTTGCTGTGAGTCAGAATCAACTCGAAGGCAATGGGTTTGGTTTGGTTTTCATACAAAAAGAGGGTAGTGGTGGTTCCATGGCAGATTCTCACCCTTCATGTGGCAGACCCAGGATTGACTCCAGGCTAATGCAGCTCATGCACAGTCACCACCTGTATGTCAGTGCAGATTCGCATTTTGCTATGTCAGCAGAGCTTCCAGACAAAGATGTACTAAGAAGAAATGCCTAGAGACGTACTTCTGAAAATCAGCCAGTGAAAATCTTATGGATGACAATGGTCCAATCCACATCCAATCTTGGGG
>NW_004443962.1:14522114-14523159 GCF_000243295.1 Trichechus manatus latirostris | reverse complement strand
ATTCATGGGCTGTGGCCAATGGTTTGGCTGGATGGTCAGGGACTTGGAAGGAACATGATTGTAAAATGGAGACAAGGAGGTATGGGGAAAAAGTATGTGGCCAGACCTCTCTGAACGGGCCAAAGAAGTGAAGATATTAGTATATCATGTTAATGCTCACCAAAATGTGACCTTGGCAGAGGAGGATTTTTAACAATCAAGTGAATACAATGACACGTTCGTGGAAATCAGTCATCCTCTTTACCCAGCCATTCCCCTCATTGTCCAATAGGCTCATGAAAAAAGTGGCCATGGTGGCAGAGATGGAGGCTATGTATGGGCTCAGCAATGTGGACTTCCCTTCACCAAGGCTGACTTGGCTACAGCCACTGCTGAGTATCCAGTCTTCCAGCAGCAGAGACCAACACTGAGTCCCTGATATGACACCACTCTTCGAGGTGATCAACCAGCAACGTAGTGGCAAGTTGATTACTTTGGACTACTTTCATCATGGAAAGGGCAGCATTTTGTTCTCACTGGATGTTTTAGTTATCTAGTGCTGCTATAACAGAAATACCACAAGTGAATGGCTTTAACAAAGAGAAATTTATTTCCTTACAGTAAAGTAGGCTAGAAGTCTAAATTCAGGGTGTCAGTGCCAGGGGAAGGCTTTCTCTCTCTGTCAGCTCTAGAGGAAGGTCCTTCTCCTCAATCTTTCCCTAAACTAGGAGCTTCTCCATGCAGGAACCCCAGGTCCAAAGGAAGCACTCTGCTCCTGGCACTGCTTTCTTGGTGGTATGAGGTCCCCCGTCTCTCTGCTTGCTTATCTCTTTTATATCCCAAAAGAAACTGGCTCAAGACACAATCCAATCTTGTAGATTGAGTACTCCTTCATTAATATAAACTGCTGCCTACCCCCCTCATTAACATCATAGAGGCAGGATTTACAACACATAGGAAAATCATATCAGATGACAAAATGGTGGACAATCACACAATACTGGGAATCATGGCCTAGCCAAATTGATACACATATTTTTAGGGGACACAATTCAACCCATTACAC
>NW_004443962.1:14519335-14520637 GCF_000243295.1 Trichechus manatus latirostris | reverse complement strand
TTGCTTGCTCTGGATCCTGCAGCTGACTCCTGTTCGTCTGACCTCTGGTTCTTGGGACTTCAGCTGGCAGCTTACCTGCCATCTTGCCTGCCAATCTTTGGATCTGTCGGTCTTCACAGCCTATGAGTCAGAGCCCAGCTGTCTGACTTGCCAGTCTTGGGTTTGCCAGCCCCTGCGGCTACATGAATCAGGAGAAGCCTCCAGCCTGACCCAAGGACTTGAGACATTCTAGCCTCAACAACCATGTGAGCCATTTCCTTAATATAAATCTCTATCTATATATATTTATATGCTTTACTAGTTTTGCTTCTCTAGAGTACCCAACCTAAGATACTACCCCAAAAATATCTCCTCGTTGTCTCCTCCCACCTATTTTCCTATCTTGTCCTCACTACGTTATACCTCCTCAATATGTTCATCTTAGGGGAATGGAAAACTAGAGGATTTTTTTTTCTTTTGATAAAATATATGTGGTTCGTGTTCCTAACTGGGTAGCTGCCTCTTCATAACTGGTTTGCTCAACACTTAGCATCCTGAGGGTGATTAACAAATGTAAGAAAAAAAAGAAAAAGAAATTCTGTTCAGCAGTGTCTCAAAGGAATGAGTAAGATGTCTTCCATAAGATTCTTGTCCAGGAGACCCAGAGTAACAGATGGGTCTATCCTGGGACTGGCAGATTCTGCCACATCTTGAGGACATTGTCCCCAGGGGATTGGGTAACTGTGAGGGGTAAATTCATTTCATAATATGCTGTTTTGATGAGACCTCTTTGAGTCTCATGTTACAGAATTTCAAAAAACTAGTACTGGGTTTTTTGAAGATTTTTTCTTTCACCAAAGTAGGCCTGAGCAATCCTATCCCTTAATTATGAAACAACATTTCTCAAGCTCTGAGCTCAGACTGTTCACACACAGGCTGTGCTACTTACTGACTGGATGACTTTGGGTAGATTACTTACTCTCCCTAAGCCTCAGTTTCCTTATCAGCAAATTGGAACAATAAAGTCCCTATCTCATAAGGCTGTTGTGAGGATGCAGTGAATTAGTGTACATAAAGCATACAACACAGTGCCTGGCATAAAATATATCCACTCTATAAATTAGCCTTTTTTGCCGTTGTTTTTTGTTTGTTTGTTTGTTTGTTTTTGTTAGTTTTAACACTTTCTTTCTTCTACTCACCTAAATGAACAAAGAAAACAGACATAATCTGATGAGTCTGGGATGTCTCTCCTGGAAAAAAGAAGGCTTAGAGGATACAATAGTCACTATCAGGACTGAGGGGCTATCAAGTAGGAGACAGGAT
>NW_004443962.1:14515681-14516963 GCF_000243295.1 Trichechus manatus latirostris | reverse complement strand
GTTTTCACACAGAAGTATGTGTTGAATGAACAAATACTTCAAAATTTGAAAATTAAATGCCTTCTGTATTTGTTTTTATTTATTTTGAGACTTCATTTCTATTTAGCTAGAGAAATTTAGCTACTCATTTTTCATGAATACATGAATATATATACTAACAATATGCAAAACAATATTGGAGAACTCCCTATGAAAATTGGTGATAATAGGCACTAAAGTGGTTCAGACACGGGCAAGATTTCATATTGTAAGGAGGATCAGGAAAGGTTTCATGGGGAAGTAACATTTGAGCTAGGCTTTGAAAGATCTTAGCAGGTAAATGTTGGGAAAAGACATTCCAGATAGAAATACTAGAGTGATTGCAGGCAAGTAGTGGTAAAGGGAAAGCATCATTTGTCAGGTATGGCAGGCTGTAAAAATAGATTGAGAGAAAAATGTGGATTTAGCATGAAGCCAATGAAGCTTCAGCTGCAGGGCATCTCACTTGCCTGACTCCTTCCAGTGCTGGTCAGGTTCTTCTCAGGAAGTCCAGAAAAAAGCAGCAGCTCTAGCATCCCAAGGAGGCATGGAGTGCTTCCCTAGCCGGGGAGGTCATCCTCTGGCGGTTTCCTGCACTTCCAGAAGTACTTTCACATCTGTCCAGCCTCAACAACACTTGTCCATTGTGGACCTTAAGGAGCATCTGGACACTATCTTTGACTCCAAGAAGGATCCAAAAGACATGTTGGTCTTTGAAACCCAGAGGGAAGGTGCTGGGGGAAATGATGGGTCATCGAGAACCTGAGGAGCAAGACAAGCTGCTAAGGCAGCAGCTCTGGGAGCCATGCCAAGTGACCAAAGACTAGAGTTCTCTGAGGCTTGCCCTTGGGCAAGAAGCACTTTCTGAGCAAGACAAGTTATAGATGTGGCATTCCCAAGGCCAAGTTATGAAGCTGAAAAATCTTTTTTTAAACAATTAGAAACAAATTCTATCGACCACACTGAAGGAAAATCTAAATTCTCTTTATAGAAAATCATATTACAAAATTGTCCTCAAATGAAGAGATGATTAAAAAAAAAAAACATGCAATCAAATAGGTATGGCAAGGTATATATTATACAGATATATTAGGCAGGTAATTAACACTAATAATAATAATAAGCCATTTTCCTAGATTTTGTGATGTTTGTGGTATTTGTTACCTTTTTTAAAAATTTATAATGAATGTGATTTATTTTCTCATCCTAAGTAAGTGTTCATGTTTCTATCTAATTTGAATTTGTAATTTTATCTTTTCCTTAA
>NW_004443962.1:14501126-14514050 GCF_000243295.1 Trichechus manatus latirostris | reverse complement strand
CTGAATCCTTCTCATGCTTGGAATCTCTTCTACTTCTTCTTCTGCTTTTAAAGGATCCATGTGACTATACTGGGCCTACTAGGATAATCTTGATTTTTCTTAACTCAAAGTCAACTGATTAGTAACCTTATTTACATTTGCAGGTCCTTTTGTTATATAATGTAACATAATCATGGGTGTGGTATCTCATCATATTTTCAGTCCCAGAGAATTGGGCTGAAAATCTTTAAGGAGAAATCTTGGAATTCTTCCCACGACACTCATACTGTTGAGTGTACCAAGTACCTGCTCTCTCAGTCAGTCCTGACCACAATCTTGCCAAGAAGATATTAATATTTACTCTAAAACAATGAGAAAACCAGGAGTCATAGCCAGCATGATCACTGGGGAAGAGACAATAAGAAGGTGAAATCTGCATTTCACATGATGATAGTTTGTAGAACTTTCCAGTTCCCTCTCCAATATTATCCCTTACTGGGTCTTGTTCCAGTCATGCTGAAGGTACCAACATGCACCATATGATCATCTTCAAACATTTATAGGTAAACATGTTCCCTTTGCCTAGAACTTCCACTCTGTTTCTGCTTGGCTCTTAATTTTCCTTCAGGACTCACTTAAACCCCTTTCCTTTAAAAGGCACCCTCCATTCCAAATTGGAGTAGCAGTCCTTCCTATACTAAAGCATTTTGAATTTAACCCATTATAAGATCATTTATCAACTTGTATTATAACCTCTATCTACTTATCTATCCTCCCACTCATTGATGTTGTAGTCAGTTTTGTTGCTGGGCTACACATTTTTTACATGGCTTTAGATTATTTCTTTGTGGTTTAGGATTTTTGAACAAGTTACTTCCCCTTGTTTAAAAAAATGTTATTAAAATCTCTCCCTCAAAATAAACGTGCTAAGAAAGTACAAAATGGCAGCAAAGAACATTGCTTGCCCTTATAACACTTCAAAGATCCTAATTAATGTCATGGCCTTCATAGTAGGCGTACTCCCACAGCTAATGATATCCACCTCTTCCTTCTCTCCAACTCTTTTGATAGAAATTTAACTAAAAACATAATCTGTAAAAGAAAAGATACTCAAAGTACCAAAGATGCATACATCTTTTGTCTTTGGACTTCATTGTCTTTGACCCGAGTTTATTGACAAACCAAACTAAAAATGGAAATTAACAAGAGAAATGATGGGAACCTATTTGCAAATGTGTGTCATCTTAATTAAAGCAAAATGCTGGAGAGAAAATATTCAAATGGGAAATGTATTTAAATCCCAATTAAAAGGGTTGATTTCTTCTTAGAGTAATCATATTTCAAAAAGGTTGTTAAAAACTTTGAGAGATAAAAACTGAGGAGAAAGAAAACAATATTTGAGAGACTTACAGAAAGGAACAAAAGTAGACATCCAGAGGTAGAAAGACTGAAGTAAAAAAGTCTTCATAATTAAGTATTGAGCTTTTCAGCCACAGCAATATAAAAATTATTCTGGCACTGTCTGAATACATTTTTACAAAACAAAAAAGATATAAAAGAATTAGAAAATCGTTTGAAGGCAACCATCAATGTTTGAATTCTGAGATTTAGAGAAGGAATAGGGTCTAGACATAAGCTGTTTAGAAACAAGATATATTAAAAAAAAGAAAATTAGATTTCTAAAGATGTTTCTCTTTTCTGGCCACTTCAAAATTGCCTTCAGTCAGAGTTCTCTAAAATTCCTCAAATATCCAATGTAGCAGACCAACTCTATTGGATAAGGCAAACTTTGGGAGGTAGACAAAAATTTTACAGGAGACAATCTGGACAAGCATAGCACAGAAAGATATAAAAACGTAACAATTTCCTTGCTTATTTGATCACAAAAGCAGCTAACATTGAAGCAAAGTTTTAAGTGAATTCCTGATCTAGCTTTTCCCACTTTTCCACTAAAATACCAATGAAGACACTGAAAAAGACTAAAGCATAGAACACCAGAACATCATACTATTGGACTAACTCTATCCAGAATCTGGGATAGTTTGTAATCAAGTTTAAGACTGATGGTGTGAGACTGAGAAAGATCTACATGTCTTGCCACATGAGCCACAGCCTGAATAAAAAAGAGGAAGAAGGCACTGAGGGTGTCCTTGATGAAGAGTTTTTTGGTTCAACAAAACTTTGTTACCTTAATCCAAAAGGAATTTGTTAGAAGTAATTTTGAGTTTCATAGACTCCATGTAAGAATGGAAAACCAGCCTTGAGAATAGACAAGAACAAAGACAGCCTCAAATGAAAAATAAGATACTTGTTGATAAGCAGGAACTACCATAACCCTTGTGGAAAGAGAAGTGAGGGATCCCAGTCATTTCAGTCTCTTCTCCTGCTGCTCCAGGGAGGGATTATCTTATTGGCCCTGTTGCAAGTTGTATCAAAGGAAGAGTGGAGCCCCTGTTACAGTCTCTGCAGGTTGTGTCCAATGACTTTACCCTAAATTTAGAGTTTAGAATAAAACTCAAGCTTCTTTCCACAGCCAAAAAGAATGGTTGCCCTGGAGTCAATTCATGGTGACCTCATGTATTTCAGAATAGACAGTAGAACTGCATGGGGTTTTCAGTGGCTGTGACCTTCAGAAATAGATCTTCAAGTCTTTCTTCTGAGGTGCCTCTGGATGGATTTGAACCTTCTACAGGGCTGTAGATAATCTGGTCCCATCCTCGTCCCCCATTTTCACCCCCCTTCATTCCCTCTTTCCCTCACTATGCCCATCCCTCATCCTTCCTGCAGTCCTTGCTTCAGAACTCTTGCACTCTCTGTACCCTCTGTCCAAAAACTTCTTCCCGCAGGTCATCCTCTAGCTCATCCCTAACCATCTACCTCTTCCCTTCCCCACCTTTATACATTCCCAATCACATTTCTCTGTTTTATTTTTATGGCAATCATCCATGTCTAAAATCATCTTCATTATTTATTTGCTTTCTTTTTTATTGTCTGCTGGTTCTCCTTCACCCTCCTAGAATGAGGGTAGAAACCTGAGGACAAAGACCATGTCTATTTTTCCCAGTATATCTGTATCCCCAGCCCAGTTCTTGGACATAGTGTGGACTTGTCAAATATTAAAATGAATGAAAAAGAGAATGAATGAACCAATACTGAAGCACTTATTACATTTCTCATAATTAATTATAGATCTGTTCCCAGGCTGCATTCTGAGATCTTCTCAGGTAAGGACCAGGTCTAACTCAATCTCTATGCCCCCAGTGCCCAGCAAGGTGCCTGGCTTATGGTGAGGTCCTCAATAAATGTCTGTTGACGTGAATTCTATTTAGCTACAGGCTCTTTCTTTATGAACTGCTGGGTAGGCTGGCTGTACCTAGAGAAAGCTATTTTCTAAAGTGATCCCAAATCAGATTTCTATAGATGATAATCGCTAGAATAGAAAGTCCTTCCTGTGAAAGCTCTGAAAACAATGCAAACATTCTCAAACATTTCTAGCCCTGAGTTTTCTCTTGCCCAGCATCTTTGTCCAACATCATGAATAAATGTGCCTGGAAAGTTTATCCAAACTGTCAGCAAATGAGCAAGGGGCCAAGAGTGAGGGGCTCCTCCCGAACATTCCATCTTGATGAAGGGCAAAACAATGAGAGCCACCACGAGAAAACCCTCCAAGGCAGCTGAACAAATATCTCCCATGGTAATAAATAAATAGTTCAGCTGGGGAATTGTAATTGTGTGTATAATGCAGCTCAGATATAGGGCATAATTACACTCCAGAATCCATACAGTAATGAAAAACTCCAGTCAGGGAAAAGAAGACTTGTTTGCCATGGTTTGACAGGCAAGCAACAAACAAGAACCACTTTTTCACCTTTTATTCAATAAAATCAGCATATTAAATATTCAGACTGAGTGTCTCCATTAAGCGATTCACTTCTGCCTTTCCTCCCTCCTCCCTCCCCACCTCTCCTTGTTTTGTTTTCATCAAGTCAGGGAAGGAAAAAAATAAAACCAAGGCTGTGATGTGATTGTTAATGAGGCCTCTGCTCAGAGATTCTATTGCATCAGGTTCTGCTTCTTCCCTAGTCTGCGGGGGATCAGGGATCTGAGAGCCCAGGGTGGGGGCAGTGTGCGAGGAGCTCAGACAGGAGACTGATGACCGTTTTCAATCAAGGATAATGTGTGGGCAATGGAGAAGGGTTGGGAGGACAGTAGGGGGAAGAAGGTATCAGCTTCCCTCTACACCACATACCAAAGAGAAAAGGCACGTGGCCTGAAAATATTTAACTAGGATGCTATGAGTTGTGAACTGTGGCTAATGAAACAGCTGAAAACAGAGAGTGGAATAAAAGAGAAAGGCCAAGGGAGAGACAGGTTAAAAGGCTGGGGAACTAGATTAGAACGATTAGAGAGAAATTAACATACATCTCAAACATAACTGACTAATCTCTGAAAGACACTGAGAGGGGATTGCAACGTTTTCTCCCACTTGGAAGAAGGTTTGGACCTCTTCATTTTTAGTCTGCCTCCGCAGGAAGGGGCTATAAATGGACAGGAGAGAGGGAAATCTAGAAGTGCCACTTTCCCCAGAGAGAAGAAAACAACAATTTTTGTCATGATTCCTTCCTGAGCCCTGACAGTGAGGGGTAGCAAGTGTTCACCCCGACTCTAGCTCTGATGCTGATGGGCAGGGGGAAGGGACACCTAGCAGGCCTGACCTTGGGAGGCCAGTCAGCTCAAGCAGAGGAGGGAGTGAGGTCAATGCTAAAGAGCAACGGTGAGGCGGAATGCAAATTGCAGAGATTTATGAAGTTGCTTCTGCTCAGTGAGCAGATTCCAGATAAGTGGTGTGTTAATAAGGCAGGAGAGTTTTTCGGCTGTGCCAGCTGTTAGGAAGACGCTGGCATGCTCTTAAGCCGGTATTTATTGGATGATCCTCACTGCTGTGACAGCAGACATGCGTACACAAGCATGTTTATTCACAACATGCATAATCACTCTGTCACAACACAGATGCAAATCCAAGGCCCGTATCTAAAACCCTAGGCCCTTAAGGAGAACTTTCTGAAAGAGCTCCCGTTAACTACGAGTAATAGATCCCTCCAGGCTGGCCTGTAATGGACTACAATTTCTGTGAGGATGAAGAGGCATAGAGGCAAGACTTCGGCTCTGTTTTATGCAGAGCGAAGCCTCATAAGGAATTCATCCTGAACAAGCCGAGTAATTTGGTTGCAGTATCCTGTAAATTTGGGAGGGTATAACTGAATGGTATTATATGTGATCGTTGAGTTTTAAGGAGCTTTAGTGGTCTCTGAGCACTCCATGCAAATGTATCCTGTAGAATTAGTGGCAATGGGGAAGCCAGGAATCACAGTGACAAACGGAGCTCCTTTGAATGTACTTGGATATGTATGTAAGCTGCTGAAGATTCTGTCAGGAAACAAAATGGCTCTTCACATACACTTAAAGAACACCAACAAAGCTGCCAGGAGAAGACTGGGAAAAGTCATAAGAAATTTTGAAACGGGAAAGAAGTTTTATTCAAGATCACTTATGATTAGGCAGGGAGGAATGGACACCAACATTTGGGACTGGCTAGGAGCCACCTGGAGTCCCCGGGTGGTGCAAACAGTTAACATGCTTGGCTGCTAACCAAAAGGTTGGAGGTTCAAGTCCACCCAGATGTACCTTGCAAGAAAGTCCTGGTGATCTACTTCCAAAAGATCAGCCACTGAAAACCCTATGGAGCACACGGTTCTACTCTACCACACAGAGTTGCCATGAGTGGGAATCAAATTGATAGCAACGGGTGGGGGAGGTGCCAGCTACATTACACACACACCCTCTTGTAAACCTCCAAATCACCCCATTTTACAGAGAAGAAAACAGAGCCTCAGAGAGGTTAAGATGCACCCAAAGTCATAGCACCTTGGAAAGTGGCAGTGTTGAGACTCAGCCTCAGCACTATCGGAACGTCAAGCCTCTGCTCTTCCAACTGCTTGCCCCACACTGTCTCAAGTCAAGAAAGGATTTAAGGAAGTCAGGCTGGAATCCTGGACCTAAAGTGGGATGTTTTGAGAAACTAGAAATAAATTCACACTGAACAAGAGTACTTACTAGGAAAGAACTGGCCCCTAAGATGAATCCACGATATAAAGGTGTGACTATAAACTCAAGTCAAGAGACTGATTGCTCAAGCCCGACCTGACACCAAATCCAGAGGCTTGCTAGCCACATATCCAGCCCAGCACCAGGGCCTTCTGTGCTCTGCTGGCCCATCTGAGCAGCACCCCTTGCACTCAATCTATCTTTTTCCCATTCTCTCCTTTCCTTTCAAAATGTTTTTGTCCGACATTTTTAAGTTTCTGAAGTAACAAAAAGCACCAGTTGCCGTCAAGTCGATTACATTTTATGGCAATATCATGTGTGTCAGAGTAGAACTGTGTCCGTAGGGTTTTCAATGACTGATTTTTTGGAAGTAGATCACTAGGACTTTCTTTTGAGGTCCCTCTGGGTGAACTCAAACCTCCAACCTTTTGGTTAGCAGCTGAGCACATTAACTTGTTATACCACCGAGGGACTCCAAAGTAGCGCAAGAGTGAATTAATATGTCATACTACTATTTGATATTAGTGGGGACTGCTGGAAATGCAAAGCCTAATCACGAAGAAACGAATCTGTTCTTGAAAAGATGAGTATGGTGAGGGATGCAGCTCCGTGCTGGGGAAAGAGCAGTGGACATAGGTTCGGGGTTTGACTCTTCTGCTATTGTACTGTGGCTTTTGGGAAGTCACTTAAATTCTCTAGGCTTATATTTTCTCACCCATAAAATACAGAGGTTGGACTAAAATCATGTCGTGTGGTATTAACCAGGTGTACCACTTTCCCAGGGGGCATATGCAAATGTGAAGGGTGGGGCATCTAGAGTTATCACATGACTAGGGGGCACCTGTCCCACCCCAAATGCCCAAGACCCCTGTTGAAGAACACTGGTCAGCTCCTCTTTAAGGCCCATGTCTGTTCTGACATTCTATAGCTCCTCTGGGGAAACTATGGTAGGATAGCAATGAACTTCATGAACAGTATCAAAGAAATGGAGTTCGTGTAGGGTGACTGAACTTGGACCCTTTTGAGGCCAACAGCACGCTCACCACCTTGAATAAACAAGGGGTGGTGCCTGCCATCCTATGTGATATGAGAACTAACTCCTTGCATATAAGCTATCTCCGTATTAGGTAATGTAGGAACTAACCCAGTCTTTAAGGTATCTCCTTATTTAGGTATACTTCTGCTCAATTAAGAAAAACAAGAGACTGGGATCTCAAGACAAGTCAAAACTGATCTGGAACCAGGTTTTCCCGCCTGACATGCCCAGTACTGACCACCGTGTCCCTTGGACGACCTATTGACGTCAGAGGCCGGAAAACACACCCCCGCCTACGCCCCGTGAGGTGGGCAAAACGTCATCTTTGTGGCCCCACCCACCCCCTTAGACTGAGCAGGCGCAGAAGATCGGCCACCCCAGGAACGCCTTTATGAGCCAAACCAATCAGCAGGCTGACTCCACCTTGGGGCGTCCCTGAAGACCCGGGACCCAATTTTACTCTATCCATATAAACCCCTCAGGCCATTGTTCAGAGAGCCACTTTGGTGATGCAAGTCCAGGTGGTCTCCTTTACTTGGCCAACTAAACAGAGCTGCTGCTTCTGCTTTCACGGCTTCATGTCTTTCTAGCTGCGCCCAGCAGACCTGAAAGCATCTGGTTACACTTTTGTTAAAATCCCACTCAGCTGCTAACCCAAAGGTTGGAGGTTTGAGTCTACCCAGAGGCACCTCAGAAGAATCAATCTCAGATTCCTCCCAAATTTTATCAGGTGCAACCAAAAGGCAAGGCTTTTAATTGTCTGATATGGTCTAAAATCAGGGTTAAAAAAAAAAAGTTGATTCCGACTCATGTGCTCCATAGGATTTTCAATATTTGTGATCTTTCTGAAGTTGATCTCCAGGCCTTTATTCCAAGGTGCCTCTGAATGGATTCGAACTGCCAACCTTTCAGTAAGTAGCCAAGCACTTAAACATTTGCACCACCCAGGGACTCCAACGTCAGAGGAGAATGTTTTAAATCAGACAATGGGCCAGTACACAGGCCACACTTGGCTCAGTAATCCAAAAGGCAAGCCTTTCCCAGACCACTGTTCCTGTTGCTGCTTATAGGAAATTAGCATTTTTCTCTACAATTACCTGACTCCTCAGTTTCCTGGTCTCCTTTCTGTACATCCTTTCATGTTTATAAACTGTTCACTTTAAATGTTTGGAATCATTATAAATAACAAAAGGTTTTCTGGGTTTTTCAGAAGAAAACAAGGGAGATGCTCAAATTTTGGTGCCCTGCACATTTTAGGTCCTTCTGAGCTCACAGTTCCTCTCACACCCCGTACACTCTCCAGGAAGGAAGGAGAGAGAGTGTGCTACAGAACAACGCAGAGCAGATACATCCATTTCAATCAACTCCGGGCACATTTATTCAGCAAACTTCCTCCTAGCTTTTTCACTTACTGCTGCCAGTGAATCCAAATTAATGATCTAGCCAAAATCTTACACTCTCAGAATCATAATTATGTTAATCATTGTCTCAAAGCCATCGTTTGATTCTTTGTATTTACATAAATCGTCCACTTTTTCCCTCACTCAATCTCTTTGTTTTCCTAGTCCTCTTAGTGCTGGTGTTCTGCTCTCCCAAATGGTTCTTATTTCTTTTCTTCTCTCTGGACTTCTCCCTTCAACTATTGGGTGTCCTAAACCCAGGATAATATTTCTGCAAAACCCTTCAAAACCCATTTTATGAAACCCCTAGGAGCCCTGGTGGCACAGTGGTTAAGCACTCAGCTACTAACCAAAAGGTCATTTCACCCAGCGGCTCCATGGGAGAAAGATGTGGCAGTCTGCTTCGGTAAAGAGTTACAGCCTTGGAAATCCTGTGGGGCAGTTCTACTGTGTCCTATAGGGTCGCTGTGAGTTGGAATCAACTGGAGGGCAATGAGTTTGGGTTTGTTTGTTTGGTAGGGACTGGGGGCTCACCTCAGAAACTGAAGCTGTGTTCACAGCAACATTCACATTTATCTTGATCTATCTGGAAGGCTGAGGAGGTAAACCTCCTACTTTCTGTCCTTCCTCCCCCTGTCCCCCACCCCAAGAGTCTTTTTGCATAACACACCAAAGAGACCCTGGGAAAGACTTTTCTAAGGGGAAAGAGTTATGGTCACAATTGGGAACACAATTGGTCACACAATCTTCTGGCCCTGCTTTCCCTTCTTCCATAGGGAAGAAATAAATAAGCTGTGGCTCTGAAATGTCTGTGAGAGACAAAGGTACCAGGCTTCGTGGCTGATGCCCGGTGCATAAGATGAATCCAGCAGACTGGTGGTGCAATGGTTAAGTGCTGTAGACTGCTAACCAAAAGGTAGGAGGTTTGAACCTCCAGCCGCTCCATGGGAGAAAAGACCTAGCAATCTGCTCCTGTAAAGGTTCAAAACTCATTGCCATGGAGTAGATTCAGACTCACAGCAACTCTATAGGACAGAGTAGAACTGCCCCATAGGGTTTCCAAGCCTGCAGTCTTTATGGAAGCAGATTGCCATATCTTTCTCCCGCAGAGTCATTGGTGGGTTTGAACTGCAGACATTTTGGTTAGCAGCTGAACGCTTAACTACTGTGCCACCAGGTCCCCTTCTGTAAAGATTCCAGCCTAGGAAACCCAGTGGGGCACTTCTACTCTATCATAGAGGGTCACTATGATTTTGAATCAACTCAGTGGCACACAATAACAACAAACAATAACCTAGATTAGACTGTATCTGACCCAGTAAAGAAAATAATAGAGCCATCAATACAGCAAGGAGTTTAGAGACATATGAAACTCCATACATGACCTAATGAAATATCAAATATCAAAGGAATAGAATTTGTGTAGAGTGACTGAACTTGAACCCTTTTGTTAAAATCCTACTCAGCTACTAACCGAAAGGTTAGAGGTTCAAGTCCACCTACAGGCACCTCGGAAGAAAGGCCTGGCAATCTACTTCCAAAAAATCAGCCCTTGAAGCCCTATACCCTATGGATCACAGTTCTACTCTGACACACATGGGGTCTGCATGAGTCGCAATCAACTAATAGCGACTTGTTGCGTTAGAGGGAAAGCTGGTGATCCTTGGATCATATAGGAACTTGGAGTGTTACAGTCCACTTAGAATGATGGGGCCTGGGTAGGGCCTTTCACAGAACAACATCTAAACCATCACACTCTTTCTCTAAGTATCTTCAGAAAAGATTCTCCAACTTCCATTAATATTCATCAAAATGTTTTTAAAATCTGTAAGAAAATTATCCCCCTAACTAACTAAAGGAGCCCTGGTGGTGCAGTGGTTAAGATTTCGGCTGCTAACCAAAAGGTTGGCAGTTCAAATCCACCAGCAGCTCCTTGGAAACCCTATGGGGCAGTTCTGCTCTGTTCTGTAGAGTCACTATGAGTCAGAATCCACTCAACCACAATGAGTTTGGTATTTTTTAACTAACTAAAATTCTTCACGTTGCCCCCAAGTCCACTTAGAAACAGCCCTTTGATTACTCAAAAACAACTCTTTTACAGATTGCCTCATGTTATACTATGATCTTTCCTTCCATTTACCATTTTTAAGGAGCCCTGGTGGTGCAGTGGTTAAGAGCTCAGCTGCTCACGTAAAAGTCTGCAGTTCAAACCCACCAGTGGCTCTGTGGGAGAAAGATGTGGCAGTCTGCTTCTGTAAAAAAATTACAGCCTTGGAAACCCTATGGGGCAGTTCTATTCTGTCCTATAGGGTAGCTGTGAGTCAGAATCAACTCCAACAGCAATGGCTTATTTACCATTTGTATCTTATTCTCTTGCATCCTGATCTATAAAAAAAAGTAACAAAATAGTATCACCAGGTATTTTTATTATCTAACTACAATGATCCTAGGATCCTGAAAGGCAGAGTGCTCCCAGGGATGGAAGTGGGAGTGGGGTGAAGTTAAAGTACTATATGGAAATCAAGCACGAATTTGGAGTTGATGCTCCACTTTGGTTTAGCTAATTTAGGCTTATTTGTTAGCTGAGGAATTTTGGAAAAATTAAAGACTAACTCACTATTACCTCAAGCAATGTTTTAACTGAGCAACCATGATTAGGAACACTAAAAATAACTCATTTGTGGATTTCCTGAAACTTACTTCTAGGTATTGTTTATTACATAGAAGCATAGAATTTTGAGTTGGATTATTTCCTTCTAGATCCTTTCCTGTAGAAGAATCTTCTAACTGCATTCCCTATGCAGGGACCCTCAAACCTTAGTTTGAACACGTTCATGGACCAATTCCTCCCAGAATAAATAAAAGTATCCCTGATCTTGAGTTTAAATATGCTTCCTTGATATTTCTACTCAGTGGCCTTGGCTTCTCTGAAACAACATTAAAACATATTGTGATTGCTAAGGTTGTGTGTCAACTTGGCTGGGCCATGATTCTCAGTGGTTTGACAGTTATGATGTAGTTTGGCAGTGGTATGATGATGTGATCACTTCCATGATGAGATTTGATATAATGCAATCATCTCTGTGATGGAATCTGCTGTGAGTAGCCAATCAGTTGAAAGGGAGTTTCCTTGGGGGTGTGGCCTGCACTGAACTTATAAGTGGACTTTCTGCCAAGACTCAGGGGGTTTTGCTTGTTCTGGATCCTGCAGCTGGCTCCTGTTTGTCTGACCTCTAGTTCTTGGGACTTGAGCTAGCAGTTTACCTGCAATCTTGCTTGCCAATCTTGGGATATGTAGATCTTCAAGCCTGTGAGCAAGAGCCCTGCTGTCTGACCTGCCATCTTGGGTTCACCAGCCCCTGTGGCTATGTGAATCAGAAGAAGGTTCTATCCAGACCCACAGACTTGGGATGTTCCAGCCTCTACAACCTCATGAGCCATTTCCTTGACATAAATATATATATATATATATATATATATATATACACTTTACTGGTTTTACTTCTCTAGAGATCAGAGCCTAAGACACATATATACCCTCTGTCTCCAGATAGCTTTTCAATTTTTTTTTTAAACAGCTGTCATGTCCATTCGAAGACAGCTCTTCTTCAGGCAAAACAGCCCTTATTGCTGCAATCATTTCTCATGTTTTAGGATTTCAAGACTTCTTACCACCCCAATAACAATCTCCTTAACTGTTATCTAGAACAAAGCACATTATCACAAGACAGTGGGCAGTGTATTTCAATTAATGCAGTCAAATACTGCATTATTTGCGATACAATTGGTTTTTGTATGCATAGTCCCAATCCTTATACCAGTACATATCTTACATCATAAAAAGTGAGTTGGTATCTGAACAAGTAATTTCAAGAATTGGAAGCAAGAATGACCAAGAATGGTACAAAAAGATGTCCAACCTCATTAGTAAGCAGGAAAATGCAAATTAAAACAAAAATAAAATACCATTTCACACACTCATAAGATTGGCAAATTTTAAAAGTCTGATGATAGAAGTGCTGGCAAGCTTGTGGAGAAACAAGCTAGTGGGAGTACATATTGGTTGAACCACATTGGAGAGAAATTTGGCAATATATAGTAATGTTAAAGATGCACATACCCTTAGGTGCCTTTGAATCAGTTCTGACTCATAGAGACCCCATATAACAACTGACCAAAACATTGCCCAGTCCTGAGGCATCCTCAAAATTGTTGCATCGTTTGAGCCCATTGTTGCAGCCACTATGTCTATCTTGTTGAGGGTCTTCCTGTTTTTTGTTGACCCTCTACATGACCAAGCATGATGTCTTTCTCCAGGGACTGGTCCCCCCGATAAGATATCCAAAGTACTTGAGATGAAGTCTCACCATTATTGCTTCTAATGAGCATGCTGGCTGTACTTCC
>NW_004443962.1:14496178-14497197 GCF_000243295.1 Trichechus manatus latirostris | reverse complement strand
AATAAAAACTGAGGTTTCCTAGAGAAGAAGGAATTCTGCCTCAAGACTGCAGTATCAACTCCTGCTTGAGTTTCCAGCTTGATGTCCTGCCCTACAGATTTCAGACTTGCCAGCCCCCACAACTGTGTGAACCAATTCCTTAAAATAAATCTCTTATAATCTGTTGGTTCTTTTTCTCTGAAGAACCCTGGAAACATGCTAACTGCTCATTGTAAAATATCCAGGTTCCTTAAGCTCAGTGTTCTTCTCCTACAACATATCCCACTGCATGCGCAGGTGTCATCTGGCCCTCCTTGATTTGCCCTGAGGGAATTGGGACTCAAGAAACTGGAGCCAAAAGGATGCATACTTTGGCTACTGTGTTTGCTCTAAGTAATAGATTGCCCATCTCTGACCCAGGAGTCTCATGTCTTCTGCAAGATTCTGTGTGTTATGGATTGAATTGTGTCCCCCCAAAATATGTGTTATAAATCCTAACCCCCATACACATGGATATAATCCCATCTGGGAACAGGATTTTGTTTGTTATTTAATGAGGCTATATCAGTGTAAGATGTGTCTTAAACCGATCACTTTTGAGATATAAAAGGAACAACTTACACACAGGAGCAAGCAAAGACACACTGGAGAAGACTGATGCCACGTGGAGATCGCCAAAGAACAGAAGCTGAAAAGAGACAAGGACTTTCCTCCAGAGCCGACAGAGAGAGAAAGTCTTCCCCTAGAGCCGATGCCCTGAATTCAGACTTCTAGTCTCCTGTACTGTGGTATTTATGTTTAGCAGCACTAAGAAACTAAGACACTGTGGCAGACAGTGGGAGACTAACTTTTAACTTGCAAGTAGGTAAAATCTCAGGCCCTTCACCGTTCTTGACAGATATGTCATCATTTATTTAACTATTATTCTATATATGGGCATTTAGGTTCCACAGATTCGTGGATGTTGGCAGAAGAACACCAGATTTTTAGATCAGAGACAAAGGAGTTTATTACTCACAGCACAACAAACAGCATGAGCT
>NW_004443962.1:14493513-14494758 GCF_000243295.1 Trichechus manatus latirostris | reverse complement strand
ATTCACGTGGAGTTGTAGGAAATAATATGTGTCCTTTACACAGTTTCCCCAGTTGTAATATCTTGCAAAACCATAGTACGATATCACAACTAGGATATCTACATTGTGTAATGGATGGAATTGTGCCCCCTAAAAATGTATGTCAACTGGCTAGGCTATGATTCCCAGTATTGTGTGATGGTCCACCATTTTGTGATCTAATGTGATTATCCTACGTGTTGTAAATCCTAACCTCTGTGATGTTAATGAGGTGCAGTTATGTTAATAAGGCAGGACTCAATCTACAGGATTAGATTGTATTTTGAGTCAATCTCTTTTGAGATATAAAAGAGAGACTCAAGCAGAAAGGAGAGGGACCTCATGCCACCAAGAAAGAAGTGCTGTAAGCAAAGAACATCCTTTGAACCCAGGATCCCTGCATTGAGAAGCTGCTAGACCAGGGGAAGATTGATGACAAGGACCTTCCACCAAAACTGACAGAGAGAAAGACTTTCCCTAGAGCTGGCAACCTGAATTTGGACTTCTAGCCTCCTAGACTGTGAGAGAATAAATTTGTTTGTTAATGGTGCCCACTTTCGGTATTTCTGTTATAGCAGTACTAGATAACTAAGACACATTGATATAATCAAGATACAGAACATTTCTATCACCACAAGGATGCTTTATGTTGCCCATTTATAGCCACGTTCTTGCTGATTCCTTCCCCACATAGCCCTTCTTTAAACACTGGCAACCAGTAATCTGTTCTCTGCTTCTATAATTTGGTCATTTCAAGAATGTTACATAAATGGAATCATACAGTATGTAACATTTTGAGATTGGCTTTTTTTACACAGCATAATTCTCTGGAGTTTCTTCTAAATGTTGCACCTATCAGTAGTCCATTCCTTTTTATTGCTGAGAAGCATTTCATGGTATGGATGTACAACAGTTCACTTAATTCTTCATCAAAATCTGGGTTGTTTCTATTTTGGGGGCTATTACAAATAAAGCTCTATGAACATCCATGTGCAGGTTTTTGTGTGAACCTAAGTTTTTAATTTATCTTGAATAAATGCCTATGGTAAGGTCTTGTACTTTCATGCTTTGTAAGAAATTGTCAAACTCTTTTCCAAAGTGGCTCTGCCATTTTACATTCCCACAAGAAATGTATGAGTGATCCAATTTCTTCACATCCTTGCCAAAACTTTGTATTGTCAACTATTTTTTTTTTTTATTTTAGCCATTCCAATAAGTGTGGTGATA
>NW_004443962.1:14490269-14492345 GCF_000243295.1 Trichechus manatus latirostris | reverse complement strand
GGTTCTTCATGTGGGAACTTAGATGATTGATTTGAGGCTTCTCTTCTGTCATGGATTGAATTGTGTCCCCAAAAATTATGTACATCAGTTTGGCTATGCCATGATTCCCTGTATTGTGTGATGGTCCACCATTTTGTCATCTGATATGATTTTCCTATGTGTTGTAAATCCTACCTCTATGATGTTAGTGACATGGGACAGATGGCAGTTACATTAATAAGGCAGGACTGAATCTACAAGATTGGATTGTGTCTTGAGCCAATCTTTTTTTGAGATATAAAAGAGAGAAGTGAGCAGAGAGACAAGGAGACCTCATACCACTTGTGGTATTTCTGTTATAGCAGCAATAGATAACCAAGACACTTCTTTTCTAATCTAAGCATTTAGTGCTATAAGTTTACCCTTCAGCACTCCTGTAGCTAGTCCCATAAATTTTGATATATTTTTATTTTCATACTGTTCAATGTAATTTTTTTGTTTTTCTCATAAGATTGCTCTTTGACGTATCTTTATATAGAAGTGTTTTGTTTAATTTCTAAGTGTTTGGAGATTTTCTAGTTATATATCTGTTATTGATTTCTAGTTTGATTCCACTGAAGTCCTAGAACATGCTCTGTATGATTTCAGTTTTTTTAAATTTATTGATGTTTATTTTATGGCCTAGGATACGATCCATCTTTGTATGTGTTCCTGTGGTGGCAGGACCATAGTTGTTTCTATGGTGTTTGACTGCAGTAATGCATACTAATTTTTTTTTTTTTTTCTGTCTTTCTAGGCTTCCTCTTTTCTCTTCCTTTAAATAGACAGAGCATGATTTTGTTAGATCTTTTTTTGCCTGTACCTGCTGGCCTTTCTTGTAGCTGGCTTCTTCAGCTTTGAGTGTGGGATATATAAGAAAAAACAAACAAACAAACAAACAAAGAATTCACTGCCATGTTGTTCTTCAAGTCCAGAGGTCCCTAGCTGGTCTACCTTCTTCTCTCCACCTTTCAGAGTCTTCTTATGCTTGTTTTATATATAATGTCCAGGGTTTTGGGTTGTACTTAGTGGGAGAAATAGAAAAAGTATGTTTACTCCATCTTCCCAAAAGCCTAATGTTTGCTTTTTAAATCTACTCTTCTGTACAATAAAGCCCATAAAATATAATTTTATTGGAGCAAAGGGTCAGAACATTTAAAGGGTTTTGGTACTTATTATCAAATTGTTTTTTATAAATTTGTATCAATTTTTAATCTATATGAAATTCTTTCTGTTATGTTTTCTCTAGGATTACATATTACTGTTTTTTAATTGTTCCCTAATTTGATAGGCAAAATATAGCAACTCATAATTATTTTAAGAAGTTTGTTGGTAATTAGTAATGCTGAACATTTTTTTCCCAAAATTTGACTAGCCACTCTTAGTTCCTCTTTCATGGGCTGTTTGTTTATATACATCATTTACTCTTTAATTTTTGAGTCTTAATATTCGTTAGTTTGGGTATGAATTCCATATATATTTAAATATTAACTTTTATCTACCATATTTATTGAAGTTTTTAATGAGCCTTTTAATTTTCCATGCTATGTAATTTGGTATACATATATTTCAAATTTTGTATTCAGTAAAAATCTATTCATATTTTTCTCTGTGATTACTTTCAACAATTGTAAGATTAGAAAATACTTTCCAACACAGAAATTCAATAAATATTCCCTCTATTCCTTACAATTCTTTTCTTTATTAAACACATAAGTTATTAATTCATCTCAAATTTATTTTAGTATGAGATAAAATACAAATGATAGTTCCTATATTTGTACATCTATCATGCAATCTGCAGAGTTCCTTCTATCACCAAGGCCATATATTCCAACTACTCATCCTACTTCTTTGTTTCCAACTTTCACATTGCAATCACCAGTAATTATCAATGCATCTTGATTGCATATTTAATCAATTTCAAACTGCAGAAGTTGGTAAAAAAAAAAAAATCTTCAATTTCCTCATCTTTGGCATTGGTGGTTTGGTGCATAAATTTGAATAATAATCCTATTAACTGATCTTTCTGGTAGGCATATGGGTATTAGCTTATCA
>NW_004443962.1:14479749-14488631 GCF_000243295.1 Trichechus manatus latirostris | reverse complement strand
CAGGGTTGTATTCTTCACTATGCTTATTCAATCTGTATGCTGAGCAAATAATCTGAGAAACTGGACTGTATGAAGAAGAACGCAGCATCAGGATCAGAGGAAGACTCATTAACCTGTGATACGCAGGTGATACAACCTTGCTTGATGAAAGCAAAAAGTACTTGAAGCACTTACTGATGAAAATAAAAGACTACAGACTTCAGTAGGGATCACTCCTTAACATAAAGTAAACAAAAATCGTCACGACTGGACCAATAAGCAACATTATGATAAACGGAGAAAACATTGAAGTTGTCAAGGATTTCATTGTACTTGGATCCACAATCAATGCCCATGGAAGCAGCAGTCAAAACATCAAACGACATATTGCATTGGGCAAATCTGCTGCACAAGAACGCTTTAAAGTATTGAAAAGCAAAGATGTCACTTTGAGGACTAAAGTGCTCCTGACCCAAGCCATGGTATTTTCAATTGCTTCACGTGCCTGCAAAATATGGACAATGAATAAGGAAGATCAAAGAATTGATGCTTTTGAAATATGGTGCTGATGAAGAATATTAAATATGCCGTGAACTGTCAGGAAAACAAACAAGTCTGTCTTTGAAGACGTACAGCCACAGTACCCATTGGAATCTGTATTGATACAATTCATTAAAGGCATCTACTTTGTGACATTTTGTTACAGCAGCCCTAGAAAACTAAGGCAATACGTTTTTCAAAATTCTTTAGAAATTATCTGATCCCAGCTAAGTGCTCATAGAACCTTGAACTCTGGACTGACATACAGTCTCCCCAAATCCAGGGGCTGACAGAGAGGAAAGCATCATTTGACAGATGATCATAGAACATAGAGGCAATGGGACAAAGGCAACCTGGGATTTCTACATACTTTGAAAAGTTGAAACAATGGCAACGACAAGGTGGAAGTGAATCGTCCATTACAGTCAATGGCAACAGTCACTGTATTCTGCACAAAGCCCTCCTTGAGGGCTCTGAGGAAACTCTCACCACCTCACTAGGAGAGAATTCATGATATTCTAAGGGAGTTTCATGCATTTGGTGGAACCCAGTGTAGCTTCTGACTGAAGAAAACATTAAAACATAGAACCCTGTAATTAAATACAGAAAGAGGTGACTTTAACTTTATAACTCACCACCACCAAAAACATGAGATATTTGAGGCTTGTCAGATTGCTGCAAAGTGCATTTTATATAGTTAAAATTTGAGCTATTTGAAGCTTGCCTCATCGGATCTCCACTATGTGAACAGAATGGTGAAATTTATCTGCCACATGTTAGATGACTCGGACCACCAGGGTCAAGTACTGAGATGCATGTTAGATGACATAAGCTATGCTTTGGAAAACAGCAGATGTGTGCTGGAAAAAAAAAAAAAAACTTACAGTCCATAACCCCGTTATTTCCACAGGCACACAGTTCCTTCATCTTCTCTCTCTCTTTCTGGGCTCTCCACACCCACCTTACATTTATCAGTTATATCCCTTAGAGTGGGATGCATTGTGTTCCCCCTTACCAAAAAAATATGCTGAAGTCCTAACCCCCAGTACCTATGAACGTGACCTTATTTGGAAATAATGTCTTTTGCAGATGTAATGAAGTTAAGATGTGGTGATACTGAATTATAAAAAAAACTTGTTGCCATCCAATCTATTCCGACTCATAGCGACCCTATAGGACAGAGTAGAACTGCCCCATAGAGTTTCCAAGGAGTGCCTGGTGGATTCGAACTGCCGACCTTTGCTTAGCAGCTGTAGCTCTTAACCACTATGCCACCAGATTTCCATATTACAATGGGCCCTAAATCCAATGACCTTTGCCCTTTTCAGATGCACAGGGTGAAGACCACGTGAAGATGGAAGCAGATATTGGAAAAATGCAGCTGCAAGCCAAAGAATGCCAAGGATTGCCGGCAATTACCAGAAGCTAAGAGAAAGACATGGAATAGCTTTTCATCTAGAGTCTTTACAGGGAGGATGGCCCTGACAACACCTTGATTTTGGACTTCTGGCATCCAGAACCAGGAGACAATAACTTTCTGTTGTTTTAAGCTATCCATTGTGGTAATCTGCTTTGGCAGGCTTAGGAAACTAACACACCCCTCTAGTCCTTGTCTTCCTTAGTTAGCCCAGATCACCCTACCAGGCACGCCATCCCTTCTCTCTGGTAACAGTTGTCTTTGTTAAAACTTCCTTTCTCACTGCCTTAGTGGCCAACTAGATGGCTGTACCCACAAGGTGTGATGATGTGGGCACTAACTCCCTGAAAACCAGGTTTTCAAATACCCACATTTGCAATAAAATAAAGAAGAACAGTTCAAAATACCTATGCTGGAGAAGAGAACTTATACAAGTAGAAGAGACGATATAGAAATTAACATGCTGGCATTCACAACTTCTCCTCTACCTACCTAGCTTTTTCTCCCAGCCCTACTCCCTAACAAGAGGGAGAACAAACAAGATAGGAAGACCAGGATTGGATAGATGGGAGAGTTTGAAGTATAAAAGAGTAACAGATTCCAAGTTTGGAGAGTTGGAAAACAGGGTAGAACAAACATTTTAATAGAAATTGTCAAGAATGCTTCCTAATGTTTAAGAAAGATGATGAGTAAATATCAAAATGTACCTCTAGGTCTTGATTTTTTTAATGCCAAACTACTCTGGGGCCAGAGCTACACTACTGGGATCACAATCTTATAAATATTGCATATTCATTAAATCAGCCATGCCTCCAGAGTCTGAAAAGGGATTGGGGGGAAAGACAGTAGGATGGTAATTTTTTAGAAGACAGAGTATTAAGGGAATCTGCATGTCATCCCATTAAACTAACAATTCCTTGAGGTCAGAGAAATGGTCTTGTCCACAACTGCATTTCTAGTCCCTAGTATAGAGTCTCAGTCCCTGGCACACAGTGGATGTTTCACAAATGTTTGGTGAATGAATAGCATATGAGCTTCATGTGCTAGCTCCAGGCTAGATTTATCTGAATGGTTTCTGAAAGTCAGATCAGTCCATTCTTTCTGGATGATACAATCTCAACCCTATGAAGATAGTCTTTCTGGAGAAACCTATAACATGGGGGCTTCAAGGTCTGCAATTCCACCGCTGCAGCTCAGACTAGACAAGCCATCGTGATCATCCCTGATCCCCAGAGAAAAGTAAGTCCTTAAATAGGAGCCAATACAGACTTGAGAATAAAACAAGTTCAGATGTTTGATTCACAGGTTTGTAATAATCCTATGAAAACAGATTTCAGAATTGCCTAAGAAACTTTGACATGTCCAAAGATTAGAGAGTCGAAAGCTTGGCCCATGGGTATGGAATTAAATATAGTCAAGAGGCTTAGGATAGTCACAGAGTTAACTTATGCAGTTTATAGTCCTGTAAATGCTATTTATTTTCGTACACACCCAGAAGGAAAGTTTATATGTATTGGCTTATGATAATTCTCTAGTTCACTGTATATATAATAATAAATAAAATGCTGTACTTTACTAAGAGGAGTTAGAGCACTATTTACACATAATTCAATAACTAAAAAATCTGTGAGAAAATTGGTGTTAGGGTAATTAAAGCCCACCACCCATATAAAAGGCTTTTTTTCTTTATACCTCATACTAGGATAAACTGAATTTGCTGAACCAGGATATGCAAGCTAAGGAAGGGAGAGAGGAAATGCAGAAGGGAAAGAAGACAGGAAGAGAGAGGATGGGAGAGGAGGCGAGGAGTAGAAGAAGAGGAAGGAGAGAAGAAGGGATAAAAAGGCTTCCATTTCTGGTAATATTTTAAATTAAATATCCTGAATAACTCCTTCTGCTAGAAGCAACTAAAATACGTGGTAGATAGATAGACAGACAGACAGACATATGATAGACAGGTAAAAAGATAGATGAGAGATGAGAGATTTTTTTAAAAACTGTTGTCATCGAATCGATTCCAGTTCATAGAGACTCAATAGCTAGCTAGCTGGATAGATAGATCGGTAGGGAGGTAGATAGATAGATAGGTAGGCAGATAGATAGAAATACATGTTTAAATACACTGCTGAACTGGCACAAAAGGAATCCACAGACCCCAATAATCAAAGTGAAATAAAAAATCCTGAAAAGTAAGTAAGCACCAGAACTGGATTTTTCATTGAGGGCTTCCTTTTCCTTGAAGACCTTAAAGACCCTAAGCTTCTGTGTCATCAGTTTCAGGAGTTCTAGGGGCAAGGGAGGGCCAGGGGATGAAGGGGTAAAAGAGGGTAAGACCCCAAGCCCCCAAGGGCTACATTTCAGAGAGAGGATGACTGAGAAATCAACCCTGCCACACAGAACAGGATAACAAGGACTGCGGCCACATTCAACTCTGGCACTGGGTAGAGGAGAGAAAACATTACCTGACAACTGGTAACAACAAGCCAGCCTTCATGGGTTTCTGGTCTACATTCATGTTACCTGAGTAGCTGAGAAACCTTACTCAGAGAATCTGATTTAAAGTTATCCTAGGTGAGTAGACACCCCAGGTCCTGGATGAGCGAACTGCAGTCCTCTCTGACTTCAACGGAAACCTCAAAGAACTCTTTCAGAAAATAGTTTCAAGAAAAATAAAAGCTCACAGTTTAAAAACAAATGAACAAAATGAAGATAAAAAGTCCCATAGCTGAGGACCAGCAGAAACAAGCAAGGATCTATCCCCACATACAAACAAAACTTCAGATATAATCCATCAGAGACGGAACATAAAATACTTATGTTTATTAGGTGTTTAAAAAAGAAGAGAAGCTTGAAAACATAAGCAAGAAAACAAGAGGCAGTAATGAAAAAAGAAAATCAGTCAGGCTTGAAGAAATCCACTAAGTATGTACAGATTAGACAGAAGATTAGAACAGACAGACAATAATTTTATAACCTGAGGGTAAGGAAGGTTTTCTTAAACATGGCACTAGAGCAAGCCATTAAGACTATAATAATAAAACCCTGTGCTCATATAACACTTCCTACAGGGTCCCTGAGTCGGAATCGACTTGACGACAATGGGTTTTTTGGGAGCCCTGGTGGTACAGTGGTTAAGAGCTACTACTGCTAACCAGAAGGTCAGCAGTTCTAATCCACCAGTCGCTCCTCGGAAACCCTATGTTCTAATCTGTCCTATAGGGTCACTATGTATGACTCGGAATCAACTCGATGGCAACATTTTCTTTTTTTTTTTTTTTTTTAACGTGTCCGGCACCATTCTCAGCACTTTACATGTATTATCTCATTTAATTCTCCAATAACCCATTAAGGTAGACTCTGCAGTCATGCGTCACTTAACTTCCACAATTTGTTCTGTGAAATAGACATTATGTGGTTTGGACACTGTGTCAACATGCCTAAATCGTGAGCAATAGCATTCACTGATTTTCCACCTTCGTGCTGCCTAATAACCTTTGGTTTCACTTCCAGATCAATACTTCACCTTTGCCTCTTGCTGTTGCCATTGCTAACACTGGTTTTACTGCATGTGGGAGCCATGAGGCACTTCATGGTAATATTTTTGAAAGAAAAAAGGTAATATTTTCAAAAGAAAATTAAACAGATAAAGCTACAACACTCAAGAGACTGGTGATACATGAGATTGGATGCTGCTGCCTATGAGTCTAAGCATACACTGTTGTACAGTAAACTTTTTGTTTGTAAGTAGGGAAAGTTCACATTAAAATAATGATAGAAAGTACAGTGTAGGGCATATGTAAGCCAGTAACATAGGCATTTATTGTGACTATTTTCTTAGTCATCTAGTGCTGCCACAACAGAAATACCACAAGTGGACAGCTTCGACAAAAAGAAGTTTATTCTCTCACAAACCAGTAGGCTAAAAGTCCGAATTCAGAGCGTCGCCTCCAGAGGAATGCCTTTTCTGTCGGCTCTGGAGGAAGGTCCGTGTCATCAACCTTCCCTCTGTCTGGGAGACTCTGCATAGGAACCTCAGGTCCAAAGGATGCACCTTGCTCCTGGCACTGCTTTCCTGGCAGTATGAAGTTCCCATGACTCTCTGCTCACCTCTCTCTTCTACATCTCCAAAGAGATTGGCCTAAGACAGTACCCAATCCTGCAGACCTCACCAACACAACTGCAGCGAATCCATCCCATTACACCACAGTGACAGCATTCACAACACACAGGCAAATCATATCAGATGACAAAATGGTAGACAGTCACCCAACACTGGGAATTATGACCCAGCCAAGCTGATACACACATTTTTGGGAGGATACAATTCAATCCATGACAACTATCGAGAGATGTGAGATACACGTGTTGCATGCGGGAAGCTGTTGCATTCACTACATAGGTTACATCCACTATGTCCCTTTTGCCAATGGAGATTTCTGAATTCTATTATAACTTTATGGGAGCATGAACGTACATATGGTCGGACGTTGTCTGAACGGACATTATGCGGTACATGACTGTATTATTATCCCCACTTCACAGATGAGGAGACTGAAGCACTAAGACATTAAATAATCCACCCAGAGTTCATACAGCTAGCATGTGGTGAGGCTGTTATTTGAACCCAGGCAGTCTGTCTTCAGAGTCAGTGCCCTTAAATAAAGAAAGACACCATAAAGAAAGTTTATGAGAGAAAATGCTTCCAAATAGTTAACTATCAACTGATTAATATCCAGATTATATACTAAACTTCTCAGCCCAAAGCTGGCATTGAGGCGTTTCTGTTCTGCTGGGCATTTTCTAAAAACTTGTACACAAATGTTCATAGCAGAATTATTCATAATAGCCAAAAAGTGGAAACAACTCAAATATCCATCACCTGATGAACAGATAAACAAAATGTGGCTTATCCATACAATAGAACATTACTTAGCAATAAAAGGGAATGAAGTATCTATACATGCTACAACATGAATTACCCTGGAAAATATTATGCCAAGTGAAAAAAGCTAATCATAAAAGGTCACATATTGTATGATTCCATTTATATGAAATGTCCAGAATGAGCAAATCCATAGAGACAGAAAACAGACTAGCAGTTGCCTAGGTCTAGGGAAAGAGGGAAGTGTTATGCAAACAGTATGGGATTTATTCTTGGGCTGATGAAAATTTTCTAAAGTTAGATAGGGTGATGGTTGCACAACTCTGGATATACTAAAAACCTCTGAATTGTAGACTTTTAAAAGGGTGGCTTATGGTATGTAAATTATATCTCAGTAAAACTGTTACTTTATACAGTACTTGACACATAGTGAGTGTACAACAGATAATGTTATTTTAAGTCTGTTTAGCAATTTATATGTTTTCTAGCATCCTTGGATTTTTTTATTTTTTTACCAGTTGAGATTTTATTTTCAATTAAAAAAAAAAAAAAAAACACACAGCTCCAAAAAGCCATATACAAAGAACATCATGGAAGGCTTGAGAGGAAGACTCAAGAAGCCCCTTGTTGGGGGAAATGAAGAGACGTCCATGCTTTTGTAAGTGAATTTTGGGAGGACTCTTGGGAGCAGTAAGCTCTAGAGTACTGTAAGGACTGCCTTATAGGTGAGAACGGCAGTTGTCTGCCTCCACCCTAATTATAACAACAACATATGAAAATAGTTAGCGTTCATTTTCCACTTGCCAGGTGCCAGTCACTCTTCATGCAGTGTCTCGTTTTATCCCCTTGTGAGGTTGGTTCTATTCTTATTATCCCCACTTTACAGATGAGGAAACTGAGGTAAAGAACTGTTACCTCCAGAACCAATGATCTTCACCATTGTCATGCTGCCTCCCACACAATCTCAGAAACCAAGGAATTCTTCTCACAGTTACTTAAGAATCATCCTAATACTGTGACAACACATGTAGGCTCACTATACTACAGGCAATATTCTAAGTACTTGTATGTATTAATGCATGTAATTCTCACAGCAATCCTCTGATATAGCTACATCGTTATATCTATTTTCAGGTGACACAAATAAGGCACAGAGAGGTTAGGTGACATGCCCAGGCACACAGCTGCCACACAGGTGGCAGAACTGGGATTTGAACCCAGACAGGCTCGATACCAGAGTCTGCTCTCTTAATCATTCTGCTGTACTACTCACCTAGCTGGTATATATAGTGCTGGCTACATACCAAAAACTCATCTAAATACTCTACATATATTGTTCGAAACCCTCAATAACAACACTATGAAGTAAGTATTACTGGCAGAAATGTATTTTAGAGTACAGGAAAATAAGTATAGTGTGTTAACTACACTGTTCAACTTTATACAACTAACAAGTTGCAAAGCCAAGACAATCTGAGTGGAACCAAGGTGATTGGGCTCCAGAGTCTATGCTCTTAACCACTACTCCATACTCTTTGGGTGGTGAATGAAATTCCTGGAACTAGAGACAATGTTCATCATTATGCAATTAAAGATAAGGCTAAGAACAAAATACTCAGAAAGGTTTAAAATGACAAATAAATAAATAATACAAACAAGCAAACAAAATAAACACTTTTACCCTTCAGGGGTATGAGATCACTGGAGATATCAGAATATTCTGGAATTGGGGGGACAGGGGAGGGCACGTGTGATTCTCCAAACATTACACTTTGATTATATACTGAGGTGTCCCTTGAGATCCTCTTCAGAATATACATTCTGCATTCAAAAGACTAATTTGTTAAGTGGGGTCAAAAAACAGGCAATGAGTCCAGTTTTCCCCCACTACCCCGTAGCCTTCTGTCCTGTGTTCCCCCCAAAGCTAAATGACTAGAGTGTGTCCATCACCAGCCACGTGTGCTCAAGGCTGTCAGCCCTGGAGCCCTCTCCCTTCAGAGCGTTCTCCTATTGCTTTGAAAACAGCCTATATAAACTCCTCTCTGCTACTTCCAAGAACACCTG
>NW_004443962.1:14450140-14478717 GCF_000243295.1 Trichechus manatus latirostris | reverse complement strand
GGAAGACCCTCCACGAAGATGGATTGACACAATGGCTGCAACCATGGGCTCAGATATAGCAACGCTTGTGAGGATGGCGCAGGACCAGGTGGTGGTTCGTTCTGTTGGACCTAGGGTCGCTATGAGTCAGAACCAACTCCACGGTACCTAACAACAACAGAGTAGCAAAATCAGGGAAGCACTGATTGAGGTGGACACTGGTGGTCTGGTCTCCGGTGCTGTATACTAAAGCTGTACACAAAAGCTGTGCAATGTTCACCAGGGTAGGGGTTAGGCACACGGACATGTATCCATCACAGCTGCTTCCTGTTCATTGTATTCTCCCTAGCCCAACTACATGCCCTTGGAAGCGGGAAGGACCCTTACACAGCTCCCTTTTCTTAGCTCTCATAGTGAACACCTACTTTTTCAGCCCAGCACCCATCTCCTCTCTCTCTGATTATAGAATTCCCCTTGGAGCTCTGGTGGCACAGTGGTTAAAAGCTTGGCTGCTAACCAAAAGGTTGGCTGTTTGAATCCATCAGTGGCTCCTTGGAAACCCTATGGGGAAGTTCTACTCTGTCCTATAGGGTCGCTATGAGTTTGAATCTACTCGGCGGCAACGGGTTTGGGTTTTTCATTTCCTTTAACCACAGGCATGGGCACTGGATCTGGACAGTGCCATTACTGCATCTCAGCCATACACACATACATATATAAACAGTAGTTCTGTCATGGAGAAGACTTGAGGCACAAATTGGGCCCACCGAGGGCCTTCTAAAGTATCTAAAATACCAGAGCTGAGAGAGAGAAACTCTAACTCATAACTAGTTGCTATCAAGTCAGTTCTGACTCATGGTGACCCCATGTGTGCCAGAGTAGAACTGTGCTCTATAGGTTTATCAATGGCTGATTTTCCAGAAGAGACCAAGCTTTCCTTCTGAGGCACCTCCGGGTGGACTCAAACCCCCAACCTTTCAGTTACCAGCTGAGCATGTTAACCATTTGCACCACCAAGGAACTCCCATCCCCACCCCTTTTCTTCTTTGGATGTGCAGAAGTATACTGCATGGCTGTGGCCTTGCCATGTACAGACACAGAGAGAAGAGATGGGGAGTGGTATGGTCCCTGGCTCCATTTGGTGGAGTCCTCAGCTATGCCCTGGTTTCTGCACATTCAGTTCGTCTTTCCAGAGACCCATTTTTGCTCTAGCCAGTTCAAGCTGAGTTCTCAGAGAGTCTCAACACTCTGTTATTTAATTTAACTAACTCCAAAAATTCTCAAATGAAGGGATGTCCTTTATACAAGTCCACCACCTGTCTGTCAGTTTGTGGTACCATTATAGCGTACATGTTGCTATGATGTTAGAAGCTATGACACCAGTATTTCAAATACCTGCAGGGTCACGCATGGTGGATAGGCTTTAGCAAAGGTTCTAGACTAAGACTGGGAAAAAAGGCCTGGTGATCTACTTCTAAAAATTAGCCAATGAAATTTTATGGATCACAACAGAATATTATTCTATATTGTACTGCAAGATGAGCCCCCTAGGTTGGAAGGCACAATATAATAGCCACAATAATGGACTCAAGCATACCAGTGATTGTGAATATACTGCAGGACTGGCCAATGTTCCATTGTTATGCATAAGGTTGCCATGAGCTGGAGCCAACCTGACGGCAACTAACAACATTATACAAGTAGTTGGACAAAGAATTGGAGTAATTTTGGCCCATAGGAAAGATTTTCACAAATTCTAGGCTTGGCTGCTGGCATGTCATCTCCCACATACACTACCCTGGAGCTACAGTTCTTAGAATCAGTGTTGGGTGGTAGAGAGATCATGAGCACTATAATAAAAAAGCTCTGGCTTCAAGTCATGACTCCTTACTCACGGCCAAGTGTCTTAACCTTTTTGAAACATCCTTTTTTATAAAATTGAGATGATAATAATAGCTACCTCATTGGGGTTTTGTGAGGATTAAAATGAGATAATGCATGAAAAATACAATTGCCAGGAGCCCTGGTGGCAAAGTGGTTAAGAGCTCAGCTGCTAACCAAAAGGGCTGACTGCTTGAATCTACCAGCTGCTCAGTAGAAATCCAATGGGACAGTTCTACTCTGTCCTATAAGGTCACTACGAGTCAGAATTGACCTGATGGCAATGAGTTTGGTTTTTGGTTTTGGAACAACATGAATGGCCTTTCAAGGTTACATGTGGCATCACAGGCTGCCATTATTTTTGCTTTCCTCTTCTCTTTTGACAACTGAGCACTACAATGATGCAAATCCTCTCCCTCCTAGTACCATAGAACATGGCAAATGAGTAATTAGGAGCGAAAATCCTATCTCATCTATAAAATATTAAAATCTGATTTTGGCTTAGAGTTTGTTGGATCTGATATACAAGAAATGTTCGTGCATTTATTAATATAGTTGGTTGTATTAATAGTGACCTCACTAATTTAAATTTACTTGGGAGAAGGCACAGCCCAATTATAGGATACTTTTTTAAAGTATACTTTAATTGGTTTCAAACATATTCAGTAACTAAATAATTCTGAAAAGAATTGCCTGGGAGAATTTAAGATGTGATGCAGTGACAAAAACGATTTATAACTGGTACATGAAAAGTTGGTACCTAAAAATATCATGTTAATTTCTGTCCTTACCCAGGAAACAGAAAAAGCCGTGGCCTCGTGCCAGTGTCATGGATTGAATTATGTCTCCCAAAAAATGTGTGTATCAACTTGGCTAGGTCATCGTTCCCAGTATTGTACGATTGTCTACCAATTTGTTATTTGATGTGATTTCCCTATGTGTTGTAAATGCTCTCCCTATGATGTAATAAGATGGATTAGTGACAGTTATATTGATGAGATCTACAAGATTGGATAGTGTCTTGAGCCAATCTCTTTTGAGATATAAAAGAGAGAAGAGAGCAGAGAGACGGGGGGACCCCATACCACCAAGAAAGCAGTGCTAGGAGCAAAGCATGTCCTTTGGACCTGAGGTTCCTGTGCTGAGATGCTCCCAGACCACGGGAAGACTGATGACAAGTACCTTCCTCCAGAACTGACAGAGAGAGAAAGACTTCCCTGAAGCTGATGCCTTGAATTTGGACTTGTAGCCTATCAGACTGTGACAGAATAAATTTGTCTTTGTTAAAAGCCATCCACTTGTGGTATTTCTGTTATAGCACACTAGATGACTAAGACAGCCAGTAATCTGGCTTCTCCACATTTTTGTCTGTAAAATGGGAATCGAAATGCCAAAGACATGGGATTACTGTGAGGCTTAGAATTAAAGTGAGAATGAAACTGTAAATCCTGTGAGGCATGGTTTATATTCACCTATATTACCGTAGAAGCCCTGGTGGTGCAATGATTAAGCACTTGGCTGCTAACCAAGAGGTTGGTGGTTCAAACCGCCAGCAGCTCTGCAGGAAAAAAGACATGGCAATCTGCTCCAGTAAAGATTACAGCCTAGGAAACCCCCGGGACACTTCTGCTCTGTCATATAAAACCTATTGCCGTCAAGTCGATTCTAGAGTCCCTATTTGTTGGAATCAACTCCAGGGCACAGAACAGCAATACGCTCACCATGGTATCCTAATGTCTGCCACAGAGCCCAATACCTAGCAGTTATCAATGAATTCATAAACAGGTGAATGAGTGTACAAACACATAATACAGGGTTTAGCACATAGATTACCAGAACCTGGCATTTCAGGGAGGTAATTCCGTGTCATTGAGTTCTTGGATGATCTCAGGTGTTCATGCAGAACCTTTGGGAGTCTTGGCCTTGTTCGTCCTGGACACCTCTACTGGTGCTCACCCATTAGAATGAGTCTCTAGCAGCCTTGTTGTACCCACAAGGCTACCATATCAGCCACATATATTTGGATCAGAGATGGACATTTGACTTCAGAAAAACCAATCAGATACTCTCAAATCAGAATTTGGAATTGGGACTTATAGTGTTTCGCTTCTTCCTGGCCAGTTGCTAGAACAATAACATGTGAACTCAGGAGCTGTGACGAACTATATTCTACCATGAGAATCAGAGAAGGAGATCTCAGAAGAAAAAAACAAAGATGCTTTCAGAAAGAGATAAAGATCCCATTCTTAGTTCCTAACCAAACTAAACTAGTTACCATCAAGTCATCTTTGACTCACAGTGACCCTATGTTTACCAGAGTAGAACTGTGTTCCACAGGGTTTTTGATGACTGATTTTTTCAGAATTAGAACACTAGGATTTTCTTCGGAGGCATCTCTGGATGGACTCAAACCTCCAACCTTTCAGTTAGCAGCAGAGCATGTTGTTGACCAATGCACATGCAGGGACTCCATTTCCGGGCCCTAATTAAAATCTAACTACTTCCCTGCCCTTGGGGCCTATGAGCCATTCTCTATACTTTTACCATACATTTCTCCTTTGTGTTAGCTTGGAGTATAAGCAAAATAACTTTAGTTAATACCACAGGAAATGTATAAGCAATCAGTAAAAATGTTTTTAAAAGAAACGTTAAATAAACAAACAAATAATAAAATTATCAAGGCTTAAACACTTGTCTTAGTTATCTGGTTATCTCACAGTCCAGTAGGCTGGAAGTCCAAATTCAGGGCGTCAGCTCCAGGGGAAGGCTTTCTCTCTCTGTCAGCTCTGGAGGAAGGTCCTTGTCGTCATCGATCTTCCCCCGGACTAGGAGCTTCTCTGTGCAGGAACCTCGAGTCCAAAGGATGCACTCTGCTCCTGGCCCTGCTTTCTTGGTAGTATGAAGTCTTCAACTCTCTGCTCACTTCCCTTTCCTTTTATCTCTTGTAAGATAAAAGGCGGTGCAGGCCACACCCGAGGGAAACTCCGTTTATATTGGATCAGGGATGTGACCTTAGTACGGGTGTTACAATGCTGCCCTAATCCTCTTTAACATAAAATTACAATCACAAAATGGAGGACAACATGCAATACTGGGAATCATGGCCCAGCCAAATTGATACACAAATTTTTGGGGGGACATAATTCAATCCATGACAACACTCTTTACCCAACTACGTACTTTATTGGTCAGCGGTGCTGGGCTGAAGGAAAGCTTGGGCTAGTGACAGAAGAGTTAGGTATGTGCTGATTGTATGAAGATGAATGACTTAGAACTTTTCCAGGATGAGCCGTCGGATATCACATTTTCACTTTCATTACCTGATTTTTTATATTTTATTTCATGTTACTCCTTCTAACAAATATTTTCAGTGAGAAAAAACAAAATGACTAATCCAACCAAGATTTCATAGTTAGCAAGAAGCAAGAACTATAGGGCCAGCCTTTTTGTTTATAAGTGCCTTGCTCTTTCCACACCAACCTCCAAGATGAAAAGGAAACCACATGGGTATTCCTATTTGAGGACAGTGGATCTCAACCATTTTAGTATGGGGACACCTTTTTAGAGTCAAAAGATTTTAAAGATCTGCACTTTACTAATGTTCTGTAGTTGGAAAAAAAATAGTAATATATAAAATTGCAGTAATGCCAAAAAATGTTTTGAAATAAATTTGTATGTCATTGACCAACACAGAAGATTGCAAATTTTATGTGTTTGCATGTATTGGGGGTGTGGAGAGATGGAGTTAAAGGAGAGAGAGAAAGCATATTTTTAATTTATTCTCTATAGAGTGGTTGGCTCACCTAAGGATTTGGGATTCCCAGCAGTAAAGCCAAGACCTCCCAGGGGACCTTGGCCATCAAGATGGAAATCACTCCAATGAGGACAACTGACTGCTTCTACTTCTAGACATTTCAAATGGGGCTAATTTTAGATTATTCAAAAATAGTTTCATTGAATAAAAACTGTCTGGAGATAGCCTTGCTTTACCCATTTCATCCTACATAGGAAACATGGATTCAGGATTTTCTGGAGGAAGTAAAAACAACAAAATATGGGTTTAGTACACCAGAGTTTGGTCAGGAAAACAGACACTACTCTAGATATTTTAAACAGGAAGGAATTTCATAAGTGAATTAGAGTTGTACACAGATTTTGTTAGGGCTTGGAAGTGAAGGTGAAGAAGGCCACTGCCAGCTTTCAGAAAATCTGAAAGTGCACGAATCATAGGGAAGCTACTGCCAGCGGCCAGAGCTGCCTGCAGCCCAATGTGAGTGATTCCCAGGAGGATGTCCAGAAGTACTGGTTAATCCCTGTGTTGTAACTGTTATGTCTATGTGCCTGCCCACAGCTGCAGCTAGAAAATAATGGCCTCTCCTTCTTTTCCCCTCTTCAAAATCTCTTGGAAAAACTTCTCGTTGGTAGAATCTAACCTGGAATTATGCTGGCAAGGTATTCTGGGAAATGTAGTTCTTAGTCTTCCTTCCTATAATTGCAGAAGAAGGCATGTTAAGGCTGACTTGACAATAGGTAATCTAGCACAGTCCATCCCATTCCTAAGCTTAAATTTATATAAGCCTTTCATATTTGTCTTCTAACCAACATTAGCAACAACTTCAGGTGTCTAGCTAATATCATGCATCTTACTGCCATACAAATGTATATGTACTCATCCTTTCTTCAAAAAATGAGGACTCAAAGTCCCTTCAGGCACTGTATTCATCTCTGGGTAGTGTTAATTCCTTTACTACATTAGTCACAATTCTTCTTTAGTAGCCAGCAACTAACGATTAAATTAGCAGGTTTTCTACCAATAGCATGCCTTATGTAAAACAAGAGAAAAGAGAGGGAAACAACTCAACAACAAAAATACAAACAAACCAATCAAAACATGGGCAAAGGACTTGAACAGACATTTCACCAAAGGATATTCAAATGGCCAACAGACACATGAAAAGACACTCAATATCATTAGCCATTAAAAAAAAAAAAAAAAAGAAAGACACCATTGCCATCCAATCGATTCCATCCAGTGACCGTGTAGGACAAAGTAAAATTATCCCAGAGGGTAATCCAAAATCCAAGGATGCTCAAGTCCCTTATATGAAATGGCATAGTATTTGCATATAACCTACACACATTCTCCCATTTATTTTAAATCATCTCTAAATTACTTATTATAACTCATACAATGTAAATGCTATGTAAATAGTTATTATAATGTACTGTTTAGGGAATAATGACAAGAAAAAAGGGTACACACAACACAAGTAACAAACGAACTAGACATGAAGGGAACAACGTTCAAACAAATGATCCACAGTTGGTTGAATCCAAGGATGTGGAACCAATGGATATGGAGGGCTGAAGACAATCTCCTCCCTGGTGAGATCTGTTATGAGCAGACATTCAATTGAAAGAGTTTCCTCAGAGGTATGGCTTGCATCCTATGTATATGGACTTTCTGGCAAAGCTAGATGGCTTTTGCTCTGCTCTGGATCCTGCATTTGGCTCATCATCATCTGAACTCCAATTCTTGGGATTTGAGCCAGCATTCTGCCATCTTACCTGCCAATCTTGGATTCATCATCTTCAGCAGGCCATGAACCAGCAGCCTGCTGTCTGACCTGCCAATCTTGGGCTCATCAGCCTCTAGAGCTACGTGAGTCAGGAGAAGCCTCCAGCCTGATTCCTGACCCATGGACTTAGAACTTTCCAGCCTCTACAATCACTTGAGCCATTTCTTTGGTGTAAAGCATTGGGCTGTTAACCAAAAGGTATATGTATATGTACACCTTTTGGTTAGCAGCCGAATGCTTTAAGCACTGCAACCCCAGGGCTCCTCATAAACATATATACATGCTTATATATATACATATATATATATACACATGCTTCACTCTTTTTGCTTCTCTAGAGAACCCAGTCTAAGACAGACAGAAAGACAGATTGATAGACAGATAGATAACAAATCCGGAAGGAAAAATTACATAGCTAACATAGTTCTCAAGACCATAGTTAGACTTTATACTTTCTTCCTCTACCACTCATTCCATGCTCCCTTTGTCATCAGTCAGCATCTAAGCTGGCCGTGGCTATTTATCTGCTTAGGATGCCCAAACTTTCATTCCCAAAGGTGTCTGTGTTGGGCTGCTATAGTCTTCCACAAACTTCTACTACTGGATTTGAAATGCACACCTGGAATCCTCTATGCTCTAAACATATGCTACCTTGCCTCCCTAGTATAACTGCAACCTTATTTTGTTTTCATAGTGGTCTGGTAAAAAAACCTATTAAAACCTCAATTTTTCTTTCGTAAACAGGTTCAATCACCAGTGGTACAGTAAATTCCTTCTTCTTTCTCTTAGTTTAGTACTATGAGAAACACTTAAATGGTGGGATGGTAATCTCAACTTTCAGTTTAGTGTTACACAGAACTAATGCTGACCAGAACTAATGTCGTATCCACTGGTGAAATGACTCCTCATTTGGGAACTAAGACCTCTAAAGCAGCAGATACCAAAGTTGTGGGGAAGGGAACCAAAAATGTTGTGAATGACTCACTAAAGGAAGTAGTAAAAAGTATTTCACCTTCCACCACTTGGTTTTCTAGACACATATATTCTGGCAATGGGATAAATGGTATCCTATATGGGTTGCTGTTTTTTGAGTATTTACCACATCTGGTAGGCCAGCACTGCCATTCACAAGGTAATGTCACTCACTACAATTGAGGTTTTAACAGATCTTTTTACCAGACCAGTTGCTTCTGAGTGAATGAGGAGCACAATAAGACCAATGAAATATGAGCTCTTTCCTCAAGTTTCTTTTATTTTTTATCTTTGGCTATAAAATAAAATTCCTTGGTCAGAATAAAAATGTATGCAATACCAAGACATTGAATAATGCATTTAATAAGTTCACAGATGGTGGTGCTGGCAGAAGTGTTGCTGACAGGGAAGGCAGACCCATATCCATTTATGCATCCATTTCCATGAAAGAAAAAACTGCTGTCCCCTCAACGATGGAAGGAGTCCAGTGTAATCAACTTGCCACCAGGTGTCTGGCTGGTCCTCCTGGGAAATGCTGCCATCTTGGGAGCTCAGCTTTGATCTCTTCTGTTGACATGTTGGACACTCAGCAGTAGCAGCCGGATAAGCTTTGTTGAGAGTAAATTCATGTTGCTGAGCTCATGAATAACATCTATCCCTAATAACACGGCCTCTTTGTTGATGAACAGTTTTGAGGGTGGCTGGAGAAAGAGTCTGACTGCCATCCACAGAGAGTCATCTAGCCCCTATGATTATTACAAGTTTTCTCTGCAGTGAATTGTCTTTGTTGAATATTCACATGAGTAGCAATTACCCTTAAGCCTATGCTCATCCCAAAAGATCCACCTACTTAACACTTTCTCAGAACTCCCTGACGCCAAGCCTCCAATTTTGTTCTTTCCAAGTGTCTGACTATCCAGCCAAAGTTTGTGCCACTGCTCATGAAGCAATGTAGTTCGGGACCTCTGGCTATCTCATAAAGTACTGTACAATAGGTGGGTTTTCTCCTCCCTACTGTCATCTAGGGCCATCCCTACAAAACAACAGGAGTCCTTTCCTAGTTGGTACCAGAACTTCATGTAGAATCATCTGTAAATCAGAAACTCATTTATTTCTTCTCCGAATGATCACAAGGAGCTTCCATGAGTCCAGAGGTGTCGGGTGAAGGAGAGGGGCAATATCGAATAAGTAGATGCCATGAGAGCCCAAACCACTTGCTCAAGCAACTTACTCCTGTCTTCAAAACTTACTCAAGTCCAAGATAACATGCTGCTTCCACTTGATTACAGCATGCTGCCGCACATGCTCAACTTTACGGTTTGGTTAATCAAATAACACTCAAGAGATGATGAGTAGTTCAGGTTGCATGGTCTCAGATTATGAAATGATCAGAAATTTTGTCTCTACCAGATTTGTAACAAGCATGGAGTTGTTTTCAACACAGTATGGTGTTATGTCAAAACCCTAGAGGTCTTCACTGGGATTCTCTAATCAAGGCTTTCCTGGAAGTCCAGAAAACATTTCTATAGTCACAAACACTTTGCTGAATCTGATTTTATGAGGCTTAAGTACTAAAGCAGTTTGTACTATAGCCTGTCATGCTGAAGAGCCTTCTCTTGCTCTGGCCTCCTCTCAAAACTGGCAGCTTTATGGGTAACTTGGTGTCATGGATGGATTGGGTCCCCCCCAAATTCTGTCAACTTGTCTAGGACATGATTTCCAGTATTGTATGATCGTGTAATCTGATGTGATTTCCTTATTTATTGTAAACTCTATCACTATGATGAGGTTATATGGATGACATCTACAAGATTAGATGTATCATAATCCAATCTCTTTTGAGATATAAGAGAGAGAAGCGAGCAGAGACACATGGGAACCTCATACCATCAAGAAGGCAGCACCGGAAGCAGAGCGCATCCTTTGGACCTGAGGTTCCTGTGCTGAGACGCTCCCAGGCCAAGGGAAGACTGATGACATGGACCTTCCTCCAAAGTCGACAGAGAAGGTATTCTCCTGGAGCTGATGTCCTGAATTTGAACTTGTAGACTACTGGACTGTGAAAGAATAAATTCCTCTTTGTTAAAGCCATCCTTTTGTGGTATTTCTGTTATAGTGGCACTAGATGACTAGACACTTGGTAAATAAGCCAAAACATCACACTGAAGTGTGGTATTCAAAGAATTCAACCAGTGTTGCACTTCTTTTAGTGAACCAAAAAAACCAAACCACCTACCCTCAAATCAATTCTAACTCTTGGCAATCCCATCTGTGTCAGAGTAGAACTGTGCTCCACAGGGCTTCCAATGATTGATATTTCAGAAGTAGAACGTCAGACCTTTTTTCTGAGGTGCCTCTAGGTAGACTCGAACTGCCAACCTTTTGGCTAGTAGCCAAATGTGTTAACTGTTACACCACCCAGGGACATCTTTTAGTGATACCAAAAAAAGCTAACCCCTTGCCAGCGAATTGATTCTGACTCATAGTGACCCTATAGGACAGAGTAGAACTGCCCCATAGGGTTTCCAAGGAGCAGCTGGTGGATTCAAATTGCCAACATTTTGGCTAGCAGCCAAGCTCTTAAAACACTTTGCCACCAGGGCTCCACTAGTGGGAGGATCCAAAATGCAACAACTTGTCTTACATTTTCGAGGGTATAGCCCAAAACCTTGGACCACTGAACTCCTAAAAATTGCACCAAAATGACAAACCCTGACTTTTTACAAATTCATTTCCACCCCCAGCACACATGTACTTATGAATACATCTAGAATATTGGCTATTCACAAAGTGTAATCAGTAGGATACTAGCAAGGGAGAAGATCAGACTGATGGCCTGTGGGTTAGTGAGATGATCAAGGTTCCTGAAGACTGAATATGACAGAAAGTCAGAGAATTGACATAGCTGTGAGGCAACTGAAGGAAGTCTTACTGCTGTCCTTTTTAGGGGAAAGAAGCAGCTTCTGGTAGGCTTTGCTAATCACAATAGTTGAAACAATTGTTAGATAAATAGCTACTTAGCACGTAGTAGAGATAAGATGGTGTGTATACCAAAAAAGGCAACAGGGCCACAGCAGTAAATAGAATAGTTTAACAGGCAGATATCTGCTCTTGGAAAGAAGTAACATCTTAGACAACAGCTAAAACTGGAGTTATCACCTGATTAGGCTTAAAATAATTCATTGTCATTCTCCAAGATCCACCTGTGCTGTGTGTAGGACAAATATACATGTTAAATGACAATGGCATAAGAATCACACGCCTGTATCTTTCAAGTTTTTATGGTAGTACTAATTTTGTAATTTTCCCAGAGATTGAATATTACTTTTGGTTTGCTATTTTGAGGGGTTTGGACATTTACATGGGCTTCCATTTTTTCCTGCTTCTCATAATGGCCTTAAGTCTAGAGTTAGGGAGCCAAATTGGGGATTTTCCAGTGGCCAAGTGTGTCTTTTCCAATTATGCGTTCAGGAATTGGAGAAATAACCACAGGGTGGAGTCATGAACCCATTGGGCTAGCTGTGAGATAGTCTAAGGCCAAGCTTCATTTATCACTTAAATCAGTAAGTCTTTACTCTGACCCGTGGACCATAATGGAATTTTGGATCCCCAAAGATTAGCATCAATTCATAGCTATAATCCAGGAATTGGAAGGAAAAAAAACAAAACTTTTTTCATTTTGTTTTGTTTTTGTTTCTTTGCTATGGAAAAATGGCTGCAGGTGCCTTTGGGGAAGGCGGGGGACTACTTACAGTATATACTTGTGGCAGTATTGCTGGGTTCTTCCTAATGGGGAGACTGCCTCACCTCCATTCAAGTGTTTTTGGGTCCGTGTGCTAGTCCAAGTCTGGAAATTACGAGAGAACTTTAATCAACATTTTTTTTTTTAACTCAGATAAGGATCTCTGTCCACCAGAATTTTGTTTTGTTATTGTTGTTTCAATTACTCAGATCAGATAAGACTCTAATAGGTTGTCCATCTGTTTCAGCCTTAGGGATACCAAGATCAACTAACTATGCCCCAGAATTTCTGCGTTTGAAATCATTCTGATTTTTGCTCTGGCCCTGTCGCTCATTACCATAGCCACAAATTCCTTGTATTTAGTTAAGCACTATCATTTGTTCTCTGTCACTCCAAATCTCAAGTTTAGACTTTTGTCCTCTTATCCTTAGAGGCTGCTGGGATCCAACTTTCATTTGGGTCTTGAGGCAATGAGAAACTGGTGAGGGTGATGCTTGAGGACAGTTGATTTCTCAATTGCCATTAGTTAAGTTTGTTGTAGGGTTTTTAAGAACAAGGAGACCAACCCTTCTGATAGATGGGAGGAAATACAGCTTTTTCTGACAATGGAAGTTCATAATGGTTTAGAATCTAAGGTTCAATTATTCAGTAGAATTTATCTAAATGTCCCCATTCCAATTTTAAGGATCCCACACCTTCATTAAGCTCTCCCGTTCAATGAGAGTATCCATCCAATAGTTCTATTTTCTTGCATTACATTTTATTACTACAACTACTTTATCTTCCAAAGCCTACTTCCAATATCCACTTAATTTGGGGCAAGTGTGTATGAAAATCTAAGTTTTTCGAATTACTTTCCAATTTTCCCTTACAATGAAGTTATTTCTACTTTTAGATTTAACTAGGTCAAACAACTAATAGCATATTCCATATTTGAGGTTCTGATTCCTAAAATTTATTCCGGGGCCAAAAACTTTATCACACAGGGTTTTGTCAAGAAATCAGAAGCCACCGGAGACATTTCAAGCAGAAAAAGATTTAGCACAGAGAATTAGAGGTTTAGAAAACTGTTGTAAGGGATGAGGAGTTCAAAGGTCAGGGAGGCTGGTGCTAGGTTTCAAAAAAATCCAGAAAATTGACGAGTGAAAAAATCACAGGGAAGTCGCTGCCAATGATCTTAGCTGCCTGCAGTATCAAAGAAGGTACATCTCAGGAGAAGCCCAGAAACCACTGAAAAAGCCCCATAGCTGCCATTTACTCAGGTTCACACACCTGCCTACAGCTGACTCAGAAAATCATGGTTTTTCTTTCCCTTTTGCCTTCTAAATCTTATAAAAGTGCCTCTTACTAGCCAAACCCAACCCAGAATCTGCTGGGAAGGAAATCTGGGAAATAAGGATTCCAAAAAATCATGGGATCGTGGTGGTAGTGGTGGTGGTGGGGGAAGGAGTTGTTGATGATGGGTGTTTATAAAGGGGCAGCGATACTGCTGAGTTGACAATAGAAACAGAGAGCCTATCATGTGCTTAGTGAAGACACAGGATGTCTGTGACAAATCACAGCCCAGAACACATCCCCAACATACATTACAAGATCATAGAAAGTTAGGGCTAAAAAGAAGAGACCTTAGCAGGCATGTGACCAGATCCTCGTCTACAGGCAAGGAGCTAACGAGGAGAAGAAATTTCCCTAAGGTCATATGGCTATTACTGGCACAATCAAGATTTGAATTCAAAAACCATCTAAAATTCTTTCCATCACTCTGTGGTTGCAGTTTTGCGTTACTTTCTGAAGTCTCACCAAGAGCATAAGCTGTTCTCTCCCAGACACCATGATCCTGGATCTCTATTCTTTACCCCACCAAGCTGCACCACTCGCCTGGATAATACACCTCCCCCACACTGTATATAGTAACAAATCACACCCTGAAGTTTAAAGCACCCAAAGCACCATGCTTTCAGTGAGAGGGGATCTTGGTCTGTGAAAGATTCAGATGTAAGCAGATCCTTTTCCAGTTTTCCTTCTTCATTTCTTCTTGCTCCCAGCCTCTGCTTTAGAACACAGGTCCATTGGTCACCAGAAAAGAACATCCTCTTCTCTAAGGAAAACCCCACCTTCTATACATCTATATACACAAGTCATGACTCTGCAGCTGCCCTGGGCTCTGCCATAAAATCTCCCTAAGTCAGGCTTTCCTCCCTTTTGGTCTACAACCATTTGATAAGCACTTCAAAAAGCCTTTCTCCGAGTCTTCTGAGTCTCAGATCTTTTTTTTTTTTTTTTGGTTCCCTCACTAATCTGTTCCTATAATTTTATCTTTCTGGCTTATTATCTCTGCCCAGATCAAATTAGCAAAGCATATTATCATATCTACAACCCAGTCATACTTCAATTTCTCTGGTCTTAGATTAGGAATTTTTTTGCAATGTTTCTGTCATCTGGCAATAAGAGTAAGATTGTGACTTTTCCAGATCTACAGAAAGAATAAGAGGGCTGTGTCAAGTCCTGCTCTTCCAGGCACCCGTACCCACCAGCCTTGGGAAAGTTTAAAGTTGCATAAGAAGCAGCAGACAAATGGGATGCACAGCAAAGCAGAGCTCTCTGGAAAAGACAAGGCTGGACCTTGAGGCTTAGCATCTGGCAGAGTGGCTGCTTTTACTTTTCACCCATATCTGAAAGCTAAAGGACTTTCTACCTTCTCCCTCAACACTTAGATGATCTTCTCTCCAATGACCTGCACACATTGGCATGTGTACAGAGACAGAGAGAGATGGAGACACTCCAAAAAAGGCTTAGAGTCAACCTACCAAACAGCTTCGTGGAAGGAGGAAGTAAAAGAGAGAACACAAAGTATGGCTACATGACCTGAACACTGCTGACTGCTAAATATATCTTAAATATCATTGTTGTTGCTGTTAATTGTCTTCCAGTAGTTCCAAGTCATGGCAACCCCATGTATGATAGAACAAAATGCTGCCTGGTCCTGCACCATCTTTACGAAAACTAGTGTCATTATGTATTTTGAGTGCCTTCCAACCTAGGAGACTCGTCTTCAAGCTCTATATTGGATAACATTCTGTTGTGATGCATGGGGTTTTCATTGGCTAATTTTTGGATGTAGATAGCCAGGCCTTTCTTCCTAGTCTGTCTTAGTCTGGAAGCGCTGTCCACCAGGTTTTTGAAATACCAGTAACATAGCTTCCAGCATCATAGAAACATACAAACTACCACAGTACAATAAAAAGACAGACAGGTGGTGGTCTTAGACATCAGACCAGTCTAATTAGCTGTTGCTCCTCCTCTGTACACCCAGCATTCTATTTTGTTGAGGAACGTATCCCACAGAACAAAGGTCAGAGGCCAGGGTCAACTGGGTGCCCTGAACTTGGTCTTTGCTGAACATATCTCCCAAATGAAAAACCACCATGTCTTCTCTCATGCCAGGCAGTTACTGGATCAAGGTGATTTGACTGAACTCAAGGGTGAGTATGGAGTGCCTGTAATGCTTTTTTCTGATTCCTCTCCAGGATGTGTCCATTTCCCAATAGAACAAACACCAAAATAGATAAAAATTTCACAACTCTCTAACTGATGGGAAGAAAAAAATTCCCTGTTTAGCTTAAAATGGTTTTGCAGTAAGAGGCTCCAGAGAATTCTTGAAGAGATTGGCACTGGCCATGCGTAGGCCAGAATGTACGCTTTCCAATTACTGACATCCTCTTCCAACACATCCAGGGTGCTCTCTGCATCTCATTTGCATCAAATTCATTTTAGCACATTTTTGATTACTTATTTTGTTATTCCCTTTTTAATCCCAAACTTTCAATAACAAAAGTATATTATCTTAAGTAATCCCTAGGCTTATAAGCAACTTTTACTCCCCAATACCCACCCCCCTGCTGCTCTCCACATCCTGCCCTCCCTCCCACACCACCGCACGCAGATAAGTGTTCCTCAGTTCTACTCCTGTTACTGGCATGAACTATTTCATATAAAATCATCAAGACTTGGACTGGAGCTGTCAGTCGTAGGAAGATGATCCTCAAACTTACTTATTCCCTCTCTCTCTCTCTCTTTTTTTTTCCAAAACCACTATTCCTGATGACAAAGAAGCAACTCTTTAATATAATCCTCAGTAAAACAGTCCACAGTTTTCTGCATGGCAATCATGACCACCATAGTGAAGCATGTCCTGAGACTTTGATATTTGAGTCTTAGGTAAAAAAACAGATGATGGCAGTAGAGAAAATTGGGAAGAGAAGGAGAGCAGAGGAAGAACATGGAACAGGGCCAAGAGTAAGAAGAGTTAGAAGGAGACGTATGAGCCTTTCTGAGGCTTTCTCAGCCCAGCTCAGCTTAATGTTCCACAGTCAGCATGTTTACCCACCTTCCAGCAGACTGACTTGCACAAAGGCAGAGAGTGGCAGTTAATACGTCCCTGGAGCTCACAGCGTCCTCTAGAGGAAAAGAGATCAACTGACCTAGGTAAAGTAAGACTGACCCACATCATTTCAATGGTCACAGTCATTCCAATTCTAATTTCTAAAACCTCACCAGTTATCCATGGCTTGTGTTCTCATCCTCAGACCTCCTTTAGAGTTTTGAAGCTTTGTGATAACCTAGTTTCCTGTGCTCATTGACCCACGTGGAATTTATCATCATGTAGGGAGAACTTCCCACTGAGGGACAATTACCAAGTTGACCCACAGAGGTTAACAACCACAGGGAGAGGCTAATGGATCCTGCTGTGTCTTTCATGCCCAGACTCTAGAACTGAAACCAGAGGAGCGAGTAGATCTTAGGCTATGCCAGACAGGTGAAAAACAAGCTGTGAATGTTCCCCTGCTGGAGGAGGTGAGGCCTTTGGTTAAATAATAGCAACACAGTTGATATGATCTCAGGAGGTGGCTTGCCCCACAAATCGCTCAGAGAAAACTGTCCATGTATAACGTCTCCACCTCATTAGAGCTTCAGTTCATTTGTTAAATACAGAGCACATCAGATGGTCTCTTTGGTGTGGAGGAGTGGAGTCCTTGTTCTTGGAGGAGGACGCTGTGTATCCTCCTGAGAAAGTTCAGTTAGCGGTGCTAATTGCTAACAGATTTCTCACACACTGTTATTTCTTCATCTGCCCAGGAAGTACATGCTGCACCACAGGAGACGTGGGACAGAACTTTGTTGCTAGGAGTCTTTATGATAGTAGCAATTAATTATTCACACCCATAACAGGAAAAAACTTACAAGAACAGCCTAGCAATGGAATCTGCTCGAGGAAGTTGAATAAGATGGGGAAGAATCATGGAAATCCCCAGTCACTTAGTCTATAGTTGATCTTTAGCTGAGATCATGCTTTTTGGCAGAGCCAGGAAGGACCTAGTCTAAGACCCTCATTTATAGATAATGAAACTGAGATCTGGAGAAAGGAAATAACTTGCCCAAGGCACAAAGAAAGTGACTGCAGAGCTAGCAACTCAGATCTTCTGATCTTGGACCAATAGTTTTTTTTTTCTGGTTGCCGTCTAGTCGATTCCGACTCATAGCGACCCTAAAGGACTGATTAAACTAATGCTCCAGCTCTTACTATGGGCTAGGTTCTAAGCATTCTGTATGTATATACACATTAAATATTAACAACCCAGTAAGATAGCTATTATTGTTATTCTTATTTTACAGATGAAGAAACTGAGAGACAGGTTAAGTAACTAGTTCAATGCCACCCACCTAGTAAGCTGAAAGAATATAGCTTCCTAACCTATGGTCTCAACCCAATGCTAGCTTTTTACTACATTAAAATATCCTAGGCTATTGAAATGCACTTGTATCTCCTGAATTAACTTTCTTCATAGTCTATCAAATATTCCATGCCATTCTAATCCATCCCCAACCCTGTCTCACAGCCTGAATCAGCCATAAAGGGCACTCAGTACAGCCAGTCTGCATGAGAGAGAAGGTGGCAGCATCACCAAACCTGAGGCTTATACCCAATGCTAGGTAGGTATTCAAGCTAGAAATGTTGGCAGAAATTTAGTATGTCAGTATGAAAGGGAACTCTAAAGACTATCTAATCTCCCCCTCATGTTTTACAGAGGAATGAACTAAGATCCGGATAGGAAAATGACAAGCCAAGACAAACCACCCAGTCTGTGTGGGTCCAGGACCAGGAACACAGCCAAGAGTTTTTCACTGTAGCTAGCATTAAAATTTAGATGTTATTGTTGCATATTATTTCATGTTTTAAGGCACACAATCTAGGCATAGCTGGGACTAGGCAATGGACCTTGATTCATAACCTGGCTAAAGAAGGAGGTAGTCTACTCAGATATATGAGAAAAATATAGACAAGGAAAAGAAGTTGGTAAATTCGTAAGTCAATAAAAGACAATATTGAGGTCCAAAGAAAACAGAATCAGCATTCTAAGATAAATAGAGGACTAAATAGAAAGAAGCTTTTACCATGTTGTTGTTCTTAGGTGCCATTTAGTCAATTTCGACTCATAGTGGCCCCATGTGACAAAGTAGAACTGTGCCATAAGGTTTCCTAGGCTGTAATCTTTATGGGAGCAGATCTCCAGATCTTTATCCCAAGGAGCCACTGGGTGGGTTCGAAACATCAACATTTTGGTTAGCAGCTGAGTGCTTAATTATCGCACCACCAGAGCTTTTACCATAGGTCTAGAAAACAACCAAGGATAAAAAGAGGAACTAGCCAGGTGAAATAATTTCAATTGTACCATATCTTATAGCTATCAGATGCACTCTGAAGGACATGACCAAATCCATTAAATCTAAACATATAAGTTCCCATCTTTTATTCCTTACAGTGAAGCTTGGCTGATCACCAGTTACACCAAAGGTTCCAGAATGTCCTGCTTATCTGGAAACTCATCTAAGAGAATATACTCCTGCCTACAATGTCTATGGAGCCCTGGTGGAGTAGTGGCTAAGAGTTCAACTGCTAACCAAAAGATCAGCAGTTCGAATCCTCCAGTCGCTCTTTGGAAACCCTATGGGCAGTTCTACTCTGTCCTATAGGGTCGCTATGAGTTGGAATCGACTCAGCGGCAAGGGGTTTGGGACAATGTCTACAGCCTGTTTTCTCTTTCCCCAGACACAGCTACCTGAACCAAGGGATGCCAGTCTAAGATAAACCAGACCAAAGTGAGCTCATGCACACACAAATTTTTAGTCTGTGGAAAATTGAGACCATAAGACAGAGAGAGTCCAGTATGATGATGTTGGCAATTAAAATGAAAAGCCATGAGGGTCAGAACGGGGGGCCTTGTACATGCTGATAAATAAATAGAAGCAGCAGAAGAAAGTAGACATACACAGAAAAGAAAAGAACAGAGACCATAAAGCCCACTTAAGAGACAAAGGGGGTAGCCGCCATGAAACACTATGACATTATAGATTCGGTGTTCTGGGGGCCTTTGTGTCCTATTCTTGAATGCCTGGTGTGATCAAACTCAAAATAAATTCCCCTTTTCTTAGGCTAGCTTCAGTGGGTTTCTTGCAACCAAAAATTCTTTGTCTAAACTAGTGTGTGTGTGTGTGTGTGTGTGTGTGTGTGTATCCATAGATCAAACCACATATAAAGGGCTACCTTCCAACTTTCCAGTTACGTAAAATAACACATTTCCTTTTTTCTAATTAAGCTAGTTTCAGTTGGGTTATCTATCACTTGTCCTAACTGATATATCACCCAATGCTTTGAGTATATCCCTCCTCCAAAAAATTCCCCAAGATAAAAAGGATGATCTTCCCAAATAGAAGTTTTTGTTGTTGTTAGGTGCCGTTGAGTGGTTCCAACTCATAGCAACCCCATGAACAACAGAACAAAACACTGCCTGGTCCTGTGTCATCCTCACAACTGTTGTTATGCTTGAGCCCATTGTTGCAGGCACTGTGTCAATCCATCTTATTGAGGGTCCTCCTCTTTTTCTTTGAACCTGTACTTTACCAAGCATGATGCCCTTCTCCAGCGACTGATCCCTCCTGATAACATGTCCTAAGTATGTAAGATGTAGTCTCTCCATCCTTGCTTCTAAGGAGCATTCTGGTTGTACTTATTCCAAGACAGATTTGTTCATTCTTTTGGCAGTCCATGGTATGTTCAATATTCTTCACCAACATCACAATTCAAAGGTTTCAGTTCTTCTTTGGTCTTCCTTATTCGTTGTCCAGCTATCGCATGCAAATGATGCAATTGAAAATACCATGGCTTGGGTCAGGCGCACCTTAGTCTTCAAGGTGATATCTTTGCTTTCCAACACTTTGAAGAGATCTTTCACAATAGATTTGCCCAACTCAATTCATCTTTTGATTTCTTGACTGCTGCTTCCATGGGTGTTGATTGCGGATCCAAGTAAAATGAAATCCTTGACAACTTCAATCTTTTCTCTGTTTATCATGATGTTGCTTATTGGTCCCATTGTTAGGATTTTTATTTTCTTCACGTTGAGGTGTAATCCATAATCCAGATAGAAGGCTAGGACATAAAAAGCCATACAGCCAGAACTCCAACCAAAGTCTTCTATCACCCAGTACTAAACTCTTTTCCCTGACAAAGATCTACTTCTGTGCCTTCGCCCAGCCCATGCTATTTCCAGAGCCAGCATAATCTAACTCTTCCTTGCCTGTTGTTGCTGTTGGTAGGTGCTTTTGAGTCAGTTCCAACTCATAGCGATCCTACATACAACAGAACAAAACACTTCCCAGTCCTGCGCCATCCCCACAATTCTTGCTATGTTTGAGCCCATTGTTGAAGCCATGGTGTTAATCCATCTTGTCAAAGGGCTTCTTCTTTTTGCTTACCTTCTAGCTTACCAAGCATGATGTCCTTTTCCAGAGACTGGTCCCTTGTGATAACATGTCCTGAGTAAGTGAGATGAAGTCTACCCATCCTCACTTCCAAGGAGCATACTGGATGTATTTCTTCCAAGACAAACTTGTTCATTCTCCTAGCAGACCATGATATATTCAATATACTTCACCAACACTATAATTCAAAGGCATCAATTCTTCTTCGGTCTTCTTTAATCATTGTCCAGCTTTCACATGCATATTGTCTTAGCCATCTTGTGCTGCTCTAACAGAAATACCACAAGTGGATGGCTTTCACAAAGAGAAATTCATTTTCTCACAGTCTAGTAGGCTAGAAGTCCAAATTCAGGGCATCAGCTCCAGGGGCAGGCTTTCTCTCTGTGTCGGCCCTGGAGGAAGGTCCTCATCAGCAGCAGTCTTCCCCCGGACTAGGAACTTCTCTGCACTAGAACCTCGGGTCCAAAGGATGTGCTGTGCTCCAGGTACTTCTTTTTTGGTGGTATGAGGTCCCCAATTCTCTGCTTGTTCCCTTTCCTTTTATCTCTTTTAAGGTAAAAGTTGGTGCAGGCCACACCCTAGGGAAACTCCCTTCACATTGGGTCAGGGATGTGACCTGGGTAAGGGTGGTGTTAAACAATCCCACCCTAATCCTCTTTAACATAAAATTACAATCACAAAATGGAGGCCAACCACCCAATTCTGGGAATCATGGCCCAGTCAAATTGATACACACATTTTTTGGAGGACATAATTCAAACCATGACACATATGAAGCAATTGAAAATACTATGGCTTGGGTCAGGCACACCTAAGTCGTTAAAAGTGACGTTTTTGCTTTTCAACACTTTTAAACAGGTCTTTTGCAGCAGATTTGCCCAATCATATGTCCTTTGATTTATTGACTGTTGTATCCATGGGTGTTGATTGTGGATCCAAAAAAAATGAAATGGTTGCCAACGTCAATATTTTCTCCATTTGTCATGACGTTGCTTATTAGTTCAGTTATGAAGATTTTTGTTTTCTTTATGCTGAGGTGTAATCCATACTAAAGACTGTAGTCTTTGATCTTCATTAGTAAGTGCTTCAAGTCCTCTTCACTTTCAGCAAGCAAGGTTAAATCATCTACATATCACAGGTTGTTAATGAGTCTTCCTCCAATCCTGATGCCATGTTCTTCTCTAGATAGTCCAGCTTCTCGGATTATTTACTCAGCATACAAATTGAATAAGTATGGTGAAATTATACAAACCTGATGCACATCTTTCATGATTTTAAACCACAAAGTATCCCCTTGTTCTGTTCAAACAACTGCCTCTTGGTTTATGTACAGATTCCTCATGAGCACAATTAAGCGTTCTGGAAATCCCATTCTTCACAATGTTATCCATAATTTGTTATGATCCACACAGTTGAATGCCTTGGCATAGTCAAGAAAACTTCTTTCTAGTACTCTCTGTTTTCAGCCAAATTCATCTGACATCAGCAGTTATATCTCTTCTTCCACATCCTCTTCTGAATCAGGCTTGAATTTCTGGCAGTTCTCTGTCAAGATACTGCAGCAATCATTTTTTAATCATCTTCAGCAAAATTTTACTTGCATACGATATTAAGATATTTTTCAGTAATTTCTGAATTCTGTTGTATGGCCATTCTTTGGAATGGGCACAAATATGGATCTCTTCTAGTCGGTTGGCCAGGTAGCTGTCTTCCAAATTTCTTGGCTAGATGAGTGAGCTCTTTCAGCACTGCATCTATTTGTTGAAACATCTCAGTTGGTATTTAGTCAGTTCTGAAGCCTTGTTTTTCACCAATGCCTTCAGTGCAGCTTGGACTTATTCCTTCAATACCATTGGTTCTTGATCATATGCTACCCCCTGAAATGGCTGAATGTTGACCAATTCTTTTTGGTACAGTGATTCTGTGTATTCCTTCCATCTTCTTTTCTGGGTTGTTTAATATTTTGCCCATAGCATCCTTCAAAACTGCAACTCGAGGCTTGAATTTTTTCTTCAGTTCTTTCAGCTTGAGAAATGCCAAGCGTGTTTTTTCCGTTTGGTTTTCTAACTCCAGGTCTTTGCACATTTCCTTATAATACTTTAAATTGTCTTCTTGAGTGGCCCTTTGAAATCTTCTGTTCAGCTCTTTTACTTCATCATTTCTTCCATTTGCTTCAGCTACTCTACATTCAAGACTAAGTTTTAGCATCTCTTCTGACATCCATTAGGATCTTTTATTTCTTTCCTGTCTTTCTAATGACCTTTTGTTTTCTTCATGTATGATGTCCTTGATGTCACACCACAATTAGTCTGGACTTTGTTAGTGTTAAATGTGTCAAATCTGTTCTTGAGATGGTCTCCAAATTCAGATTGGATATACTCACGGTAGTATTTTTGTTCTTGTGGACTTGGTTTAATTTTCTTTAGTGTCACCTTGAACTTGCATATGAGGAATTAATGGTTAGCCGTTGGCCTTATTCTGACTGATGATACTGAGCTTTTCCATGGTCTCTTTCCACAGATGTAAGTGATTTGATTCCTGCGTTTTCCATCCAATGAGGTTCATATGTATAGTTGCTGTTTATGTTGTTCAAAAAAGATATTTGCTATGAAGAAGTCATTGGTCTTGTAAAATTCTATCATGTGCTCGCCAGCATCATTTCTATCATCAAAGCTATATTTTTCAACTACCAATCCTTCTTCTTTGTTTCCAACTTCCACATTCCAGTTACCAGTAATCCATCTTGGTTTCATATTTGATCAATTTCAGACTGCAGAAGTTAGTAAAAATCTTCAATTTGCTCTTTTTTGGCCTTAGTGGTTGGTTCATAAATTCAAGTAATAGTCGTATTAACTGGTGGTATTAACTGGTCTTGCTTGTAAGCATATGGATATTATCCTATCACTGACAGTATTGTACTTCAGGATAGATCTTGAAATGTTCTTTTTGATGATGAATGTGATGCCATTCCTCTTCAATTTGTCATTCCTTGCATAGTAGACCATATGATTGTCTGATTCAAAATGGCCAATACCAGTCCATTTCAGTTCACTAATGTCTAGGATATTGATCTTTATGTGTTTCATTTCATTTTTGACAACTTCCAATTTTCCTAGATTCATACTTTGTACATTCCATATTCCAATTATTAATGGATGTTCTCAGGAGCTTCTTCTCATTTTGAGTCGTGCCATATTAGCAAATGAAGGTCCCAAAAGTTTTACTCTATCCATGTCATTAAGGTCGACTCTACTTTGAGGAAACAGCTTTCCACAGTTATATTTTGAGTACCTTCCAACCTGAGGTGCTCATATTCTGGTACTATATCAGGCCATGTTCCACTACTGTTCATAAGACCTTCCCTGGCTAATTCTTTTCAGAAGTAGACCGCCAGTTCCTTCTTCTTAATCTTAGTCTGGAAGCTCAGCTGAAACCAGTCTACCATGGGTAACCCTGCTGATATTTGAAATACCAGTGGCATAACTTCCAGCATCACAGCAACGTGCAAGTCCTCACAGTATGACAAACTGACAGATGCTTCATTTATTTACCGGTGTTCTACTAACAATCCTAGGTGTCATGGATTGAATTGTGTCCCCCAAAAATATGTGTCAATTTGACTAGGCCATGTTTCCCAGTATTCTGTGGTTTTCCTCCATTTTGTGGTTTGATGTAATTTTCCTATGTGTTGTTAAATACTGATCTCTGCCTGTGGTTAATGAGGTAAGATTAAGTTATGTTAAAGAGGGTTATGGTGGGATGCAACACCTTTATTCAGGTCACTGATCTGATTTAAGGAAAGTTTCCCTGGGGTGTGGCTTGCATCACCTTTTCTCTTACAAGAGATAAAAGGAGAGAGAAGTGAGCAGAGAGAATGGGACACCATACCACCAAGAAACAAGCACTAGGAGCAGAGCACATCCTTTGGACCCAGGGTCCCTGCATGGAGAAGCTCCTAGACCGGGTGAAGATTGATAACAAGGGCCTTCCCCCAAAACTGACAGAGAGAGAAAGTCTTCCCCAGGAGTTGGCACCCCAAATTCAGACTTCTAGCCGCCTAGTCTGTGAGAGAATAAATTTCTGTTTGTTAAAGTCATCTTCTTGTGGTATTTCTGTTACAGCAGCATTAACTAACTAAGCCAGAATTTGGTACCTGGAGTGGGGTGCTGCTCTAACAGATACCTAAAATGTGGAATTGGTTTGGAAACTGTGAATGTGTAGAAGCTGGAACATTTTAAGATGCCTAATAGTAAATGCCTAGACTGTCTTGAAGAGACTGTTGGTGGAATCATGGACATCAAAGACAATGCTGGTGAGGCTCAGAAGGAAGTTAGGAGAGGTGTAACACTGGAGACAGTGCAGATGACGCGAAGCAGCAGCAGAGAAAAGGCAGCAGCAAAACCAGGAGAATGACATGAGATGGCACAGAAGCCATCTATGGAGCAAGAGAGCTGAGTGCCTTCAGGTAGAAGGTTTTCTAGTGGAGTGGGGTGTCTTCTGGAACTTATCAGTAGAGCTAAAAAGCTTCGGAGTATTTGCCTGAGCAGGACAGATGTCAGGTCAACACAAGAGGCCCGAGGAGCTGAGAGGCCAAGGAACAAGGACTCAGAAGCTGAAGACATAAGGAGCAAAGGAAGCAGAGCTGACTCAGCCTCAAAGGGTAAGATCACAACCTCTGGGGTCTCAAAGGGTAGAACCACCACCTGCTGGGTCTCAAAAAGTGGGGCCAAGGCCTCCTAGGTCAAAGAGTCAGATCTTCACCAACTTGGTTCCAGAGTGTGGGGGCTGCCTTTCATGAGTGCCAGTGGAATGGGACAAGATCTTCTGCCCAAAGGTGAGGGGGTGGGGTCACCATTCAGGCAGACTGAGAGTATTTCTCTTTGTTAAAGCCATCCACTTGTGGCATTTCTGTTATAGCAGCACTAGATAACGAAGATACTAGGTTCACATTTTTTCTCTTCTCTGAACTCCCATAGCATTATCATTTATATAACTAATCTTTGTACTTAACTACATAGAATTTTTGTTGTTGTTCGTGTTTATAATTTTGAATGCTTTATCTTTCCAAATAGATTCTAAAGCATCTGAGGATGGGAACATGTTCTTACACTACATTTGTATCCCTCACCATGCCCTGAACACTGTGTACATAGCATTCATTATAAATATTCAATTTTTTTTGTTGTTGAGTTGACAAAAGGGAGCACAGGGGGAATAACACAGCTGCAGAATGGCTAAAAGATAAAAAGAATAAAGAGTATAAAGTTAAACCTTCTGGTGTCCTTAATATTGGCATTGTGATTCAGTGCAAACTTTAGGAAATTTTTTCAAGAAAAGCAGCACAAAATTCAGAAGAAAGTGACAATATCTCCCATACAGAGAACTGAGAAACCTACTGAATGTAACAGAGTTCTAAGCCCACCATGGGCCTTCTACAAAAATTTATTAAATCTAATCAAGACTTGGGCCACCATCCAAGTCATTATTCCATGGAACATTCCCAGAAGTTTCTTTTTTTCAATGATAATACACAATCTAAAACTTTTTGCATGCCTTTGTGTGTGTGTTTTATTCAAGTGTTAACAAAAGATAAAAATAGCAACAACTATTTTGACTAATGTCTACTATGTATAAGACATTGCCAGACACAGAGAACACTTTGCATATATTATTTCCATTTTTTAAAAAAAGCTGCAAAGTATATATTAATATTGGCATATAAAAAGTAATAAAACAGTAGCTTAAAGAAGTTAAGTGGGAGTTCTGTTTGGGTGACTAGAAAATCAAATAAACCTTCCTACCAGAAATCACATAGACATATGGGCTAAAATAGTAAAAACATCCATTAAAGAGCTGAGCATATAAAAAACTGAGACATATCCCCCAAGGACCAAAAACAAACAGGAATATGAATCCAGAAGAATAAGTGTATGAGCTGAGGCTGTAACAACCCTAGGAGTAGGGAAGATACCTAGTTTCTGTAACCCAGGCCCCTAGGATTTTATGCTCAGTCAGGGCAGGAGATGGAGCAAGGTACAGAGTTGGAATTAAGTCTCCTCTAAAATCAGTAACTTCAGTGGGCTATAAATTCATTGAAAGTGTGAATATGTGCATATTCACTAGCACAGAGAAATAGTGGAGATACTTTTTTCCACCATGGCCTAGGCATTGTCAAGGGAAAAATAAATAAATAATAATGCTTACCCTAAGAACTTACAAGCTGGAATGTGTCCCTGTGAAAGTATGGAGTGTGAATTTACCACTCTTAAGTTCTGCTGTTATTGTTGGTGTGTAACATCAATTCGATTTTGACTCATAATGGCTCAACATGACAGAGTAGAACTGCCCTATAAGTTTCTGGCCTGTTAGCGCCCCTGGGGCACCCGGCAACACAAAAAAACACAAAATTTTCTAGACATACAAGTCCTCAATTCAGGCTTCTCTATTTTTAAATAGAGAAAGCATTGCTGAATTAACTTATAATCCAAAATTATAAAACGCATAAAGAAAATATCGGTAAACAAGAGTCAGCATGTAAAATAAATAATAGCATTAGACTCTTAAGACCTTCAAATGATGGAATTACTGAAGAGACTACAAAATAAATATGTTTAATTGTTTAAGATATAATAGAAGAAATGCCAGATTATAAAGAAGAACAGGACATTACATATAAATAACAGAAAATTTTGAAAAACAATGAAGTGGAACATCTATAAACAAAAAAATAGTGATTTAAATGAAAAAACAATCAACAAATATATAGTTTTTACTTCTGAAGCTTGATGGTAAGTTCCCAAGGATTCATTACAGTATTCTCTATATCTTTTGTATGCTTGAAAAAATAAATAAGTAAAAAATTAAACAAAATCTGCAAACAGGTTATGCAGAATAGATACAATTGAAGAGATAATTTATGAACATGAAAGTATTTGTTGAAGTGTATGGAAAACAGAATGAGAAGACTCACACATGTCTAATGGGAGTTCCAGAAAGAGAAAGTAATAAGTGGGACAGATATTAGCTGAAGAGATAACAGTATAGGATTTTCAAGCATTGAAGAAAGACACAATTCAGAATGCACAGAATAACAGCAGAATAAGAAAAATAAACTTATACTTAGATACTCATGAAGATCTTAAAAGTATTCATTAAAAAAATGCAGATCATATACAAAAGAATATTAATTAGATGACCAACAGATTTTCAAAAGCAACAATAGAAATAAGAAAACAATGGAATAATATCCTTGAAGTACTAAAAGAAAATAATGGTCAACCCTGTATTCTGTACCAATCTAGATTATTATTCATTAGTCAGAGTGAAATAAAGACAACTCAGACTAAGTCAGGAGTTTTCCACTAATAGACACTTGATTAAAGAATCAATAAAGAATGTATTTTAGGAAGAAGGATTCTCAATCTAAAAGGAAGCATTGAAATACATGAAAGAATGATGAGCAAATAAAATTGTTTATAATGTAGTTAATCTAGATAAGCATTGATTTTACAATTAACATTACAATGATAGCCAACTGGTGAGTATAAAACCAGGCAAATCCTAAACATTGAACAATAAAATGTAAAACTAGAGAGGAAAAAAAT
>NW_004443962.1:14447442-14449814 GCF_000243295.1 Trichechus manatus latirostris | reverse complement strand
AACTCATAGAAAGTCAAAACAAATGACATGTAAACATATGAATAGATGCTCAACTGTACCAGTACTCAAAAACCAAACACCAAACCCGGGAAGGGAATCACTTGTCAAAACCTTCTGAGTGGGTGAGATCTACAGACTGCAGAGAGAAGCCTTTCTCTCTTCAACCACTTTACTTCTTTCAGGGGTAATACAGCTTCCTTCCCCCTTCAAATAATTAAAAGCAGACAAGTTTCTACAGTTGAGTCCTGGGGCAGCACCAAACCAAAACCCTTTGCTGTCGAGTAGATTCTGACTCATAGGAAACCTATAGGACAGAGTAGAACTGCCCCATAGGGTTTCCAAGGAGTGGCTGGTTGATTTGAACTGCCAACCTTTTGGTTAGCAGCCAATCTCTTAACCACTGTGCCACCAGGGCTCTGGTACTTAGACAAATTAAAATTAAAACTATAATGATAATCCTTTTCACAGCTATCAGACTGACAAAGCCTTGGAACAATTGCAACTTTCTTACATTGTTTTAGGGAGCATAAATTGGTACAATCACTCTGGAACAATATTTGGCAAAATCTAGTAAAGTTAAAAATATGCATTCCTTGGATAAACAAACTATGGTACCTACACACAATGGAGTACTATGCAATGATTAAGCACAATGATGAATCTGGGAAGCATCTCGCAACATGGAAGAATCTGGAGGGCATCGTGCTGAGTGAAATAAGTCAATCAATCACAAAAGGACAAATATTGTATGAGACCATTGCTATAAAAATTCATGAAGAGGTTTACACACAAAAGGAAACAATCTTTGATGGTTAAAAGGGAGGGGAGGGTGGGCATGGAAAAACACTAAATAGACAATAGATAAGTGGTAACTTTGGTGAAGGGTGAGACAGTACACAATACTGGGGAAGCCAACACAACTTGTACAAGGCAAGGTCATGGAAGCTCCATAGACACATCCAAACTCCCTGAGGGACCGAATTGCTGGGCTGAGGGCTGTGGGGACCATGGTCTCGGGGAACATCTAGCTCAACTGGCATGACACAGTTTATAAAGAAAATGTACTACGTTCTACTTTGGTGAGTGGTGTCTGGGGTCTTAAAAGCCTATGCAGCCATCTAAGATACTCCACTGGTCTCACTCCTTCGGGAGCAAGGGAGAATAAGAAAACTAAAGATACAAATGAAAGATTAGTCCAAAGGACTAATGGACCACAACTATCACAGCCTCCACCAGACTGAGCCCAGTACAACTAGATGGTGCCCGGCTACCAACACTGACTGCTCTGACAGGGATCACAATAGAGCGTCCCAGACAGGGCTGGAGAAAAATGTAGAACAAAATTCTAACTCACAAAAAAAAAGACAAGACTTACTGGTCTGAGAGAGACCAAAGAAACCCCGAGAGTATGTCCCCAGACACACTTTTAGCTCAGTAATGAAGTCATTTCTGAGGTTCACCCTTCAGCCAAAGATTAGACAGGCTCATAAAACAAAACAAGACTAATAGGGCACACCAGCCCAGGGGCAAAGACTAGAAGGCAGGAGGGGGCAGGAAAGCCAGTAATAGGGAACCCAAGGTCGAGAAGGGAGAGTGTTGACAAATCATGGCATAGTTAACCAATGTCATGAAAAATATGTGTACAACTGTTCAGTGAGAAGCTTGTTTGATCTGTAAACCTTCATCTAAAGTACAATAAAAAAATTAGAAAATGGCTAAAATACAACAAAACTGTTAATACTAAATGCAAAAAAAAAAAGTAAAGTATGCATTCCTTCAACCTAGCAACCATATTCCTAGGTATATATACAAGATATACTGTTACACAAGTACCCAAGAATTTATATTGAAAATATTTATTATCTTGCAAATCTGTAATGATGAAGAAACTGGAAGCATAAAATATATATCAACAGGAGCATGGAGTGGTATGGTGGAATGCTATAGAGCCAGTAACATGAATAAATGAAGCACAGCTAAGTGCATGTTATTGCTGTTGTTAGGAATCAGCTCCAACTCATAGCGACCCTATGTATGACAGAAAGAAACATTGCTCAGTCGTGCACCATCCCCACAATTGTTATTCTTGAGCCCATTGTTGCAGCCACTGCGTCAAACCATCTCATCGAGGGTCCTCCTCTTTTTCACTGACCCTCTACTTTACCAAGTATGATGTTATTGTCCAAGGACTGGTTCCTCCTGATAATATGACCAAAGTAAGTAAGACAAAGTCTCACCATTCTTGCCTCTAAGGAGCATTCTGGCTGTAGTTCTTCCAAGACAGATTTGTTTGCTCTTTTGGCAGTCCGTGGTATATTCAATATTCTTTGCCAACACCACAATTCAAAGGCATCAATTCTTCTTCAGTCTTC
>NW_004443962.1:14389240-14438138 GCF_000243295.1 Trichechus manatus latirostris | reverse complement strand
TTGCAAAAGAACACAATATATTGTTTATAGATTCATACATATGAAGTATCAAATTTTTCATAAGTGATATGTGCCAAATTCAGGAAGGGAGGGAGGAAATGGGATCAGAGAAAAGTATGCAGTAGACTAAAATGGGATCCATTACATTTTATTTCTTTTTAAAATAATACCTGAAGAAAGATACAGCAAAAAAATGTTAATATTAGACATACTAGGTAGTGGGTCCATGGGTTTTATTGTATTAATCTTTGTACTTTTCTTTATGATTGAAATAACTAATAATTTTAAAAAATACATACAACCACAGTTCAGATACAGCGTGCCGGTGAGTGATCTAGTTCCCACCGTCCAACCCCTCCTCCCTCCCCAAAAAAAGGAAGAGGAGAAAGGAGAAGAAAGACAGAAGAGGATCAGGAGGAAAAGGAGAAGAGAGACAAGTTTAAATTACTTGTCTACAATCACACAACTAATAGGTTTCTGGATTGATTCACCAGCCCAGGCAGCTTGTCTCTATTCCTTTTCTTCACTGCCAAACTGATGAGGCCAGTCCAAATGAACAGATTTTGTTAGTCTGAATAGTCTTTCTAATTTGGAAGGACTGTCCCTAATTCTGCCCCCTTGTGTCTTTGTGAGCACACCTTGACTCATCCCCAAACTCCTTTCTTGCTGCCCACTTTCATTTTTTCTTCACTTTTCCTAATCCCAAGAATCAGAAGCAGGTACCATGGCTTTGGCAAAAGAGTTAGAATGAGTACCCCTATAAATATGAATGGCTGAAGGTAGATGAGGCCCTCCTCAGAAGGCTACCTTCTTTGAGTTGGCATCTGAAAGTTTGCCCTGTCTTCACTGTGGAAATAAGCTCATCAGACTTTCAGTTTATTACTCAAGAATTTAAGTATTTGCCAAGTGCTGCCTCTGAGCCTCCGATTGGGATCACAGTGGCATGATCTGGGAGAAATTAACCTGTGATGCTGGATACCGAATGAGAACACATTACACATAATGAAAACTTAGAAACGGAAAACAAAGCCCCGAGGCTTTAAATATGTAAAGAAAACAAGAGAGGGAACTTGAAAAAATGCAAACTGTATATCAACTAAGATACACTCATCCTAGGAAAGACTATTCCAAAGCACAAATATTCATTGGGAATGAAAACCAGAGAGGCTGAAATATCTAGGCAGTAAGAGATAAGAATGAATGTTGGTGATAAATATGAATAAGATATGAAATCTCAATGTGATATGCTAGCAAAAATGGCCATTGCTTTTTTTTTTGATTACATAAGAAAAGAGACTGTGTCCCAGAAAAAGCAAATGATCGTTTATCTTTTAAAAAAAATTGATTAAACTATACCTAGAACACACACACTGTGGCAACTCGGGGACTATTAATAAATAAAAGAATGGAAATCATTCTGAATAGGACAATCTGAATGGATAACGGGAAGGTGTCTCAGAGTAAACTAACATTTATTCAGTGCCCAGGAGGGACACAGCTCTGTGCTGGGTCACTGGGTATAAAGAGCTTCCAATCTAGTGTGATTTCACTGCAGACTGAAATCAAAAGAGAGAAGATGCATTAACTTTACTGTTTTTACCTCTTGACACAAGTGAAAAACTTCCCAAGAAGCACAAATCACATACATGTTTTTTAATTTGAATCTCAGGAATTAATAAATTGGCTAACTCTAGCACAGAAGCCGCATCTGTAGTAGCAGACTCTATCCCCCGCCTTTGTCAAGAGGGCTCACAAATATAAACTGAGTGATTAGAAAGAGAGCCCCTTTGCTGTTAGAACAGTGTGGTATACTTGGAAGACGGCCTAACAGCTCTTCCCCAAGTCTCTCTGCTGTTGTTAGAATTTGCTTTTTCAAATCAGACTGCTCCTCCACCAAGGCCCTGCCCCTTCTCCCTGAATGCTACAGGGAATGGTAAAAAGTTTCAGTATGTCTCTAACCAATAGCATAGTGCCACTTACGGTGGAAATTTCCCTCTCAGCCTCAACCCAAAGTGCAGCAAGGGGTATTAGCCATGACGATTCTCAGTCTAAGACAATGAAGAGAGCTACCCATCAGAGCCGAGTGTAGTTTCTACGTGAACAAGGGGACAGTGATACACTGGGGATGAAAACAAGCACCGATTAGACACATGGTGGAGAAGGGGTTCTGCATAGGAATGACTAGGAGAGAGAGTCTAGAGACCCCAGTTTGACCGAGAAGTAACCATGTGGCACTACAGTTTTAAAAAGCTCTCTCTCCCTGGTCTAGGCTCAGTTCTAAGCTTAATAATAAGAGTTAATACAGATAATATTTACTGTACACCAGATACTGTCCTAAGTACCTTGTAGACATTAACTCACTTAATGGCTTGACCACAATGTTATCATCATCCCTGTTTTAGAGATGAGGAAATGCAGCACAAAGAGATAAGGGAGCTGAGTGTCACAGGGCTAGCAGTTTTGCAGAAGTGAGCCTTGACCCCGTGCAATCCAACTTAGGAAGCCAAACATGAACAATTACATCACATGCCTGCCACACTTGAGAACACAATATGAGGGCCACAAAGATGAATTAAAAAAAAAAATTAAATAAGAGTTATGAGGTTAACTTAAAAAGTGAGCTCATTTATCCTGAAAAAAGAAAGAAAGAAAATGAAGGAGTAATCTGCAGAGGAGGAGCAGAAGAAGGAATGGGGTGCATTTGTATTCATCTGAAACCCTTGAGGTCCAGCAGTCTGCTTGAAATAGGCATGTGGCTAATGAAGCTATTGCCTGGGCAGTTTAAATGAGTTGTTCCCATTGGAAGATTAACAATTCAAGATGGGCTTGTGCTTACTTGCACAAGTTTAGTGATTATGAAAAAGTTAATAAATAAAATCCATTTTTCCTACACCGTTTTATGTTTTTTGGGCGAGAATAGGGTAGGTGTGACAGAAGAATGTATGTTGCAAAAATAAATGATGCCAGGAAAGAAAGGGCATCCTGAGTAGAAGCACTTCTTTCTGTCACATGATTATACATTTTTTTCTGTATGTCTACTCACTCCCTCCCTCCCAGACTATTCGGATCTCTACTATGAAACTCTCTGCTCCATCCTGTCATTTCTGCTAATATACTCGCCTTTGTGAAGCAGTGATGGTACCTCCCCTAGGGCGGCTACTGTGGCCTGACTTCCCACATTCCCCCTCTTAATCCAAGTCAATTCACATCAGCTCAGAGCACCTCAACAGATATCTAAGATGCCCTCCTAGATGTTGCAGGCACTGTGTGAGGTGCTGGGGATACAGAGATGAGTAACATATAGTTTCTCCCCAAATAAAGCCACAATCTAACAGTAAAGAAAAGACAAACATAGAAATAACAAGAATATACGTAGAAATAATAAATTTCAAAAGAGAAGGAAATTTGGCTGTAGAAATTCAAAGGAGAGAAAGATTATATCTGATCAAATGGCCCTGAAGAGGTTTCCTGGGGTAAACTAGGATTGGATTGGGCCCTATGTAGAATTTTGACGGGGAAAGGCATGCATGAAGAAGGCACAATAGTGGGAAAGCACAATGCATATTTGAGAAACATTGAGAAGTATAACTGGGCTAGAACATAAGATGCATATGTGGTAGAAGTGGCCCATAAAGTTGAAAAAGTAAGTTGGAGCCATATCGTAGAAGATTTTAAAGTTTTAAGAGTTTTTGACAAAGATAACCATTAAGACTCCCACCCAGAGGAGAGGTCGAAGATAATATACTAATATAATATATTTAATATTTCAATATAATATATTTCAGAGGCCTGTCTTTGCCCATGAAAGACATAAGGCAAAAGAACGCAAATGAATCCACATGCTCCGTTACTTCAGGAGAAAAGCAACCCCATACGATGTTGTCTATGCAGATGGTGGCCACAGTGCCAGTGTTTGGGGGCCGTCTCTGCCATCTGTCCTTAATATTAAAAACTTCCTTCTCATCCTGTGGTTACGCTCCTGGGCTCAGGAAATCTCTCCAGATTCTGCTTCTCTGCTCATTTCTCCTGTCTGATTTCTGCCCAACTGCTCCTCACTTAGTTTCTATCTCTGCCCACTCCCTGAAAATTGGCACTCCAGGTGACAAGACTCCTGCACTCTTCATTGCAATGTTGCCCTAGGAAGATGCCTCCAGATCCCTCTGGTTGCACACTGTGATGGTTAAGGACGTGTGTCAACTTGTCTGGGCCATGATTCTCAGTGGTTTGGCTGGTCATATGGTGTTGTGATTACTTTCATGATGAGATTTAATATACTGTGATCACCTCCATAATGGAATGTGCCGTGAGTAGACAATTAGTTGAAAGGGAGTTTTCTTGGGCATGTGGACTGCATCAAATATAAGTGGACATTCTGGCAAGGCTCCTGGGCTTTTGCTCACTCTGGATTCTGCAACTGGTTCCTATTCGTCTGACCTTGGGTTCTCAGGACTTGAGATAGCAGCTTATCTACCATCTTGCCTGCTGATCATGGGATTTGTCAGTCTTCACAGCCTGCAAGCAAGAGCCCTATTCTCTGACCTGCTGATCCTGGGTTTGCCGGCCCTTGCAGCTACGTGAATCAGGAGATGCCCCTATCCTGACCCACAGACTTGGGACATTCCAGTTTCTACAACCTCGTGAGCCATTTCCTTCGTATAAATCTTTCTTTATATATATTTATACACTTTACTGGTTTTCTTCTCTAGATAACCCAGCCTAAGACACACATTCTTCAGACCAAGAGACATTTAAAAAAAAAAAAAAATAGAACCCGTTGCTGTTGAGTCGATTCCAACACATAGCAACCCTATAGGGTTTCCAAGGAGCAGCTGGTGGATTCGAACTGCTGACTTTTTTGTTAGCAGCCTTAACACTTAGCCACTGTGCCACCAGGGCTCCTTTACAGCCCCATTATTATACAGGCCAGCTTCTGAAACCCCTTGGGTCTGGGTTCTCAGAATCCAAAGATCAACAGACACTGTTAACTCACAGAAGTGCCTTCAAGTGTCTCTAGCTCCCAGGCTTTATGGAAAGATTGAAATTGTCCAATGTTAGTAGCTGGAGTCATGAGCTTGTAGAACCCCAAGATAGGTAGACTCTTTGGAGTTCATCTAGTCCAATATTTCTTGTTTTATTCGGTGAACAAATATGTTAAGTAGCATATTCAAAGATTTGAAAAGGGGCAACCAGAGCTGGCATCTCCTGACTGTCAATCCAAGAGATGTTTGTCAGCAGTTAGAATGCATAAAGCGCTATCAATCTAAATTACAGATGAAATCAAGACCACAGAGACTGAAGAATTCTTATCCATATATTATGCACTTTATTATATCATTCTGCATTGTTCATTAAATCATCTTGGCTTTCTAAACTGATTGAAATTCTTGTAGGGCAGGAACTACACTATCTTCCTGCATCTCCAGCTGCTCATCATGTTGCTAGACACAATTTTTGCATCCTTTGTATTTAAATATATGATACAGTATATTATCAACGTTCTATTAGGAGGGTAAGATTGTAAGCAGCCTTTTAAACTTTTTTAAATATTGGTAAATTTGATATATTAATACTATTCTCTTACCGAAGTAAATGAGAGCTAATGTCCTCATCCACCACTAGCAATTAAGGAAATCTGGGGTAATTCCTATAGCTACAAATGAGGAAGCCAGATGTTGTATCATTTCTCAGCAGCAATATGCTCACTAATCCTTTATTAATACATATTTTCTTTGCTGAAGGAGCCTTGGTGGTGCAGTGGTTAAGAATTCGGCTGCTAACCAAAAGGTCAGCAGTTTGAGTCCACCAGCCACTCCTTGGAAACCCTATGAGGGCAGTTCTACTCTGTCCTATAGGGTTGTTATGTGTGGGAATTGACTCGATGGCAATGGGTTTTTCTGAATTAAGCAAGGTGTCTCCTTGCCTCTTTCTAACTATCCCTAGTTTCTACTTTTTTATCTGCAACAAAGCTATAAGTGAAGAGGGAGTTCTTAATCTAGAATCTGGTACCTTGAACAAAGTGGAAGTCATTTCCTCTTTCATACTCACAGAAGTAATGGCTTTAATGAGATTTCCCCAGTGTTGGGGAGAATTAATGGCAGATTGCTGACTTTGTAAGACCCATATGAATTAGGACAACGTGAGCAGTGGTCTCAACTTTTTCCTCCACTCCTAAACCAGTATATATTTGAAACCATAGTACCTGAGTGTAACATTTTTTTCAGAATTTTAGAGAAAATGGATTAATAAATATTAGCACAAATTGTCATACTTATTATAATAAATATATTCCATTTTCCTTCAAATCACTCTTGACACCTTCATGGTTAAATATAAAAAACAAATAAATGAACAAAAAATTCCCAGCACCTCCAGCGTTTGAAAGTAGAATTTGCTGGGCTGTAAAACCAGTGAGTTATTTGTCATGCAGCTTAATTCTGTCATAAAATGCTAATCAGCCTTTCTGTCACTTTGCTCTTGCCCCATATCTTTTTATGAGAACATTAACATGGTTATTACAGAGCAGAGACTCTTATGACTGCAAACATACTTACAATTTATGTATATTTTTGTCCAAAAAAAAAAAAAAACGTGCCACCAAGAGCCCCAAACTCCTAGTTAACCATAATCCTAGTTTCTGGCAAGGAGGCATAAGCCTGCTGCACCATCTGCATGGTGCCATCACGTAGCCAGGGCCAGGCGGCTTCCTTTTGCTCAGACTTGTTCTTCCTGAGCGAGGTCAAGCTTCAGGCCTTTCCTCCCATTTTAGCATAGAGCAGCTGAGGCTTCTTTGTAGAATGGTAAAACACAGGCTATATTTTAGTCCCCATTTTTTACCTGCAACAAGACTGTTAAAAACTGGCTCCTTTTTAACAATCCCTCCACTGGAAATATAGACCCTGGAAGATAGTTTCTCAACAGTCTTCAGAACTGGACTCTCTTCCCTGAAATTAAAGCAGTATGGACACCAGACCCTGGGTGGTGCAAACAGTTAATATGCTCAGCTGCTAACCAAAGGGTTGGAGGTTCAAGTCTTCCCAGAATCCCCTTGGAGGAAAGGCCTGGTGACCTACTTCCAAAAAATCAGCCACTGAAAACCCTGTGGAGCACAGTTCCACTCTGACACACATGGGGTCACCATGAGTCAGAATCAACACCTGTTTTTTTATGGATACCAGAAAGCCTTCCCACACATGCGCAATCTACATTCCACTAAGGAACCACTGTGGGGGCGGATAATTCTTTCCAGAACTGGGCCTTTACTAGGGCTGTCAGGCATTTTACACTTTGGTAACTCATCCTGTGGCCCAGGAACAGGCTACTGTCCTACAAAGGCATTTTTTTTGTACCACGAAATATGTGTTTTGAACTCAGACAGTTCTTTGAGTCTTGGCTCCATTACCTGCTGTGTCGACGGTTCTCCTCAAGTCATTTATCTTTTCTGAGCCTCTGTGGTTGTTGTCGTGTTGTTTGAGAAGTTGTTCTAAAGATTAGAAAGGAAGTATGAACACTACTCAGTACAAAATAATAGTAACCACTCTTATTATCTTTGTTATTATTACGATTGATTTGCAGCCAGAAGCGAGTTTGGTGTTTAATTGCATTAACTGTCCTCTAGCATAATTCCTTCTGTCCTTCATCTAGATTTCAGTCTTCTTTTTGTTCATTCCAAGTCTCCTGTTTTGCATGTTTTTATTTGGGCTGCCAGGGTCCTCTCTGGAAGTAGAGTATACTTTCTAAGTAAATGTTTAACTGTTTTGTCCAAAAAAGGAAAGCGAAGAGGGTCTCCAATGTTCCTGAATGTTTAATGCCTGCTTTTTGATTCTAACCAGAGGGTCAGGGAAATCAGCCTTCTCACCATGAGCATGTGGCCTTTGCCCCAGTTAGTCACCAGCCCGGAAGTCTGTATATAAATTCCACTTTAAATAACACCCAACATTTGAATGTAAAATAAAAATTTTAAAATTCAGTCATTCTCATGTTTAGTGACCTGCAGGCAAGCTATTCAGATGACTGAAAACACTTTTACTTTTCATCTATGTATCTTTGGGACTGTGCAGATCCACCCTAAATTATAATAATGTTATTGATGATCATAATTATTATAATAAACTGATTTAGACATATCAGGAATCATCAGAATTGCCAAGCTGGTTGGAGCAAAGGTCCATGACAGACAGGCCTGTCTCCTTTATCACACTTCTCCTTCGCTGCTACCTGGCCCTTTGTGGGGCAGCTCAAGGGGATCCTGGCTGTGAAGCCTGCAGGGGAGCTGCAGGAGCTCTGAGCACCCCCCACAAGTGAGCCTCTGTGCTCCCTGTCTGTCCTGCCTGTGGCTGTGAGATGTCCAGGCAATCAGAAGTCAGTTGTCATCAAGAAGAAAATTCCTGTCCAGAGTCACTCAAATTGTGTCACTCGGGAGGAAAAATCAATACCAACTGTCTCTCAGATATTCCTGATTTGGCAGAACCTTCCCCTCCCCTGCCTGCTCACTCTCAGTCGCTAAGTTATTGTGCTGATACAGGTAGTCAACGCAAAAGGAAAATGCAATCCCACCACTGAGCCTGGCTCATCGTTCACTCCCTGACATTCTCCCCAGTCTGAAATAGCAGGAAAGAAACGCTTCAGTGTATAAGTTTGAATGAATTTTATAATTTCTTCTTTTATATAAGTGAATGCTATCCTCTATTCACTATCTCAGTCTCCAAATGCAAACTGAGTTCCCCCTTTCTTTGCTCTGCTTCCTTTTCAAGAACTCATTAAGGGCTCACAAAAGGTGATGGCTTACAGATTGGCACTGGGACCCTCTCCTGGTTCTGACCCATGTTCGTAGAGGGTGATAAGCATCAGTAATAATAACAGGACACAGACACAAGCTGCTCAGCATAGACAGCCTGATAAGCATCCGAGTAAGCAGACCTGATTTGGGAGGAAGAAATTGTTATGGTTATTGCATATTTTATTCTCATAAAGAACTACTTCCTTTGTAGGTCAGTGTCTGTAGAATTTGCCTCCTCCAAGATTACTCAACCTTTTCACGGGTGTGGGAGAGAAGGTGTTTTCTTTTTCTTTTTGGTAGCAGATCTATTTACTATTTGTGGACTAACTCTGAGAAAGCCCCAAATATGTAACATATTTAATACTTCCTTTTAGGTATGGTAGAAACACAATCTGGAATGGGTAGGCATTATATTTAATCCCAGTAGCTTTAAATCTGGATGAAAATGGGCAGGATAACACAGGATTAGATAAAGGAAAATGATAGTACTTTTTCTGGTTTTCAAAAGAAGCACTAAAATTTTAGCTCAGTTCCTGTTGAATGCACTGTCAATCAGCCCAACAAAGCAGATTAAAAAAAAAATTCCTACAAATATTCAAGGAAAAAATTATTGCTGATTTTATTTTAGAAATAGTTCTGGCAAAGTCTCCAAAGAAGTGTGAGGTTTGTGTGTCCTCTGGTTGATGACATTACACCGCCCTAGGCTGGGGGAGGATAGAGTGCAGGACAACGGAGTAATTGATAACCACTGAAGTTACAGAGACCAGGACACCGGGCTCACACCTGCATCAAAAAATATTGAATCCAAAAAAGTCATCTCTGTAAGAGACTTCAGAGATGATCAAATCTAACCTTCTCATTTTGCAGTTGAGGAACGTGAGGCTCCAATTGTTTGAGACTCTGATGCAAGAACAAGTAAATTAGTCGCAGAAATGTGATTAGAACTCAGGCAGCATGACCCGCAATCCAGGGCTTCTCACTATGCTGCACTCAGTAGCAAGTATCAGAGAAGAGGAAACGATGTCTCCAGATGCCCCCCAGAAATTGACCCCACAATCCAATTCCTGTGATGGATGGGCAGCCAGTGCCTTCTCTTACAAGGGCAAATAGGACACACCAGTACATGCCTTGGTGGCGTAGTGGTTAAGAGCTACAGCTGCTAACCTAAAGGTCAGCAGTTTGAATCCACCCGGTGCTCCTTGGAAAATCTGTGGGGCAGTTCTACCCTGTCCTATAGGGTCACTATCAGTTGGAATTGACTTGACAGCAATGGGTTTGGTTTTTCATTTTATTTTTTAAAGTATATACCTGAAATACCAGAAATAATACTGCCAAGAGTTGCCAGTCAAAACAAGAAACCATTAAGGGACAGCTCGACAAACTTACCTTAGAAACTGAGCCTGCGCCTCACTCTTTGTAGAACCTTTATTTGTATTTAAAGAAATGCTGAAACAAGAGCAAATGGTATATTACTTGATTGTTTATTTTAATGTGCTTATTTATAATATGCTTCTTGAATTTATTAGCTTTGTAATTTTGTTTTTGATTTTATTAATTTCCAATGTTATATTTATCAATCCCCTTCTTCTACTTTATTTAGACGTCTAAAGTTATTAAAGTCTATGTGCTAATGTGTTTCAGTCTATCACCTTTTGATAGTTTTTGCTCTATTTACTTTGATGCTTTTTTTTACAATATTTTATTGTGTTGTAGTTGAAAGTTTGCACAGCAAATTAGGTTCCCATCAAACAATTTTTATACAAATTGTTCTGTGACATTAGTTACAATTTCTCAAAATTTTAATTATTTCCTGTTTGTTCTGTTTCCATTGATCTAGCTTCCCTTCTCCTCTTTACCATCTCTTCTTTGCTTTTGACCATTTGGTCTCCTACAGTTGAATGTTTATTTTGTAAGTCAATCTATCATTATTCTTGAAGAAGTACAGCCAGAAAGCTCATTAGAAGCAAGGATAGTGAAAGTTGGTATCACGTACGTTGGACATGTTATCAGGACGGACCAGTTCCTGGAGAAAGACATCATGCTTGGTAGCGGGTCAGTGAAAAAGAGGAAGACCCTCAACAAGATGGATTGACATAGTGGCTGCAACAATGGGCTCAAGCATAACAATGATTGTCAGGATGGCACAGGATCAGGCAGTGTTTCATTTTGTTGTACATGGGGTTACTATGAGACGGAACCAACCTGACAGCACCTAACAACAACAATCTATTATTTGGCAGAAAGATGACCTCCAGAAAAGGCTGCTTCAGTGCCAAGTTCAAAGGGTATCTTAGGACAATAGTCTTGGGGTTCCTCTAGTCTCTATCAGTCCAGTAGATCTAGCCTTTTTTTAGGAATTTGATGTTTTTTCTAGATTTTTCTCCCATTCTATCCAGGATCTTCTGTTGTGTTCCTGGTCAGAACAGTCAGTAGTAGTAGTCGGACACCATCTGGTTCTTTTGGTCTCAGGTTAGAAGATTCCGTGGTTCACGTGGGCTGTTAGTCCAGTGGACTAGTTTCTTCTTTGAGTCTTTGGTTTCCTTCATTCTCTTTTGCTCCAGACAAGTAGAGACTAATAGTTGAATCTTATATGGCCACTGGCAAGCTTTTAAGACCCCAGATGCTATTCACCAAACTAGGGTGTAGAACATTAACTTTATGAACTATGGTATGCCAATTGACTAAGTTATCGCACAAGACTATGGTCCTAAGCCTTTTAATCCAGTAAACTCATCCTACGAGTTGTTTGAATATGTCTAGAAAGTCTCTATGACTGTGTCTTCTACGTGCTATATTATATACAGAGAGATGTATATGCAACACACACAAACATGTATATACATATACCTACAAATACACCTATACATGCACATGCATGCACTCATATATGCCTTCCTATACACATATATGCATACATATCTACCTATGTAACCACACACATATTTTTTGGTTGCTATTACTGTCGTTGCAACAGTGTATGTGTTATAGCATTTACCAAAGTTGTCCCTTTTTCTTGTGTACTTCTTTGTGTCTTCCTTTACCTTGGTCAAGTTGTGCAGACTTCACCCATATTTGGTATTGTCTTTCCCATCACCAAAAATAACAAGTGTCTACTGTCTCGAAGGTGATTCCTCCTCCCTTACCCTCCCACGCCTGATAACCATCAAAAAACGCTTCTTTCTGTGTGTATATCTATTCTTGACTTTTTATAATAGTGGGACCATACAATATTTATCCTTTTATGATCAACTTATTTCATTCAGCATAGTATCCTCTAGATTCATTCATATTATAAGATGTTTGTCTGACTCCTTATTGTTCTTTATAATTGTGCAGTATTCCATTGCATATATGTACCACAATTTGTTTACCCATTCATCTGTTGATGGGCACTTAGGTTGCTTCCATATTTTTGGTATTGTGAATAATGCTGCAATGAACACTGGTGTACATATGTCTATTTGTGCCAAGGCTCTTCTTTCTCTAGGACACACACCTAGGAGTGGGGTTGCTGGATCACAAGGTATTTCTATTTCTAGTTTTTTGAGGAAGCACCATACCATTTTTCATAATGGTTGTACCATTTTACAATTCCACCAGCAGTATATAAGAGTTCCACTCTCCCACAACTTCACCAGCATTTGTTATTTTCTTTTTTTTTGATCATCACCATTTTTGCAGGGTTGAGAGGAGATCTCATTGCAGTTTTGATTTGTATCTCTCTAATGGCTAATGATCATAAGCATCTTTTCATGTGTTTGTTGGCCTCCTGAATGTCCTCTTTGGTGAAGTGTCTATTCATATCTTTCGCCCATTTTTTGATTGAATTGTTTGTCTTTTTGGTGTTGACTTGTTGAAGTTTTCTTTTTGTTATTGAGGTATTAAAGAATTCTATAGATTTTAGAGATTAGACCCTTGTCAGATATGTCATTGCCAAAGATTATTTCACAGTATATAGGTTCTCTTTTTACTCTTTTGGTAGTCTTTTGATGAGTATAAGTATTTAATTTTTAGGAGGTCCCAGTTATCTAAATTATCTTCTGTTGTTTGTGTATTTTTAGTTGCGTTCAATAGATTATTTATGCTGAAAATTAGGTCCCCTAGTTTTGTCCCTATATTAGCTTCCAGGAACTTATATTTTTAGATTTAACATTTAGGTCATTGATCCATTTTGAGTTAGTTTTTGTGCATGGTATGAAGTATGGATGTTGTTTCATTTTTCTGCAAATGGATAAACAGTTTTTCCAGCAGCATTTGTCAAAGAGATAGTTTCTTCCCCATTGAATGGACTTCAACCCTTTGTTGAAGATCAGTTGCCCATAAATTGATGGATTCACATTCTATTTGTCTATGTGTCTGTCACTGAACCAGGACCAGGCTGTTTTTATTACTCTGGCTGTATAGTAAGTTTTGAGATATGGAAGTGTGAGGCCTCCTACTTTGTTTTTCTTCTTCAGTATTGTCTTAGCTATTTGGGGCCTCTTTCCTTTCCACATGAAGATGGAGATTAGTTTTTACATTTTATTAAAGAATTTGTTGGGATTTGGATCAGAATTTTATTATATCTATATATTGCTTTGAGTAGTGTTGATATTTTCAGAATGTTAACTCTCCCAACCCATAAGCATGGGATTTTTTTTTCCATTTATTTAGGTTTCTTTTGGTTTCTTGCAGTAGTGTTTTATAGTTTCCCTTGTATAAGTCTTTTACATCCCTGGTTAGGTTTATTCCTAGATATTTAATCCTTTTGGAGGCTATTATGAATTGTATTGTGTTCTTCATTCCCTTCATGGAGTTCTCCTTGTGAGTGTAGAGGAATCCAAGTGATTTTTGTCTGTTGAACTGGTACCCTGACACTTTGCTGAATCCTTCTGTTAGTTTCAGAAACTTTCTTGTAAAGTCTCTGGGATTTTCCTATGTATAGGGTGATGCCATCTGTGAATAAGGATAGTTCTAGTTCTTCCTTCCCAATCTGGATGTCCTTTATTTCCCTTTCTAGACTTATTGCTCTAGTTAGGACTTCCAGTAGAATATTGAATAAGAGTGGTGATAAAAGGCATCCTTGTCTTGTTCCCATGCTTAAGGGGAGTGCTCTCAATCTTTCTCCTTTGAGAATAATATTGGCTATTAATTTTGCATATATGCCCTTAATTATGTTGAGGAATTTCCCTTCTATTCATATTTTGCTGAGGGTTTTTATTAGGAAAGGGTGCTGGATTTTACCAAATGCCTTTTCTGCATTGATTGAGATGATCATGTGATTCTTTTCCTTTGTTTTGTTTATGTGGTGAATCACATTGATTAATTTTCTAATGTTGTAGCATCCTTGATTCCTGGTATGAATCTCACTTAATCATGATGTATTATTTTTCTGATATGCTGTTGAATTCTTTTGAGAATTTTTGCATCTATATTCATAAGGGATAGTGGTTTAATTTTCTTTTTTTGTGGTATATTTGCCTGGCTTTAGTATCAGGATTATTCTGGCTTCATAGACTGAATTAGGGAGTATTCCTTCCTTTTAAGCGCTCTGGAATAGTTTGAGTAGAATTGATGTCAGCTCTTCTCTGAACATTTGGTAGAATTCTACAGTAAAGCTATCTGGACCAGGACTTTTCATTGTTGTTGTTGGGAGGGTTTTTTTTTTTATAACATCTTCAGTTTCTTCTTTTTTTATGGGTCTCTTCAGATTTTCTACCTCTCTTTGGGTTATTTTTGGTAGGTAGTGTGTTTCTAGAAATTTATCCATTTCTTCTAGGTTTTCAAATTTGTTGGAGAACAATTTTTCATAATATTCTGTTATGATCCTCTTTATCTCAGTTGGGTTTGTTATAATCTCACCCATTTCATTCCTTATTTTGGTTGCTTTCATGTTCCCATTTTTTTCACTTGTAAATTTGACCAGTGGTTTGTCAATTTTATTGATGCTTTCACAGAACCAACTTCTAGTCTTGTTGATTCTATTTTTTTCTCTTTTCTATTTCGTTTATTTCTGCTCTGATCTTAATTATATTCTTTCTTCTGGTAACTGTGGTCTTCTTTTGCCATTCCTTTTCTATTTGTTCAGATTGTTGGGTTAAGTTATTGATTTTGGACCTTTCTGCTTTTCTGGTATGTTCGTTTATTACTATAAATATTTCTCTGAGCACTGCTTTTGCTGTGTCCCAAAAGTTTTTGTATGTCGTGTTTTCATTCTCATTTAATTCTAAGAATTTTTTAAATTTCAGTTTTAATTTCTTCTATTATCCAATAGTTTTTAAGTAAGGTTTTCATGTATTTAATTTGTTTCTTTGTTCTTTGTTATTGATTTCTAGCTTTATACCATTATGGTCAGAGAAGATGCTTTGTATTATTTCAATGTTTTTTAATTTATTGAGGCTTGATTTGTGGCCTAAAATATGGTCTATTCTGGAGAATATTCCATGTGCACTGAAGAAGAATGTGTACTGTGCTGCTGTTGGGTGATGTGTTCTGCATATGTCTATGAAGTCAAGTTGTGTTATTTAGATCTTCTGTGTCTTTGCTGAGTTTCTCTCTGGTTGTTCTGTCCATCATCAAAAGTTGTGTGTTAAAGTCTACTACTGTTATTGTAGAACCCAGCTATTTCCCTTTTCTGTTCTGTTAGAGTTTGTTTTCCATATTTTGGAGTTCTGTCATTGGGTACATAAATATTTATTATTGTTGTGTCTTCTTGGTGAATTGGCCTTTTAACCATTATATAATGCCCCTTCTTTGTCTCTTATAATGGACTTTAACTTAAAGTCTGTTTTACTGGAAATTATTATTGTCACTCCTGTTCTCTTTTGGTTACTGTTTGCTTGATTTTTTTTTTTTTTTCATCCTTTGATTTTTAACCTATTTATGTCATTGTCTTTCATGGTATCTGTGAAGTTTTCTGATAATATATCCTTAAAGATTATTTCTGTATTTTATTTTTCTACTCTTAGAATTCTTATAATGCATAAATTATTCCTCTTGATGGTGTCCCACATAACCCTTAGGTTTTCTTCATTTTTTTTTTTTGTTGTTGTTGTTCTTTTTTTAAATTAGTATTAAAGAATTTGTCTTCTATTTCGCTTATTCTTCCTTCTATTGATTCAGTTCTACTTCTGTATCCTTCCATTGAGTTATCCCTTTCTGATATTTTATGGTTAATCTTCTGTATTTTTAGCTGTTGGTTTTGTGTGGTTTCTAATTGTCTGTTTAGTTTGTCATTTTGTTCTTGAATATTTTTCCTGAATTCTTCTGTGTGTTATCTATGTTTTCCTTGATCCCTTTGACGAGCCGAAATATAAGTCTTTGACTTCCTTATCATGTAGCTCTATTACCATTTCTTCTTCGGGAAGGTTTTCTCTTCGTTTATTTTGCTCACTTCTTTGAGCCATCTTATGCTGTTTCTTCATATGATGTGTTATTTTCTGCTGTCTCTGAGGCATTAAGGTCTTAATTTATTTATTTGTATGTTTATTTATTGATTGTCTGTCTGTTTTGTCCTGATTCTTTTGTTTGTTTTGTTTTGTTTTACTGTATCAGGAGCTGTTTCTTCTCTTTCTGTTTAGAATGTCTTTTTTTGTATTATTTTGATTGTTGTTTTGTGATGCTGATCTGCTTGTGCCTTTGGTGGTGTCGGTTGACTGGATGTGATTTCCTTTCACTAGTGAGTATGGTGGGTCACAAGTATGTTTGAGTCCTCTGTGGTTAGACTCATATGTCTTCCCTTACAGGATTGAGTGGAGGTGGGAGAGTAGGTCTTTCCCTGATATTAAATGACAGGTGTTGGGTGGTCAGGTCCCTTCATAGCCTTTGGAGGACCACAGGGTCCTTTTGGGTTTGTGCTAGCAGTTAGTATGTCTTCTGGAGATCAGGACAGGACATGTCCACAACCACTGTGAGGGAGTGCTACCAAATGGACGAAATAGGCCCTCTGTGCATACACAAATTGGCATCTCAGTAAGTGGTGGGGGATCAAGGAGTTTCAGTGAATGTGCAGTCAGCCTGTCAGAACTGTCTGGGTGTGGGATGTGTGATGTTGTAGCCAGGAGGATGTTGCATGAAGGCACTAGGATCTCCTGCTTGTCATTTGGCAGAGGTGCAGATGGTATCTGTTGAGATATGACAGACATTACTGATGAGGCAATGTGCTTGCCTGGATGGTCACCAGGCATGGGTACAGGGAGCATTCTCTTGTCACCAGATTATGGGTGATGCGGGTGTGCATTGCCAGTTGCCAAATGGTCAGGGGGGTTGCATCAGTCACCAGTCTCTGGACAGGTGGCATGGGAGCTCACACCACCAGTTGCTGTGCAGGGAAGGGTGGGGGGACTCATGCCACCAGTCACCTGGTGGGTGGCAGAAGAGTGTGCCACCAGTCATTGGGGGAGCAGGGTTGTGAGGGAAAGCAGGCAGGGTGGGTGCTCACCTCTGGTCACCAGTCCAGTAGTGTGGGAGCACACATCACAGATCACTGCATGGGTGGGGCAGCAAAGGAGTGCGGGTGGGGCATGCAACCACAGGTTGCTGGAGTGACAGGCGGGCTGGGCATTTCATGTGTGTGACTGATTGTCAGTCTGGCACAGACCATTGACCACCTGGCAGGAGGGGTGGTACAGGGGGGCAGGCTGCATGCACTGCCAGTCATCAGTCTAGTGGCACAGAGTGCATAGCGTGGACCACTTCGCAGGTGGGCAGCTAGAAGGTGGTGTCACCGGTCACTGGATGGATGGGGCAGCACATGTTACTGGTTGTGGGTGGGGCAGGAGGGAGTGGAGGCTTGAGCTGCTGGTCGTCGGATGGGCAGAGTTTGGGAGCAAACTGCTGGTCACTGGGAGGTGGGAGGAGGGGAGGGAGCGTGCTCCTCCAGTCACCAGTGTGGGCACTGGGGCACTGCCAATCGAGTGCAGCCAGCAATTAGGGTCTGGCCCTAATCAAATGAGAGGGAGGCCTCTCCAGATTCTGGTATTTTCCAGCCACCATTCCACGGATCCTCCCCTCTTTGGGTGCCTTCAGCCCAGATGACCAGGGAATGTTGTTGATGAGTAGTTCTGTCCCTATTTTCTGACTCCTTCCTTGCTCTGTGGTTGCCTGGATTCCTAGAGCTTTCGCCTGCCTTCCTGCACTTTCCCTCCTTACATCTGGTTCACGTTCTGCTCACCTTGCTTCACTCCAGATTTACCTATAGAGTATCTCTATCTCCTTCTGGGGATTCCATGAATTTTCATTCCTGTGCTCCTCATCTGGGAACGTTGCTCACTTTGTCTCAAGATGACCACACTGCACTAGGCCAGGTGGCAGGGCACCTATGATCCGTAAGTATCCTCGTTTACTGTTTTCATTCAGTTTCTCCATCCATTCGATGGTGATCTAATTCTTCATCCTTTATTTTCTGCTCCGCATTTCAAAACTGTCATCTGTATCTGTTTCATTTGGTTTCTTGCATCTTTGCTGTAAGGGGATGGCATGGTGTGTCTGACTAAGCTGCTATCTTGAGCCATCTTTCTGATGTTATGCTATTTGATTGAATGATCACTAAATCTGCATTGGGAATAGAATTTTCATGATTTTAATATGTTCTATACCAACCAAAGGAGTTCAAGATTAATTTCATATAAATAAGAGAAGGACACTAGTTGGAAAGTTGGCTGATATTAACTGGAGAACTGAGCCTGACTGAGTGCTACCTCTTGTTTAAAGCCTTTCCCAAACTCCCCTGGCCCAAGTGACCTTCCCTCCCACAAGAAACGCAAAACAGTCAGACTGCACCTCTCTCATCACTCTTAATGTCTCCTACCTCATAGTAGTAGTTGAAGAACTTGCTATAAGGCTGAAAATGTTTCATCTTTATAGCCCTCATAGCACTTAGACATTTCATTACTTTGCTTCTAACAGGGGCTTAGTAAATAGCTGATGACCTGTATTGATTCATCAAAATAACGGTTTCAGTAGCCTTCTAGCACATGCTCCCTAATGACACAGATAAAGACCTTAGTTGATGTTCTTTCTATTATGGCACCAGATGCTGTGTCTACATCCCTAACATGCCTTTTTATTTAATGCTTTATTCTCAAACATAGGAGAGTAAAGGAACTTTCAACCACATGGGCCCATCATCACATTTGACTTGGAGTACAAGAGGTTTCAAGAATTTACTTATGTGGTCCATATACCACTATGGAAGAGAGAGGAAGGGAACAGTAAGTTGGTGTATACATGGTAAGTGGAAAAAAGCTCAGAAGCAAACCGTTGCCTTAGTCAATAGAAATAGCCTCAAAACATGAACTATCCCTTGACAAGGGAGGAAGTTGTAGTGAAAGATTAGAAATGTACAGTGAGGAAAGGACTTTGAAGAAATAGTCTTCTAGGCAACTCTCAGACAGCCAGAAGGAGTTTTTCCATTTTCTGCCTTAAAACTGTAGGAAACATTAAAAAATAAAATAAAATGTACCTGCCAGGTAACTTCAAAGAGAGGGTGGCCTTTTCATTTCTAGGAAGAGAAGTTTCATAAAGGTAGCCATAATTTCCAATGTTACTGCATTATACCAAATGATACAATATTAGCTAATAATAACAATGCGGGCAAAAGTGGGCACCCAAGCTACATTGGGATTGAGCTCTGGGTATGAGACACCAGACTTTGGGCAGTAAGAGAAGGCCTGAGAGGTCTCTTCAGGAAGCAAATCAATTTTGCTACTGATAACTGCTCAGTCTGGCCTGGATCAGCAGTGGTCAGTTCTGGCCAGAGGACAAGAATTGGAGGAAAAAAGGAGAGCTTGTACAGCAGGAGAGAAAAATGACTAGCCATCTCTTAGTTTCAGTATCCACTAGAGAGAGGGATTATAATAAACACCAACACCTGCTCTTGAGTTACACTTGTGTTTTTTATAATTTGTAGTTTAAGTAAGTTTTGAGCAATAAGCTGTATGCATTTAGAAAAATGCTTGGTATGTAATAAAAACAGTGTTTTTTGAATACATAAAATAAAATAAAGAAACTACAAGTAATTCTTTTCAAAGTAATTATTTTGCTCTTATTTCATCCTTTTGCTGGCTCGATAGTGTCCTAAGTCAATATTGTAAAGGAGAAAGACCCAATCTATATTTACTGTTACTATTCTGGTGTCAAGACTTTGGCTCACTTACTTTGGACAGGTCAACGGGATAGACCAATCATTAGAAAAGGACATCTGGGTTAGTGTTATGTATTGAATTATGTCCCCAAAAAATGTATGTCATATTGGCTGGGTCATGATTCCCAGTATTGTGTGATTGTCCACAATTTTGTCATCTGATGTGATTTTCCTGTGTGTTGTAAATCTTACCTCTATGATGTTAATGAGGCAGGAATAGAAGCAGTTATGTTAATGAAGCCTACAATCTACAACATTAGGCTGTGTCTTAAGTCAAACTCTTTTGAGATAGAAAATAGAAAATAGAATTGAGCAGAAAGACTGGGGGGAGGCGGGAACCTCATACCACCAAGAAAGCAGTACCAGGAGCACAGTGCATCCTTTGGACGTGGGGTTCCCGTGCAGAGAAGCTCCTAGAGCAGGAGAAGATTGACTACAGGAACCTTCCCCCAGGTGAGAGAGAGGCCAATGGAGAGAGAGGCTCTTCCCCTGGAGCTGACATCCTGAATTTGGACTTCTAGCCAACTAGACTGAGAAAGAATAAACTTCTGTTTGTTGAAGCCGCCCACTTGTGGTATTTCTCTTACAGCAGCACTAGGTAACTAAGACAGATAGTAAAGTGAAGCGTCCATGAAGGTGAGGGAGACCCCTGGTACAATGGATCGAAACAGTGGACTAAAACATAGCAATGATCACGAAGATGGTGCAGGACCAAGCAACATTTTGCTCTATTATACATAAGGTCACGATGAGTCAGAGTAGACTCGACAGCAACTAACAAGAGCAACATCCTGGTGTACCCATAAGGTAGCTTTAACAAGCACTCCTTATATTTAAATTGAGGCATTCTTTTCCTTTTAAATGCCATGGCTGGACCAGGAGAAGAAGAATAAGATAGCTGTTACAGTCATAGAATTCCGTAACCCCAATCTAGGGTAAAGCTGAAATAATATCCCAGGGAAGTCAGGAGGTACATAGATAAAGGAGTACAGAAAAATGTAGCAACGAGGAAAATAAGGAATTAAGTGTAAACACATCTTTCTTTCTGTGAATTCTGTGGCATAGAGCTGAGTGCTTTCTTCCCCATCATTTCGGTTTAACCCTTCGTCTATACTGGGTTGTTCTACTTTAAAACTGTTCCCTATAATCAAGCAGTAATATTGACCCAAGTGCTTCCAGTTCCAGTGGCAGATTAAAAGCAAAATAACAGTGGTGCTGCAAATTTCACGTAGACAAGAGGCCGCTATTTTTCTCTTCTCAAAATTACAGGGAACAAAGGTAAAAAGTGGAATAGATATATAATGAATTTTTTTTAAATATATTCATTTGCTTAATTAAGAAATATTTATTAAGCACCAACTGTGTGCGAGGCACTGGTTAGATGCTAGGAAGACAGGGGTGGAAAAGCCAGGCACAGTCCTGTCCTCATGGAGCTTACTGTCTAGCAGGACAGACAGATATTAAACAAATAATCTCATAACTCTGTGACAAGTTTTGCAAAGGAAAAGTATAGTGTGAAATAAATACAAGAATAAAAGTGTGAAATATGGTAGAAACAGGTCTATCTCGCATGAAGAAATCAAAGCATTTGAAGTCATAAAAAAAAAATTTAAAGTTAGTCTCTCAGTTTAACATCACATCTGCAAAAATAATTTGAAAACACTTATAAAAAGCTTTTGAATGTGTTCTTTCTAAATTATAACCACTGAACAAAAGCCGCTGAATGAAAAATATATAAATATCATAACTGCCTATAATAGGAAAGGAGAAATTCTGACTGTAACTATTACTATACTATTACTGTAACTTCTTCTAGGAAGTCTTGGTACTTGGTCCCTCAGTCCACTTACTGATATTGACCCCAGGTCTCATTTACAAAAGATCTTGGATTCATGCCACAGTGGCATATGGATGGACAGCAGTAATCCACATCTCCTCTGACCTCAGTGCCAAATTCCTATGTGCTCCTTGGTGTGATGTTTATTCAGGTTACTACTCCAAGTTCCACAGAAGTGTTTTCAAATATTTTAAAGGACCAAAACTGTCCTAAAACTCTGGAAGGAACTAAAGAGACTCCAGGATCAAATCTAAGAAAAGCATTGTTATCAACTTAAAACTAGAAGGAGCAGTCAATCCATCATGATTTCCAGAGACTCAGGTTGTTGACATTCTCAGAAAGAACTAGAGTTCCCACCATTGGGCAGGAAGTCAATGGCAGTGATCATGTAGGCAGGAAACAGAATACGTATGGAGGAGAAGTATCACAAATTGTACTGTACACCCTCGGTCTCTCCCATATCACATGCGTCCAATCTTTCTACCAATCTTGGAGACTAGATACCAAGATACCAGGCTTGTACTGGAGAAGAAGTGATGAATGCTATACTTTCCCTGCTCTCAAAGAGTTTATAATTTTATGAGGACAGCCTCACAAATAACTAACTAGAAAATATGACAAAATGAAATAAATTCTGGCTGAGGTACAAGGAATGTCTATGGAGTCCCCATAGAGGGACGATTTGTTCTGAATGGGAGGAACAGAGAAGGATTTAAGAAGGATGCAGTATTGGAACCCTGAAAGTTTAACAGGTTTTAATGGACTGAGAATAAGGGAAAAGGCATTTTAAATATGAGCAGAGGCTTAGGATGTGAAAGTACACCCACCAAAAAAAAGAAAAAGAAAAACCCATTTCTGTTGAGTCCATTCCAACTCATAGCAACCCTATAGGACAGAGTAGAACTGCCCCACAGGGTTTCCAAGGAGCAGCTGGTGGATTCCAACTGCCAACCTTTTGGTTCCCAGGTGAACGTTTAACCACTGTGCCGCCAGGGCTCAGAAAGTACACAGCACATGTGAATTATCTCTGTGACTATAATATAAGACAGGAAACAAAATTGGAAGGATCATTTGGGATGAGAGCAAAGAGGGTAGAGCCCAGTCCATGAAGAGTCTGGACTTTGTTCTACAGGGAATAAGGGCTAATGAAAGGTTTTAGGATAGGGAATAACATGAAGTTGGCTACTCAGAGCCTCTGCATGTATAGGACGGAAACTCTAACCTTGGCCATCAAGTCAATTATGACTAATAGCAACCCCATAGGACTGAGTAGCACTGCCCCATAGGGTTTCCAAGGCTGTAATCTTTATGAAGCAGACTGTCACATCTTTCTCCCGCAGAGCAGCTGGTGGATTTAAACCTACCAATCTTTTGGTTAGCAGCCAAGCACTTTCAACACTGTGCCACCTGGGATCTCCTAAGGAAACTCTAGGCACCTAGAATTGTTTGGAATGGATAGGAAAGACAAGAGAAACAAGAGAGAAAGAAATCAAGAACACCAACTAGAATGTGTATTAGTTTTCTATTGCTGCAGAAAAATTACCAGAAACTTAACAGGTTAAGGCAACACATATTTATCATCTCACGGTTTCTGTGGGTCTGGAGTCCAGGCGCAGCTTAGATAGGTTCTTGGCTTAGAGTCTCACTACTCTGTAATCAAGGTGCCAGCAGAGGCTTATCTGTGGCTCAACTAAGGAAAAATCTGCTTCCAAGCTCACTGAGATTGTTGGCAAACTCACTTTCAAGTGACTGTAGAACTGAGGACTTCAGTTTCTAAATGAATGGCTGTTACCTGGAAGTCCTGGAGGCTGCTCACAGTTCTTTGACATGTGGAATTTCCCAACAAGGCCACTGCCTCCTCAAAGCCAGCAGATGAGAGAGAGTGATATAATCATGTATACATAATCATATACATCCCATCACCTTTGCCATAGTCTATGGGTTGGGAGCAAGCCACAAGTCCTGCCTGCATATAAGGTAAGGGTATTACACAAGGGTGTGGAAGCCAAGAAGCAGGGATCATGTGGACAGCACTAAGAGTCTGTCCACCACATAATACTATTGCAAGATTGTGGCCAATAAATGATAAGACTTGAAATTGGGTATACAGTGGAAATTAGTGATGATGATAGGAGACACATGACCAGAGAGTCCATAGGCAGAGCCCAGGACACAGGTCTAAGACATATAAAAGCTACCAACCACGAACATGCTAAGATGTGAGTCGGTAGTTTATGGAGCTTAAGAACCCCTGAGGATTTTGACGAAAACACAGATTCCTGGTAACCTTCCCAAATTCTGATTCTGTATAGGCCCAGGAATCTGCACCTAAATAAGCATTCCTATTGACACTGCATTAAAAAAATGCCAATGTGCTGGAAAGATGGGAAAAGGGGGAAGTTCACTTGGATTCAGCTCAGCAAACTTTCATTGAGCATGTGGTGAGATAATGTAGAGTCAAAGATGAGTAAGACACATCCTGCATTGAATGAACCCAAAGTCAAATGGGAGAGACAGCCATGTGGGCAGAACATTAAAGGGAAACACAGGGCAATAAGGTAGACCAAGGAGGGTCAATGAGCCCAGTTTTAGAGGAGAAGGATTACTGGAAAGTCAACCCATAGGAGATGTTTCCTAAAAGTAAACATAGCTAATATTTATTGTGCCCTTAATGTCTATTACTTTAGAAGAACTATCTCTCTTAGTCCTCATAATAACCCCCGTTCCAAACCAAAAACCAAACTTATTGCCATTGATTCGATTCTGACTCATAGAGATCACCCCCATTAGGTAGGTGTTATTGTTTTCCCATTCTATAGGTAAGTAAATGGAGATTTAGAGAAGTAATTCGTCTAAGTCACTCAGCTAATGAAAGAGTGTGTTAAACCTAAACTCTTAACAACTCTTAACATTATACAATCTAAAGAGAGTCCTGAAGGATCAGTAGAAAGCTCCGAAGTAAATATGACGGCAGGGAGAGGTGGAAGGAAAAACTGATGGTGCAAGTGAGGTATAAGAAACAACTCTGTAAAAAGATTTTTTTAAACTGTTTGAATCTATTCAAAATGTATTTAAATTATTCTGTAGGGAAAATCTATAGCCCCTTTAAGCAGATTTTATGTAAGAAGCAATCTTGTCAGCTATAGTTAGAACCTTCAGGAATGCTAAAGGACCACTGGAGAGAAAGAAGAGACAGATCTTTAATATGGATCCCCATCTAAGTCAAGTAAACTTTAATTTTAATTAAATGGGTGTGGTCACAGCCTGTCTTTCTTTAGTGGAATTTTCAACCATGAGAGAGTGGATAGAAAGGTCAAATAGTCAAGAGTTTGCTTTTAAAAAGAACGACCGTTAGGAAAACATTTAAACACCTTGCTCTGATGAAGAAAAACAGCTAGAGAAAAACTTTTGTCAGGAAATGCCTATTTTGTTTACTCCCAAAATACCCCTGAACAGCAGGGAGGATGGCTAGGAAGACCTCTGTCTCTGGAAGTGAGGTCGGTGGTGCCACAATCCCAGATTATGTTCTGATCAATGCTTAAGCTAGAGAGAAGATATTGATCTATGTCTAAAGGCTGCAGTTTCTCCAAAACTGGCTTCAAATTGTCTTTTCATATAGAAGAGAAATAGGCAACCCATGTCTGTCTACATCCAGACGGTTTTGAATATAGCATCACATTTTGATATACAGAGTATGTCAACTGAATTATATACTTTCCTCATTCTCCACTAGCTGGTCTGGGAACTCTTGGTCCTCAGGTCAGTGTCCCAGGACCTTGCCTGGATATAGTGGCAGCTGCTGAAATGCCAGGTATAGCTTCTAGAAAAAAAGTAACTAGCTTTTAGAACAGTATTTCCCACTGTATCTGTGGTAATGAGCCAGTCTTTTTTCCCTCGTTTTTCAAAATTTTCAGCCTGCTGCAGACCAGTATGTGGTCCGAATGCACATGATCAGCATGTAGTTTGCATACATGTAATGCAACACCTGAACTGGTCATTACCCTATTGAATGAGATAAGGTCCCTGATGACCTGCTTAGATTTCATGGCAGTGTCAAATTGCTATGTAATTTCTAAACACTTACTCTAAATTTGGAGCCCTGGTGGTGCAGTGGTTAAGAGCTCAGCTGCTAACAAAAGGTCAGCAGTTCGGATTCACCAGCCACTCCTCGGAAACCCTATGGGGCAGTTCTACTCTGTGCTATAGGGTCACTATGAGTCAGAATTGACTCAACAGTAATGGGTTTGCTTTTGGGACTCTCAATTTATGCACTTATGTCATCAGAGCCTGGAAACAGTGTGTGCGTACAGGCACTGGTCTACGGACGCAACTGTGAGCAGCACAGACCATCTGACTCACTTGCAGTGGCAGTGAATATGCCATGATATAAAGCTCAGGAAGAAGACACCAGCCAAGTGTGGACAGAGCAAGGGCTCTCAATAAGAGAGGAAATAATGGTTGAATCAATACTTTCTGCCAGCTCTGTGAGAGGAAGGGCCTTCTCCCAGCCCACCCTTACCCAAACACAAGCTCCAGCCTCCAGCAAACACATGCCAAGTGTCTGCAAACATCGGGCCCCGTGACCAAATCCATGAAGAATTCCAACATGTAATAGAGTTTAGGCTCACTGCCTTTTTCCTCAAGCTGGCCTGGCCTGCCCCAAAAAAGGAATCAGAAACCACTTAGCTGCAGTGCTGGGTTTGAGAGCCATTTACAACCTCTACCCCTTCCCACAAATGTGTTCTGAATGTTTCAGGAGAAAACTCCAAATTCCCTTAATCCTTAAGACTTTTTTTCCCTACATTTTATCATGTCTGAAATTGGTACGTATCTGCTAGTCAATGTGTACACTTGGCGGGGCAGTGTTCCATTGTTTGCCCCCAACTGAGTTTAAATTGATATTTTACAGTTGATGGCATTTTAGAAATGGAGGAAATTAGGTATGTAATCCTATCATAAATCAAAAGCCTAAGGTATTTAATTTCCTTTAGGCAGCCTTGTTTTAGGGAAGTGTACATCAGGAAAATGGATTAGGGCACTGGTCAACCCATTTGACAGATTTCAATAATAATAAAAGCTTGTATTTATTGAAATCTTGCTAAGTACCAGGTATGTAAGGGCTTTACCTGTATTTACTCGTGTAAACCTTACACAACCTTAAATGTTGTTGTTGTGTGCCATTGAGTCGATTTTGACTCACAACGAATGATGTGACAGAGTAGAACTGCCCCATAGGGTTTCCTAGACTCTAAATCTTTATGGAAGCAGATCACCAGGTCTTTCTCACACGGAGCTGCTGATAGGTTCAAACTGCTGACCTTTTGGTTAGCAGCTGAGCATTTAACCGTTGTGCCACCAAGGCTCCTTAACCTTATGTGGTTCATATTTATTTCACAGATGAGAAAAATGTGGCACAAAGAAGTTAAGAAATTTTGTTGAAGTTCTCATAGTCTGGAAGTATTGGAGCTAGCCAGGGTTCAGAACATACTGCAGTAAGGAAGAATATTCCCTTGCCAGTCTTATCTTCTAGAAGAACAATTACAAGATTTGGGGGTCTGGTTTAAGGTAAATTATTTCAATCAGGGGCCTGATTCAGAATGAGCCAAGTAAGTTCATGACACAGTGATTTAGGATTGGTGGACACAGCAAGTGAGTCTTGAATAGCGTGGTAGAATGATCCACTGTCCTGAAACAAAAAACCCAAACCTGTTGCCGTCACTTCGATTCTGACTCATAGTTGACCTACAGGGTTTCCAAGGAGCAGCTGGTTGATTGGAACTGCCGACCCTTTGGTTAGCAGCCTAGCTCTTAACCACTGTGCCACCAGGGTGCTACTGCCCTGAAAGGGAGGTATTTACTCTAACAAAGGATAGCTGAGTGATATTTTATTTAAATAAATGGATTTTCAGGGATTTTCTTAACCACATAATAATTATGTGCAACAACATCTTCCTGGGGAAGAGTTTCCTGAAATAGAACAGCCATGTTAATGCAGACAGTCCAATAGGAAGGTCATGTTAATGCAAACAAGGAGCTGTGTGGGAGCAGACAGTTCCAGTTCCCACCACACCATTGCGGTCCATGCTAGTGACACTCACACAGATGCAGCTTCCCTTACTGAGTGGCTGCAAGAATTCAGTGAAATAATGTATGTCAATGTGCTTTATACTCTATAGAACACAGCACTACTGTTAGTTGATAAGATTGTTAATAGTAGTGGTCCCTGTGGTTCCTGATTTCTTAAAGTCTTGCCACTTGGGCCAGAGCTTAATGACATGGTTGAGTAAAGCAACTGAGCCTACCAGCTACTTGAGACAAGGCTCACCTTGAGTTAATCAGAAAGGAAGCTTGGCAAAGGGATCGAAGAATAACTTGGCACCAGGAAAACTCATATTCTCTATATTCCTGAGAAAGTGAGCACCAGCTGTGAATTTATTGACTCTCCCTTAAGAAGTTCTAATGGAATAAATTTTGCCTTCTTGGTGCCTGCTAATTAGACAATTATTTAACTCTGTTTCTTTTTTTAATGACTCTCTGCTGTTGTTTGAAGACTTCTGTCTATTATTTGTAATAAAAACAAACCTCTGTCACATTTTTGCCTCATTATCCTTAACAAATAGTGCATTCCCCAGCCCCAATCCCTGGTTTCCTTAGTTCTTCCTCCCCCAGCACCTCCCAGTCTAGAGCTCCCAGAGTTTCAAAGACCAGCTGTTATCATTTTGTTGACTGAGAGATTTTTAGAAACTTCTGTCACAGGCACAAGGCTCCATGGGGGGCTGTTGAATTAAATATCAGCTCTTCAAACAGGAATTAGCTCAGAGAACAAAAGCAGCAGGAAGACAAGGGACAAATACACGCAAATGCTACAGTCTTCCCACGCAGTGGTGGAAAGCTGGCCCGTTCTCCCTTTCCCGGAACCTGAGAGTGGGAGTTCCCAAGGCTGTGACCACACTAGCCATGGCAAGTCACACATCTCTCCACAGGGCTGGAGACCAAGCCCAGCCTAGCCTTGAGCCACTTGTTCTTTCATCAGAAGAGGAGTGTATTCAAAGGAAATGATCCTTTTCACTACCCCCTATGGTTACTCAGCCTCAATTGAGCACCCCAAAGGATTTTCTACTGAGCTGCTATTTCTTCACAGGGAAGGAGTGCAAAAATAGGAAAAAGCAAAGGAACGAACATTTGCTGAGCCCTACTATAAGCTAATAAATATCTGCCTTTGAGGCAGGTGCTATCTGACTATCCCCATTTTATAGCATCACCCCCTGTCTGTCAGTTTGTCGTACTGTGGTGGCTTGTGTGTTGCTGTGATGCTGGAAGCTATGCCATCAGTATACCAGCACAGTCGCCCATGGTGGACAGGTTTCAGCAGAACCTCCAGACAAAGACAGACTAGGAAGAAAGGCCAGGAAGTCTACATATGAAAATTAGCCAGTGAAAACCTTATGGATCACAACAGAACATTGTCCAACACACTTGCTTTGGACGTGTCATCAGGAGGAATCAATCACTGGAGGAGGGCATCATGTTTGGTGGAGTAGAGGGCCAGCAAGGGTGATGGAGACCCTGGGTGAGATGGATTGGCACAAAAGCTGCAATGATGGACTCAAACATGCAGGCGACAATGAGGATGACACAGGACCAGGCAACATTTCATTCTGCTGTATATAAGGTTGCCATTAGTCGGAGTCAACTCGATGGCAGAGAGCTCGCTATTTCATAGAAATGCTAGAGAGACTAGCTCATTGCTGCTCAAAGCCTGGCCGACGCTGGCTTCATAGATATGCAACCTGCACAGTCACACAGGGCCCTGCACTCAGAAGGGCCACACTTGGTTTAATGCTCTGCTATTGCTGTCTCGAAACTTTCAATAATGTTATCTTCGAACTTGTGTTTTGGAAGTGAAATCCAACGCGACATGGGGCATGCACAAAAGCAGAGGAGATTCACACAATAAGTGTATGCACAGTTCCTTGATGCCCCACTCACATAAAGCACTTGCAATGCCCGTGAACACAGAATTCCAGTGGACCCAGAATGTTCGGAAGTTCATCAAGACTCAAAGCTAGTACGAGGTAAACATGCTATGTCTATGGCTGAGCAAGCAGGGGCACTGGCAACCCTAAGAGACCACACTTCCCTTTCAAGCCAGATCATGCTTTGAACACAGAAAGAAGGCAATGGCGTTCTAAGAAACACAAATTACCAAGGAACTCTTTTATATCCTTTCTTACTCATGTTACTTCTCCATGTTAGCCAGCCACTTATGCTGAAAATGATGACATGGACAAGGAAAGATAGGGCAATCCATAGTTCCTTTTCCCTCCAGTTCTTCCTTACTCATCAGTAAGCCAAAGGTGGAGAGGGTTGTAGAAGTTAAACAAAAATAGTTGTGCACCAATGCACTGTACTGGTAAAAATGCAGTTCCAGTAAGAACAAAATACAGATGGATGTATGAGCTATGAAATATGAATTGTATAACTCCAGTGATTGCACATACAAGTTGAATGCATTTAAAACTGACATTGCACAATATAAAGATAAATGATTCATGGTAATAATTTAAAATTTTAGTTTTTCTTTATTTTAAAAAAAAAAAAAAAAAAAAAAACCCAAACCCATTGCCACTGAGTTGATTCCAATTTATAGTGACCCTATAGGACAGAGAATTGGCCCATACGGTTTCCAAGGAGCACTGGTGGATTCAAACTGCCAACCTTTTGGTTGGCAGCTGTAGCTCTTAACCACTGCACCAGTTAAATAACAAATGTCGAGAGCAAAACCATGGAAGAAAGGAAAAAGCTTAATATTTTAGGACTTTAACAATACTTTCTTTTTGCATTTTGGACAAGAAGCTCTGGGCTCTGCAGATTATGTAGCCCTTCATGCCTACAGCATCAGGATGAACTGGAGGCTTGTTAGAAATGAAGAATCTCAGACCCCACCCTTGATCTATTGAATCAGAATTTTCATTTTAACAAGATCCTCAGGTGATTCATGTGTGCATTAAGGTTTGAGAAGCACAGGGTTAGAGAGTGCTCAGTGATACACAAGTATTCAATGGAGGAGCTGGGATTCAAACTCCAGCAGACTCCAGAGTTGAGATGAGTAACCACAGCACTCATGTTAACCATGTGCCTGTCAAGTCAATACCATATTATCCCCAATTTACAGATGGAAAAGCCAGAGCTTCAAACCAGTTCAGTCTGGTTCAACCTCTTGCTGAGAATTTGCATTTCCATCCCAGATATACTGAATCAGAATCTAAATTTTAACAAGATCCCAAGGTGATTCTTATGTATACATCTACATTTAAACAAAATTCCCAGGTGATTCTTATGTATCTATCTACATTCAAACAAGAAGCCAAGTGATTCTTATGTATACATCTACATTTTAAACAAGATCCAAGGTGATTCTTATGTATACATCTACATTTCAACAAGATCCCAGGTGATTCTTATGTATACATCTGCATTTTTTTTTTTTTTAAACAAGATCCCAGGTGATTCTTATACATACATCTACATTTTAACAAGATTCCCAGGTGATTCTTATGTATCTATCTACATTCAAACAAAATCCCAAGTGATTCTTATGTATACATCTACATTTTTTTTTTTTTAAACAACATCTCAGGTGATTCTTATGTATCTTATGTTCAAAGCCCTGGTGGCAACAGATGAGAGAGGTTAATGAACTTTCCCAAGATAGCTAGTTTGCCAGCTAATAAGCAGTAGAACAGGAATGAGAAGTAAAATTTGTCTGGGTCCAAAATCTAAGCTGTTTTCCTTTACACCGATAGTTTTCAAACAAGAGTATCAGAGATAACCAGTGCTTCAAACCGGTTTGAACAAGTTTAGTCACGGTCAATGAAGCTAAACTGAAACAGACTGAATATTTTTTAAATTTGGGTGATCCAGAACCATAACTGGAGTGAGAAAAATTACAGGTTGAAGCCCTGGAATGGTAGACTTGAAAGAGGCATAGAGAGCCTTTTCAGGAGCCTGATGCATGATATTGGATTATTGCCAGGACTGAGGACAGCAACACACATTCAAAGCAGTGTGATCGGCCGCCGTCTTTGAGGGGGCCACAGCTGTTTCCAACTCTGCTCAAAATACATCGGATAGGAGATTTGGTTGCTATGCAACACGAACACTGCCCTTGTTTTCTAAGAGGGAGATTAAGTTTCGAGTAGGGCTTCAATTCATAATTTTTCCCTTCCTGGTTATCATTCTGGTTCATCGAAATTTTTAAAATTCAGATTTGTTCCAGTGTCACTTCCTTAGCCATGATTGAACTGGGAAAAACCAGTTCAAAGCCCTGGAAATAACTGGGGAAATATTTTTAAATGCAGATTCCTGGATCCTACTCAAGACAACCAAGATCAGAATCTCTGAGTTGGGACTTAAAAAAATCTTTGGCTGCACAGTAGGACCATCTGAGGATCTTCTTAAAAATCTTGCTGCCCAGTCCACATTTCAGACCAATTAAATCAATATTGGTGGGGGTGGGACTCAGACCTCAGAAATTAAAACCCACTGAGAACTACTGTGTTAAATACTTCCAGGGGATCCTAAGGCTCAGCCAGGTTTGTGAACCCTGCTTTACACCTGAATATGCACCTGTTCACAGGACTTCCTGCTGGGCTCCTGCACACACAGGTTAGGAAGAAGTGACTAATAAGCAAACAAAAATGTGGGATTTCAGGAAACTAATTTTATTTCCAGAGCCAACCTAATCAGCCAGCTCCCAATGTGAAAAAAAAATGCAATTAGTACGCAGGATCACTGGTGTATGTTTTGTTAACAAAACTCTAAAACTTATGAATCATTAGTAGCCCAAAAGCAAGAACTCTGTTCTAAATATTTATATCTGTTTCTAAATCAACATGTTTATCTCCAGGATTAATGGCATTCATGAGTGGTTATTCTGGAGCCCTTGTCGGAGGTCCATGTTAAGAGGGAGAGGAGCTGTGGAAGTTAGGAACCCAGGACCCACGGATGTGTGGTAAGGAGGTTTTGAGGAAAGAGGGAGGGGCCACCATTAAACCAATTAAGCCAAGCTTGTGGCAAAGAATGTCAGGAGCTCAGGACTGGAAGGTCTCTGAAATCACACCAGTTGTCGTTGAGTCGATTCTGACTCATGGTGACCTCATGTGTGTCAGACCCCATGTGTGTGTTCCATAGGGTTTTCCATGGCTGAATTTTTGGACATAGATCACCAGGCCTTTCTTCCAAGGCACCTCTGGGTGGACTCAAACCTCCAACCTTTCAGTTAGCAGCCAAGCATGTTAACTCTTTGCACCACCCAAGGACTCCAGAAGGTCCCTAGAGGTCATGAATTCAAACCCTCATTCAAAACCTTACTCCTGCCTAATGGCATCTGGCCTGACCCAGGGTTTCTCATAGCTCATCTCAGGACCACCTCCTGCATGTCAGTCACCTGGGTGCTTGCTTAAATTGCAGCAGCTTCTAGCCCCAGCCCAAATCTTCCATATCAGCATCACCTGGGGGCCAGGAACCTGCTTTTTAAAAACAAGGTCCCCAAGTGATGCTTATGCACATTAAAGTTTGAAAACAGCTGCTCTGATAGTTCTATCAGCTAGTTCTATCCCAGCAGCAGGCAGTAACAAATCCACCAAGCTAGTGTCGCTCTGGCCATCTTTTGGTGGTTAACTAGCTGGCTTTACCCAGTTGAACAATACATACCACCATCTTTCCTATTTATTCTAGGGTTAATTAAGGAGCCCTGCTGACACAATGGTTAAGCGCTCAGCTGCTAACCGAAAGGTTGGTGGTTCAAACTCACCCAGCAGCTCTTTGGGAGATCTGCTTCCATAAAGATTACAGCCTAGGAAACCCTATGAGACAGTTCTACTCTGTCACACGGGGTCACTATGAATTGGAATCAACTAGATGACACTCAACAACAACATCTAGGATTACTTGGAGATTGTTGTACTCGTGTTCTAATATGTACAATAGTAGCCATGAAAAAGACCTCAGAAATTACATAATCAAATATACCCAGTAAAGGGTCTCCTTCCATATAAGCCAAGACAACTTGCCCCTGCCCTCTCCTGAATAGGTCCAATGATAGGAAATGCACTTCTCATTGGCCTACTTTGTACAATTTCACTGACGCACAAAAAGTTCTTGGTACTGAGCCAAAATCTCCCCACACTAATACCTACAAGTATGTATCCCATCCCTCTCAAACTCTTTTTTTTCTTTCAAGTAAAATAATACCATGTCCTCTAACTTTTCTTTTTGTTAAATTATTTTAAAATTATGTTTGTATGTGATCTCACATAATATATATTGTTGTTTTGGTGCATGTATCACATATTATGTAAATGGAATTGTGTCACATCTCATTCTACTCCTTATTTTTTTAATCAAGAAGGAGGCTTTTAAGAGCTATGCATGTTGCTATGAGCATCTGTAAAGTTTTATGAGATGGTTTCTCCACTCACTCTCTCACCTCTCCCCCACCCCCCAGCTCTTTCTGGTTTCTTTCCTTTTTTTTACATATACTTCTCTTTATACATGTCCCTTTTAAAATGAGGCACCCAGAACTGAACATCATCTCCCCTATTATAAACACACAGGATACTTGAGACATATTTTAGGAGTGCATGATCCTAGATTCTCACAATAGTTATCCATAACTAGGGTCTTTAGTTGAAATCCTATTGGGATAGCAATACCTCACACAAATAATTGTACCACTGAAGAACATAGTTTCTCTTTTTCTCAGACTAAATACACCTCTGATATGGGAAATATTGTCACCTAAGTAAACTAACACTGCATTCTATTTCTATGTATTTTATTTTTTGCTTATAGAAGTGCTTGTTGTGTTGTTGAAGGCCCTCTTACTGGAAAAGACTCAGAAAATTTCAAATCAGCCTTGGAGATCATCCAGCATGAAGTAGCCTGAGAGGGTGGTTGTCAACCCTAAACATTCTATAAGGAGAAAACTCAGGTCCAGGGCAGAGGTTAGCAACTTGTCGAGGACACAAGGCAGTTACAGCCTCCGCTGTGAATCAGAAGACCCAAGTGTCCTAACTCCCAGGCCAGTTTTTTTCTGCTGTCCCTTGTGCCGTGCACCCTGCAGCACAGCAGAGGGCTGTACGTCGGCTCACACAGCTGCCTCCCCCTCACCCACTCTCCAGTTCTCTGGGAGCAGAGCACACAGACCCAGTCTGTACTGGAGCTTCACAGCAACAAAGCCTGCATTATTTAACACTGGCTTTAGCTATCTGGAAAGGAGAATAAATAGCACTATAATAAAACCCATAAAATATACCAAATTGGATTTTTTTTTCAAGGATGGCTCCAAGCACAATTTGGTCATCAAAAGGTGTTCAGAAAGACTGGAAATAGTGTTTGCTATGTTGAAATTTCTCTGACTCTTAAGAGCATCCCCGTTCCTCATCACCCACTAGCTGAATGCATTAATGGGGAGATGTGTGGCTACTCTAGTCATGAGGATGGACAGCATTTCAAAAGGCCTCATAAAGAATGCTTTCTCCTCTGGTCTTTATAAGCCACCCCCTACCTTAGAGCAAGAAGGTATTTAACCTTCATGGCCTACTAATACTCCTGGGAAGCAGCAGTCAAGGTGGTAGTATAGCTGTGGATGCCCTTGCCAGCAAGGTAAGGATGTTGACAAAGACAGTGAGTGATAGTGATGTTGGCTATCCCCTTATAGATACTGGGCTTGCAGGGCTACTATTGATGAAGACTCCCTCTTCCTCATAAGTCCTTGAGTAACCACAATTAGATTTTTGTCACCGGGTGATGCCTCTGTTAAGGCCTGAGAGTCCTAGGTGCCTTGTTTCCCATAAGTGTGGTCAAGTGAGGGGCAACCATATCATGTGGCTCCCCATCATGATTTTTCTATCAAAATAGAAAGCTTCCAATCCAAGAAGCCTGAATGAGCATACTCAATTATCTTCTTTACAACCCAAGGTCCCAGTGAAATGACTAAACTATATTGCTTAAAGATCAAAATTATAACAGTGACAGACATGAGAAAGGAGTGATCAGGACGTCAGAGAGTTTGAGGAAATCCTGAAGACTGAAGGGAGGTGGGATGGGATGGATACCACCACCCAAAACACAAAGCACTGGAAGAAAAATGTCATTCCCAGGGGTACCTGAAGACAAGACAAGCAACTTGGTGTCAACAAACACAAACAACAAGGATTAGGAAAAGGCTCTGAGACAACTGGATGAGCTCATCAAAGAACGCTTCTTAGATCAAGTGAGCCAGGGAAGTGCTGACATCTCTTCCAGGTATGCAGAGCACAGATGACAGGAGATTCTCTGCTGGGATGACACTTTATCACTACTCCCTGACAAGAATAGGCAATTACCTAGATAAGGGTCAATATGTGGGTGTCTGCGCGACAGAAAGGAGAACAAAGGTTCACTTGCCGCTGGACTCCACGTGAGACCCTAAAGGAAAGAAGGAGGAGGAGGAGAAGGGGAAGAAAGAGGGTAGAAGACCTCTCCTTCAAAATGTCCTCCCCTTGAGCGAGGCCCCTCTAACTTCAGCCACTATGGCAGCTGCAGCCCGTGTGCCTGCTTCACTCAAGGTGCCCAATGGGTGCCCTGCGCATGGCCTGCCCACTCAGTTCACAGGCATCCCTCCCTGTGAGGGGAAGTCCTATTGACAGATACCAGCATAACACAGAGCGAACAACATCAGGAATGAATACTAATTTCATCTAGTCCTTCATTCTTATATATTAACCAATAACCAGGACTCACTATACATTTGGGTGAAGCTTAGACAGAGGGAAGCTCCACAGTGGCTAAACCAAATAAGTGACTTAATAAGGAAGAGATATTACAGGCAACTCATATAAACTTAAAAAAAAATCTAATTAGTATGCACTCAGATATCAGAAGGACTTTCATTTTTATAAAACAAGACAGATTATTGGTCCAAAATATGAAGCAAAAGACCAAGAAATGGGAAATACGGAGGGAAAAGTTAAGTGATATGGAGGATAAGGTCAAGAAGTTTAACATCTATTTAATAAAACTCCAGATGTAGAGAATAGAGATAATGGATTTGAGTAAATAAAATAAAATGAAACAATTCCCAATGCTTAAGACAAACAAGACTTTTCAGATTAAACATTTCTACCAACTGCCAAATAGACTAGCAATACAGCTTGGTGAAATTTCAGAATTCCAAAGATAGAGGAAAAAAAATCTTAAAAGTTTACAAATAGGAAATAATCACCTACAAAAGAAGAATCAGATAGCATTTTGGGTGTTTTGCTCATTTATCAACCACTTAGATAGCACTTAGTATATGCCAGGCCCTTTTCTAGGCACTTTAAAAAGAATAACTCATTTAATGAAATAAAACATCATATTTGTCCTCACCAACAACCCTGGGTCCTAGAACACAATCAAATAATGTCATCAAAGCTTTAGGAAAATTATTTTAAGCCTGGAGTTCTATACATATTCAAACCATCAATCAAATGTGTGGGTAAAATGAAGACATTTTTTGTCCGGTAAGGATCTGGAAAATTCATCACCCACATGCCCCACGTGAAAAAAAAATTACACTGTAAGCTATTCCAGCAAAATTAAAAAGAAACACAAGAAGACAATAAAAGATATAAGAAGCTGTGGTACCTGAATATGACCTAATGAAATAAAGAAGATTCAAAAGAAATTAAACAATGATCCAGTGGACCTTGATGCTTGGAAGATTCTCTTTTGAGCACCAGTGATTTAGTGACATACGATGATATTTCCTTCTCTATAGCCAGGCACGAAACTGGGTGCAGAGTGGATAATCTACATATAATCATAACACTGTAAATGCTGTTTGGGGATTTAATTTTTCTAATAAACCTACAGTCAAAGCAAGAAAATTTGTCATTACAGAGTGAAATGTAAATGCAAATATAAAAATAATAACAGAACAAAAATTGAGACGAGGAGAAAGGAGGAAAAAGGAGACTGGGAGAAGATATAAGTGAAATAAATATCTCATCATTCATGTCAGGGACTCAACAAATACAACCTAGCATTAATAAATCAGAAAGGAAGTACTAGAAATCATTTAAGGTTATAATACAGAGTCCTGGCTGGTGCAAACAGTTAAGTGCTAACTACAAACTAAAAGGTTGGCAGTTCGAACCCATCCAGAGCACCTTGGAAGAAAGTCTTGGCAGTCTGCTTCCAAAAGGTCACAGCCTTACTAACACTATGGGGCATAGTTTTACTCTGAAATACGTGGGGTCACCATGAGTTGAAATCGACAGCAACTGGTTTTTTTTTTTTTAAGTTATAATAATGAGCACCAGAACAACTGAAAATAAGAAACTGTTACTTAAAAAAAAGTAATTATCTGTGTGCAGTAAGTGGGTAGCCTTTCTGGGTTGTTCGAATATTTCCATTATTACTTTAATAAGATGTATAACTTCAGAATAAATATTAAATACCATTGAAACAGGATGGAGAGTTATTGATAGGTATATTTGATCCTTATTATGGCTATTTATATATTATCTTACCCCACAAACTCTTTGAAAGCTTATCTTTGTATTTTCAGTGGTAGTTAGCACAGTACTTTTCTTCCTACATTCAATTGAAAAGATTATTTGTAAAAAGTTAAAATAAATACAAGTACAAAGGCACGATCATTGATGCTTCATACTAATTTTCAACTTTCAATAATTACTTCATGTGTGCAACATCTGGTTAGGACAGATTTTGGCTAAGAACCAGGTTTACCTTTATGCCATCTGCTGCTTGTCTGGCCCTACCATCTCCGCAGCTCCCTGGCTCCAGATTGCTTTCCTAACCTTGCAGTCCCTCAATGGGTCTTGCCTGGCAATAGCTGTGACCTTCTGCACACCTTCTGTGTACTGCTTGATCTGGAGTGTGATGGTTTTTTGGTTTTTGGTCTCCACACGACCTTCCTTGCTGCTGACAGACAACCCACCCTACACCTCTTATCCCCACAAACCTCTGTGTATTTCAGAATGGGAATTCCAGAACACTTATTGTACTCATGCAATACCTCTACATGGATCAAGAGGCAGTCATTCAAACAGAACAAGGGAATATTATTCAAAATTGGAAAAGGTGTGTGACAGGGTTGTATCATTTCACCTTACTTATTCAATCTATATGCTGAACAAATAATCCATGAAGCTGGACTATATGAAGAAAAATGCAGCTTCAGGACTGGAAGAAGATTCATCAACAACTTGCAATATGCAGATGACACAACCTTCCTTGCCAAAAATGAAGACAACTTGAAGCACTTATTGATGAAAGTCAAAGACTACAACCTTCAGTATGGACTACACCTCAACATAAAGAAAACAAAAATCCTCACAACTGGACCAATAAACAACATCATGATAAATGGAGAAGAAATTGAAGTTGTCAAAGATTTCAGTCTACTTGGATCAACAATCAACACCCATAGAAGCAGCAGTCAAGAAATCAGATGAAGTATTGCGTTGAGCAAATCTGCTGCAAAAGACCTCTTTAAAGTTTTAAAAAGCAAAGATGTCACTTTTTTGACTTTGGTACACCTGATCCAGCCATGGTCTTTTCAATTGCCTCATATGCATACAAAAGCTGGACAGTAAAAAAGGAAGACAGAAGAAGAATTGCTGCATTTGAACTGTGGTGTTGGCAAAGAATATTGACTATACTGTGGACTGCTAGAATAATGAACAAATCAGTCTTAGAAGAAATACAGCCAAAATACTCTTTAGAAGCAAGATGGTAAGACTTTGTCTTGCTTACTTTTGATATGTCACCAGGAAAGACCATATAACTAGAAAAGGACATCATGGTTGGTAAAGTAGAGGGTCAGCAAAAATTAGGGACCCTCAATGAGACGGAACCACACAATATCCACAACAATAGACTCAAACATACCAACGATCACAAAGATGGCACAGGACCAGCCAACTTTTCGCCCAGTTATACATAAGGTTGCCATGAGTCAGTGCCAACTCAGTGGCAACTAACAACAACACCTTTCAACTGCTTTTCACTGATGCCATCCAAACTTCCAAATCTGAGATGAAAAAAAGAGAAAAGAAGAATTGGTAGAGTCAGAAATTAGTTTAGTATTGTTCAAGAGTTGTTTTGTCAAGAATATCTACTGCCTCCAAAAGAGGGAAAGGGGGTGCCTGTTCTCTGACAAGTAGAGCGATGCCACCTCTTCGCTTCAAGCCAAGGGAAAGGAACTGAAACAGAATCCCTCAGAATGTCTGATAGGCATGTTAAAGGAATAACTTATGCCTATGAAGTCCAAAAGGTAAGAGAGAAGTCATGGCTGGCCAGACTCTCCACTGAGAGCAAAGAGAGGTTCTCATACTGAGGCAAACAGCACTCACACTACTTGTCAGGGGAAAATATATGTGTTTCTGTAAGCCAAGTGTGGGTCACTCCTGAGCCAGCATGGAGTTCCCATAGATCCTGAACAATAGCGCCCCCTACGGAGATAAGAGACCTCAGCCAAGAAAGGCTGGAGGTGAACAGCTGCAGATTGGGGTACTGAGCAGAGTCATAAGCTACAGCTGGAATACAGACACATTCATCTTTGGCAAGGAAACCTCAGGTGAAAGAGCCCCAGTGATGGTGAGGAGGAGGTGAGGAAGGTGAATTGGAAGCATTTTCAAAGAGCCTATCAGGACAACGCATGAGGAAAAGTCAGCTGCAAACCCTCGTCAAGCCCAGAAAGCATTGATGCCAGCTCACAGCAATATTTATCAGACAAGAAATTTTCTCCTCTCTGTGGTAAGCAGATTTCTAAGATGTGCCCCCATGATTCCTGCACCTTTGTGTGATCCCCTTGAAAGTAAGCAAAACCTGTGGCTTGCTTTTAACCAATAGAATATAGCCAAAGTGAAGGGGTTTTATAAATGTAATTAAGGTCCTAATCTGCTGACTTTAAATTAATCTGAAGGAAGATGTTTCTGGTTGGGCCTGACCTAATCAGGTGATCCCTTTAAAAGAGGATCTAGAGGTCAGAAATACTCTCTCCTGCCGGCCTGAAAGAAAGAAGCTGCAGTGAGTTCTATGCATTCAAGGAAAGGACTTCTACCCACAGCCATATAAGCTTGGAAGAGGACCCTGAGCCTCAGATGAGATCACAGCTCCAGCTGACACCTTCATTGCAACCTTGGGAGACTGAGCAGTGGACTCAGCTAGGCCAGGATGCTAGGCCCAGACTCCTGACTCTCAGAAACCAGGAGATAATAAATGCGTATGGTTTTAAGCCATTACATTCATGGTAATTTGTTACACAGCAATAGAAAACCAATACACCACCCCACACACACACTCCAGCTCTATGGAGGTCAAAACCAAGATTAGAAAGATTAAGGGGGGTGAGTTGCAATGCTACATGGGGGAAAGACAAAAAAAAAAAAAAAAAAGAAAACCTGATCATGATCACATTCTCTATCCCTTTGCAAGGGGTCAGCCTGCAGCAGGACCTAACTGAGGAAGAAATGTTAACATTATATAAGAATTGAAGTTTTTATTATTACCTTGAATTGGGGGCTGGGGGTGACTAGAATGACCGGAGGAGTTTGCATTATCTAAGAGTGACAAAAGGGTCATGGAAGCTGCCCTGGTTTCCAACAAAGAAGACAGGGACACTCTAGCCTCACGGTGGGGGTAGTTCAGGAAGCAAAGTTGCTTTCAGATGGTACCCCATGAATTTCACTTGTTCCACATAATGGCAATACCTATTATATTCTTTTACCATGCTGAGATCTCCACATACCAACTTGAAATTGTTTGTACCTGGCTGTATTTACACCTAATCAGACACTCCAATGACCCACATATCAACAACCACAACCATTAAGAGGAAATTCCAAGCCTCAAGGCTCTCAACCTGACCCCTCTCGAAAAAGTTCTCTCATCCTCCTTTTGTTCTCTGCATTTTTGCAGCTCCTGGCTTCTTGACCTCATGTCCTTTTTCTAGCCCTGACATCTTTCTTTGGACTTAATGACAGATCTGGCCTTTTTGGTTAATCCTCTTTCTTCGATAAGATCTCTCTCTAACTCCATCTACTTATGTCTACATTGTATAACTCCCACGCCTGACTGAGCCCTGACCCCTAAGGCCCAAGCCCAGCATGAGCTTACTTGGTTGGTATTCCTACCAAGACCATCACAACCTCCGATGAATGGGAGATTAAACAAAAGTAAGTTAGTGATGGTTACACAATATGATTAATGTAATTGGTGTCACTGAATTGCACACATGAAAGATGTTGAATTGGCAAATGTTGTGTTATCTATATTTCTACAACAATTTAAAAATACTCTTAAAAAAAGAAGTTGGGTGTTCTCAGCAGTCTGCTTATGGGGAGAGGAAACACAGGAAGAGCAGCTTAGAACAGGCATGGCCTCAGGGGCTCAATCTGTGTACACACATGCATGCACAAGAACACACACACGCTTTGTAAGTCTTGGAAGCAGAAACAACAGCAAGACTTAATGTGGTGACTATTGTAGGTCCATTGTAGCACAAATTTCTTCTGGATCAATTGTGATGTTATACATAAATGACCTAGTCCCAGAGAAGAAAGTTATGTATCCCAAAGATTTAAAATGGACTTGAAGGTAAATCCAGGGAAGACCTACCATGAGAGATGGCCAATGACAATGTACCCTACCACCAGTGTGGACCCAAGTCCTACTGCTGGAGCCGAAGAATTAAAGGAACTAGAGAGCTCTCTCCATCACCAAACCTAAAATCTAACTCTGAGAGAGCAAGACTTTATCCTCTTGTTCACCACTGTATCCTCACACCTACAACCATGCCCAGCATTTAATTCAAGTGCCATAAATTTCGGTCATGGATGACTGTGGACACACTCTTAGTACCAGGTCTCTCCTTATGCCTCTCTTTCCCTCTGCCTCTTTTTTTCCATCTGCCTCAGCTTTGTCTACATGAGTTTCCCCCAACTATCTCTGTCCCTCATTTCTCTGACTGGTTCTTGTTGGACTTCTCTACTCCTACTCTCTCAATTTTTCTTCTCTCTCCCTTTCACACCCAGAATCCCTGGTGGCACATGGTTAAGAGCCTGGCTGATACCAAAGAGGTCAGCAATTTGAATCTACCAGCTGCTCCTTGGAAACCCTATGGGGCAGTTCTACTCTGCCCTACAAGGTCAGTATGAGTTGGAATTGACTCAACAGCAATGGGTTTTCCTCTCACACCTCTTTTTCCCTACTCCCTCTCTCTGTTTCCCTGTTATCCTATTTTCTTCATCCTTTCCTTCCTCCCACCACCTCACTACATCCCCATCCATTTTCATCTGTCCCTCTCCCACCACTTACCTGGCCATAATATTAGTCTGAAGTAGATTGTATTTGTTATGTCTATTGATTAAAGGTTTATGTTCTCTGCTCTTAATTAACTTATCATTTATCCTGCTCCCATATATTGCTGTTATATATTTCAAATAATAGATTTATTGCTGATAAAGTTATTTGTAAATCAATGTTCTGAAAACTGAATCATATTTCAAATGTGCTTAGAAAACTTGCTAGATAGGGAAATCTTATTATGAAAAGTTAAGTAAAACAGTTCCCAATACTGTATATTTTTTGTAAATCAAATTTTCAGATAATGGCCATGTAAAATAAAACCAAGTCATTTTAATATCACAAATATTCTGCCACAGTTTTAGTTGAACTCCTCAGGATAGACATGCTATCTAAAAACAATGTCTGTAGAAGGGACTAGATGGTTCCCCTTGGAGGCTCATCTATATGAGAATGGAAGTGTTAGAAAATGAAGGATGAATGACAAGATACTCAAAGTTGGCAAATTTATAAAAGGTAAAAATACTAAGAACATCCATTCATTATAAGAATGTATATTTAGTTACTATTATATTCTAGACACTTTGCTAGGTAAGAAGGATGAAAATTTGATTGAGACATAGTGCCCTCAGGGACTCATAGTCCAATAGGGGACAGAGACACATAAATAAATAATTGCAAAACAAAGTGTAAGTATTTCAATAGTAGGATGCATTTTTTTTTTAAAGGCTCAGCCATGGCACAAAGTGGGAGAGTTCCAAGGAGCAGAAACTGAGTCTGTTTTGTTTGCTCTTTCCCGTACCTCAGGTGCACAACAAACAGTTGTTAAATTGTTGAGTGATCAACTCTGCTGGGGTGGGAGCTAGAAGGGGAGAATCAGAAAAGGTCCAGTGAGAAGATACTTAAACTGGGCCTTCAAGGAGAATAGTAGATATAGATATTGTGTAGTAAGACTGAGATGGAAACAGCATTCAAAGAAGAAACCATGAGTTTAAGGTGCAGAGGTGAGGGAGAATATTACACATTTAAGAACTGTAATTAGCTCACTGCCCAGCCTAATTTCAAGTAGGCTCACACCACTCACAAAAGCCTTCTCTTAAATTACCAAGAGGCAACATGACCTAATGTCTCTCATGCGTAGTTCACATCTTGATCTTTCTCTTTATGGCTTTGCTCGTACTTACCATTGAGTTGTTTCCCATTCTCCTTATGCCTCTTTGATCTAATTGGTCCTCCAGGGGTTGTTCTGTTTACTTACTCCTCCTGCCAGCCCTCTCCTTTGATACTCCTAGAGACACAGTCTTGTCACTAAAGTTTGAGGTTTAATTACCTAACGTGTATGTGTTGGTGCAAAAATGTACTACCCATCTCAAATACACCCCTGGGTGCCCCTGCAAAGTCTGTTAAAGTTGGTGCACCTTCTATGCGTGTTTCCATAGGCAGCATGAACTTACATACAGGACAGTTTTTATTTCAAACACTGTGTTCTTCTGTTGCCTAAATCTTCAAGGTCCCTGAAGTTTGAATATTTCATCTTCTACCTGTGTCTCCCAGTCTGACTCTCACAGCATGAAGCAGTACAAAATCCTTTTGTTAGGCCTTGTGTCACAATTTTTGTTTCAGGAAATAAGAAGACCAGATTCTTGGGTCTTGTCTCATATGACAATTTGTGAGTCTTAACATTTGCTACAACAACTTCCTTATTCCAAGGCTGTTCCAGGAACAGGAGTTATGTGTTTGTAATGGTTGTGCAGCATTTTAGCTGAAAACTGTAAGTCATCGTCATTGACCTCGGGAGGAGCAGTGAGGGAGGCAATGAAGCAGGACATACAGCACCCAGCCTTTGCAGTCAGAGAGGACTAAATCCAAATCCCATCTCCAACACTTGCTAGCAGAGTGACTGCCTAGAACTGTGGCTAGTCTTAGCCTGCCTAACTCTTCTGCTGCCCCCACCTGTTGAAATGGAGACAGGATGTCCTCTCCTAGAAGTTAGAGTTTGTCACCCAACAGTACCTAAGGCAGTAACAAAATAGGTGCTCCTGGCCTCCCCACCCCAAGGCCTCCTTCTGCTGACACAGCCACATATGCTCCTACGCCATCTCCATTTGGAGGCATGCCCCACGTTCTCATCCTTGTCTCCCCTGGTTAATCTCCCAGTGACTCTCCTTTGTCAGGGTCTCCAGACAATAATACCCTAAAGCGTAACTCTGATGCGCATAGACCCTACCACATGGTCAGGGGTCCCTACCTGGTTTCATGAGCTAGGGAGGAGCTCTTTGCAAACCTTAGATTTGCATCCTGACTTCTCAATTCCCATCTCTCTCTTAACCTTCTAGGATGCTGCATAAGACTGTATAGTTTGTCCCACCCAAATGTGCCCAGTCCAGCTGGGGAAAGCACTCCTCTGAAGCTGCATAACTGCAAGGGTAAGTGCCTTTTCCTAAATCACACAAAGACACTGAATGTGCCAGCAGTGGCGCTTCTTCTGACCAAGCGCATGCCCTTTAGACAACTGCCTATGTACAGCCCAGCTCAGCCCCCACCTCTGGTTCATCTGCCCTTCCCTTCCCTTCTCTTGCCCTCCCCTCATCATGCCAGCTGTCTTCCTACCTGCCTCGCTCTTACATTTAGCTTTATCCTTAATCTCCTTTCATCCTTTTCACATGCCTTGGTACAAAGGCCACCCATTTCATCTTGAATTACACCACCAGTAAAAAAAGGAAAATAGCAGGTGCTGTCCAGTCAATTCTGACTCATGGTGACCCCATGTGTGTCAGAGTAGAACTGTCCTCCATAGAGTTTTCAATGGCTGATTTTTCATAAGTAGATCACCAGGTCTTTCTTCTGAGGGGAACCTCCAACCTTTCTGTTAGTATTAGCTGCTTGTACCACCCAGATACACCTGAATGATACCACACTCTCATCAATTCTGCTTCTTGGTGACTCCCAACCAGCTATCTGAATGCCAAAGCACACGAAAGGACTACATGGGGAACGTGTGGGCAGTCATTTTCTAAGAGCTAAAATACGCACTCAATTTACATGACTATTTGCATTTGTGTATAAATTATACATCAATATGTATCCTCCTAAGACAGTGAGTTACTAAAATAATTTTGCTACTTTCCAACTTGTCATTGCTCAATTTTGCCTCTCTCCCCCTTGCTATAATACCCACGCACATCTTTTCATTCCTCAAGAGAAAGAGAGTGAGGAAAAGGAGGAAAGAGAGAAAAAAACAGGATAGAAGTGAAGTAGAGGAGAAAATGGAACAAAGGGGGGACTAAAGATGAGAAAAAGAAAGTACGAAAAATAATAAATATTTTTGAGCAATTAAATAAAGCATACCACTATAATGAGTGTATCATAATGACTACAAGTTGCTTTAATCAGTTTAGACTGATTGCAACCCCATGCGTGTCAGAGTACAGCTGTACTCCATAGGATTTTTAATGGCTGATTTTTCAGAAGTAGATCACCAGGACTTTCTTCCAAGGCACGCCTGGGTGGACTGAAATCACCAGCCTTTCATTTAGTAGCCAAGCACATTAATCATGTCATAATGATTAGCTGCAATCTACTCCTCCCCCCAAAAGCAAAATAAATATAAAATCAACCTCTCCATAATTTCCTGTTGTTGTATGCTGTCGAGTTGATTTCAACTTATAGCAATCCCACGTGATGGAGTAAAACTGCCCCATAGGGTTTTGTAGGCTGTAATCTTTGCAGAAGCAGATCGCCAGGTGTCTTAGACCGGGTTCTCCAGAGAAACAAAACCAATGAAGTGTATATGTATATATATAGAGAGAGAGAGAGCGAGAGATTTATCTCAAGGAAATAGCTCCTGCAGTTATGTTGTTTTTGTAGTTATGTGTTCCTGAGTCAGTTCTGACTCATAGCGACCCTGTGTACAGCACAGTGAAACACTGCCTGGTCCTGCGCCATCCTCACAATTGTTGCTATGCTTGAGCCTATTGTTGCAGCCACTGTGTCAATTAATCTCCTTGAGGGTCTTCCTCTTTTTCATATACCCTCAACTTTACCAAGCATGATGTCCTTTTTCAGGGACTGATCCCTCCTGATAACAGGTCCCAAAGTATATGAGATGAATGCTCCTTGCTTCTAAGGAGCATTATGGCTGTACTTCTTCCAAGACAGGTCTGTTCATTCTTCTGCAGTCCATGGTATATTCAATATTCTTCACAAACATAATTCAAAGGCATCAATTCTTCTTTTGTATCCAGCTTTCCCATGCATATGAGGTGATTGAAAATACCATGGCTTGGGTCAGGTGCACCTAGCAAATCTCAAGTCCATGGGTCAGGTGTGAGGCTGGAGGTATAGCTGCAGGGGCTAATGAACCCAAGATCAGCAAGTCAGACGGCAGGCTGCTGGCTCGCACGCTGTGGAGGCTGACAAATCCCAAGATCGGCAGCCAATGTGGCAGGCAGCTGGCTCAAGTCCAAAGAACTGGAGGTCAGATGATGATGAGCCAGATGCAGGATCCACAGCAAGCAAGTGGCTTTGCCAGAACGTCCATATATATATTGGATGCAGGCCACACCCCCCAAGGAAACTCCGCTTACAACTGATTTGTTGATCACATCAGATCACATCATGGAGGATGACTATATCATTACGTAACTGCCAAACCACTGAGAATCATGGCCCAGTCAAGAAGACACACAACCTTAATCATCACACCAGGTCTTTCTCTCCCTGAGTCACTGGGTGTTTCAAACCACCAACCTTTTGTTCAGCAGCGGAGCACTTAACTAAGTTCAGATAAAAACCATTAGGGCTGAAGATTCCATAGTAGGCCACTTTGGCATGCATGTGTTGAGTCAGGCTTTTAACAGTAAGCAACTGTCATAAAGTACTTCAGCCCCAACTGTTTTAATGCCACATTAAGTTTGTTTTATATGTAGTGCTGCAAAGGGATCAAGCAACACAAGATATGTAGTGGACAGTGTTGGGCCTTTGGCTCACCCTATAACCTGCTTCCTTGAGAACCCCTCTCCCTCCCACCATCCTATCTCAGTTCAGGTCTCCAGGCAGCCAAGTGTTCATTACAGGGCTCCTACACCCTTGGCCAATCATATTCTTTCTCCTAGGAATCTGAATTTTGGGTTCAGAGTTGCTGGGTAATTTGAGTTCTTCACTTGAATGCAGAAACCGAGTTTTCCCTTAGGGGACAGCCATCTCCAACTGTGCAGAGAGAAGCAAAAATAACTGGGCTGCAGTTGTTGCTGTTAGTTGCCATTGAGTTGATTCAGACTCGTGACGATCCCATGTGTTACAGAGTAGAACTGTGCTCCACAGGATTTTCTTGGCCGTAATCTTAATGGAAGCAGATCGCCAGACCTTTTCTTCTGCATACTGCTGGGTGGGTTCGATCCGCCAACCTTTAGGTTAGCAGTGGAGCGCCAACCATCTGTGCCACCCAGGGATCTTAAACTTACTACAGAGAGAGAAAAATGAAGAAGGGGGTAACCTTGAGGCTTAAACCCATCTATTCCTGGGTTCTTATGGGTTGTTAACTCCAGTTTGCTCTAGGGAATTCTGAGACACCCATGTATTCTTGTAATAACTCCCCTTCTCTACTGCCAGCCAGGTTGCATAGGTTTCTGTTATTTTCAACCAAGAGAGCCTTGACTAAAACTATTTAATCCAATTAATCTAAAGGCATTTCTAATTTAATTTTGTATTTCTAACAATTTTTTGACATGTTTGAAGTGTTTTTGGCTGATAGGGTTTTTTAAAATTCTCTTTCTCTATTAAATAAATTCAAACTCTTTAGGAT
>NW_004443962.1:14377811-14388833 GCF_000243295.1 Trichechus manatus latirostris | reverse complement strand
TCCTGGACAGGCTGCAGGCTGATAAGTAACTTACGGCAATAGAAAAGAAAATGGAGCACAGTGGGGAATCAACAGAACCGAGAAGAGGAAGCTGGACCAGTCAGAACAGGGCCTGTTGTTGCAGCCGCACTGTGTGGACCGCCCACCAAAGTTAATGCATGATAAAATGTACATCCTCATTGCCCAATGTGGAATCAGTATTTCTTGACTACTTTGAAAAGAAGAAATAAGTTGCAGGCTCAGACTGCAGACTAGTAACTTCTATGGTCACTCATGTATTTAAAATAATATTTGATCTCTGTTTTGTGCGGGCAAAGACTGGCAGCTACACGTATGAATAAGACACAATCCCTGCCTTTAGCTGATACATCTATAAACTCAATCCTGTGTTCACTCTCTGCTTTCTCCACTCACAGCTATTAATATAACTAAAGTTGGAAGAAAAGACATAGGACTAGGATTATCATCCTTAGTATTCAGTATCTGTTCTAGGGACTGTGCTGAGTGTTTCACATATGTTATATCTAATTCTTATTACAACACTATGGGGCAGGTATTATTCTACCTATTTTACAGTGAGCAAATTGAAATTCAAAGAAATTAAATACCTTGCCCATGATCACACAACAAGTCAATGACAGAGCCAGGATTGAACTCAAGTCTTTCTGAATCCAGACCCACATATTTCTAGTTCATTTGGACTCAAAATAAACTACACTAAACCATCTATCTGGAACAGCCAGAATGCCCCTGAGAAGTGAGGATAGCAAGGCTTTGTCTCACATACTTTGGACATGTTATCAGGAGGGATCGGTCCCTGGAGAAGGACATCATGCTTGGTAAAGTAGAGGGTCGGTGAAAAAGAGGAAGACCCTCAACAAGATGGATTGACACAGTGGCTGCAACAATGGGCTCAAGCATAACAATGATCATGAGCATGGCGCAGGACCAGGCAGTGTTTCATTCTGTTGTACACAGGGTCACTGTGAGTTGGAACCAACTTGACAGCACCTACCAACAGCAACAAACTGCCTTTGAAAAATGAAAAGAAGGGCATTCACTCAATCACTACGTTGCTTATTCATTACATTTTATTTTTTTACTGAGTATCTACTACCATGTTCCACAACTACAGGGCATCACTCACAGTGTATCCTAGGTTAATCTCCTCTGCTCACCCCGACAACAGGAATGGTGCCTAGAACTGGGCAACTTGCTGGCTTTGTCTACCGTAGGAGAAGGCATTCTGAGTAGTATAAAAGTAAGAAAGGTAGTCTTTTCTTTCAAGAAGCTTATGGTCAATTGTGGTCGTAAGGGAAGTGTCCATTAACCTTAAAACAAAACAAAAAATAACGCCTCGAGAAAGGTAAAAATACAGTAGACATTCCAAAGAAAGCATCTGACTTCCCAAAGGGCTGCTTGAGGAGATTAATAATGGGGCCCTTTAAATACCACGAGCAATTTGCTGACTGCAGATGTTGGCCTGATATGACCCCCTCCTGCCAAACACGTTCAAAGACACCACAAGGAAGTGAGGTGAATGGGAAAAGCTTTTTACATTTTTTAATCTTCTGTGTCGATTTCTCTTCCTCTCTACTGTGAGTGCAAGCAAGGCATTCTCCCGCCTCCTCCCAGCTCCACCTCCTCTCCATTTCAACACACACACTCGGCAATTTAAATTTATAATTCATCTGTGTTCCTCTTCATTCAGGTTTCAGTGACTCAATTTTAAGGAATGCAAATATGTATTCTCTTGCTACCTGCCCCAGCTCAATAATCACTTGTCAGTAGAATGACTATAGATGAAATTAAAGGACATTTGAAAAGACCTGTGATTCTGAGACTAGACATCAGAGAATATTAAAAAATAATGAATCCATATTTGGACACCAAATAAACTTCCCTTCATGTTATTTCTTTGGTTCATGGAAATCTGACATTGCACTTATGCCTATAAAGTTAAGCATATTAGTTCTGGGATCCAGTTTTTATATTTTTTCACATATCTAACATTACCTATTGCTACAGCTCCATAAAAGTATTAAACTGATGCTAATCATATGGATAGGTGAATACACACACACGCACACACGTACACACACATGTCTCCATTCGGAGGTAAACGGCATCTGTTCTTTATTTCCCTCCTTCCATTGGTATCTAAGCTTCTGCACTTACTGAGGAAGGAAGATATTAATTTTTTGCTCTAGCAGTCAGAAGATTAGAAGCATTAAAACAGATGCATCACAGTCATGTTTATTTGGGATTTTTTTTTTTTTATCTTTAGACCAAAAGGAAGCAAATCTAATTGGCAGATACATGAAACAGGGCTGCATTTTCAGATAGATTAGTTTCTTGCTGCTGACTCTGGCTCTGTCAAACACCTCATCTTTGCAAATGTAGGGTTTGCTTTATAATGAACCTTGGGAAATCCTCCCTGTCACTCAGCCAGCCAGGGAGCAGTCCTCTCTGGTATGGTGTGTCCCTTCACAGGTGGCTACGTCTGCAGAGGAGACAACAGAGTTTCCCCCGTGAGAAGAAAATCCACCAAACAGGAGTCTTTAAAGCCAAAGAACGACTTCGGTAAGAAAGGTTGTTTTAGAGAGAAGAGGAAGGAAATTAGGAAGATAGCACAGACAGGCAGAGAACAGACCTAGAAGATAGTTGTCATCTTCAGTACAAAATGAACCAGAGGTAAGTGATGCCTCCCAGCAGTGATTCTCAAGCTTGCCCGATCCTTAGAAACTTGAGCTTCATAAAATACAGATTTGCAGGCTGTCTTAGCCATCTAGTGCTGCCATAACAGAAACACCACGAGTGGATGGTTTTAACGAAGAGAAATTTATTTCCTCATAGTCAAAGTAGACTAAAAGTCCAATTCAGGGCATCAGCTCCAGGGGAAGGCTTTTCCTCTCCGTCGGCCTTCTTCTCTTCGGTGTTCCCCTGTACTAGGAGCTTCTCAGCACAGGGACCCCGGTCCAAAGGACACGCTCTGCTCCTGGCACTGCTTTCTTGATGGTATGAGGTCCCCCTGTCTCACTGCTCACTTCTGTCTTTTATATCTCAAGAGATTGCCTCAGGACACAATCCAGTCTTGTAGATCCAGTCCTGCCTTACTAACACAACTGCCACCCATCCTCCCTCATTAACGTCATAGAGGCAGGTTTACAACATACAGGAAAATCACACAGTACCAGGAATCATGGCCTAGCCAAACTGATACACACATTTTTGGGGGGACATAATTCAAACCATGACACAGGCCCTACCCAAAAATTGCTGAATCAAAATCTCTGGGTATTGGGCCTAGGAATCTGTACATTTTCCCGGTACACCAGGCAAAGTTTGGGAACTGTAGCTTTATAGAACACACAAATTCCTATTTTTTTGTCCTAGTAGAAGCCAGTTTCAGTGATGCTGACAAAGTGGGGAGGTTTAGGGGCAAAGGAGTAGCTGTACTCAGGGAGCAAATCCTAATAGGAAATGGCTGTGATTTAGACATGAGTTTACAGCCCTGGAATTAAGTGGCAAGAACAAGAATGGAGATGAAAAGATAGAAGCAGAAGGAAATTTTAGTGGATTGTATTGGCTGGTTGAATATGAAGTATGTTTAGAAATGCTGATTCTGAGGTTCGGATTTGTGTCTCAGAGGCAGCTTTTTCTCACCATCACCCTTGTCCTTATCTGCATGACTGCAATGGCCTCCGGCCCAGTGTCCCTGTGTCCACCCTTGCCGATTCCCTGCCAATCTATTTTCCACCCCACAGACAGAGTGGTCTTTTTAAAATACAAATCTGATAATGTTACTCCCTGGCTTAGTATGCTTCAATGGCTCTTAAGATGAAGATGAAAATCTTTAACATGTGTTATGAATTGGATTGTGCCCCCCAAAAAGAAATGTAGAAGTCCTAACCCCTCTGCTGATAAATATGACCTCTGTACCTATAAATATGACACTATTTTTATTAGGTTAAGAGGTTCTACCAGAATAGGGTGGGTCCTAAACCTAATCACTTCTGTGCAGTATCTTATAGAAAGAGCAGACTAGACACAGAGACACACACAGGGGTAAGATGCCATATGAAGAGAGCCACACATGACAGATATAGCTACGAGCCCAGGAACACCAAGGATTGCCATCAGCTCCTAGAAGCTGAAAGAGGCAGAGAAGAACCTTTCCCTAGAGTTGACACCCTAAATTCAGACTCTGAGACTATGAGAAAATAAATGTTGGTTCTTAAAGCCAGCCAGTTGTGGTATTTTTGGTTACAGTAGCACTAGGAAACCAAGACAACAGTGCCTCCAGACCCTTCACGATCTAGCTGAGCTTCATCTTGTACCACCCTCCCTCCATGTCACTTTTCTACTTACATTGCTTTTTTATTTCTTTGACTTACACCCACACCCTCTCCCACTGACATTCCTGCCCCAAGACCTTCATGCATACTGTTTTCTGGGTTGGAATGTCCCTTTCTTGTCCCTACTCATCTCTCACCTCTCAGGGCAACATTACCTCTTCAGAGAAGCCTTCTTCGCCTCGTAGTCCAGTTAGGTCCCTATTAGACCTTCTCATGGCTCCCCCAACTTCTCTTTCATTGCTCTTCTCATACATGTAGTGAAGTGTTTTGGGGGATTCTATGATAAATGCTAACTCTCCTGCTGGACTGTAAATGTCACTAGGATAGAAACCATATCTTTTAGTTCATAATCTACCCAGCACCTTGCACAGTATCTGAAATATAATATAGACACTTGTATTTGTTGGGGAGGGGCAATATACTTAGTTGCCTGGGAGAATAATAGTACCACTGAAGAAACAGAAAAACCAGAAAAGGAAAAACATGCAGTCTTTGGTTTCAGGGATTGGCAATAAGTTGACAGCGGCAAAGTTTAGGTGAAAATATGTAAAGGTAATAATAATAAAAATTATAACATTTGACTTTAATAGATATTTATGTTTGTTGTATTCTAGGGCTGAACATAAATACTTAGAACATATAATCATTTAGGTGGTAGACAAATCCTGAAAAATCCAAATGGAAAGTACACATAGACAATAATATCAGAGAGCCAAATATTGAATCTCCAGGAATGTCCCTGGTGATGGAGCGGGAGGACTAAGTGAGAGAAGGATGGATCAGAAAAACATGAGAGTAACCTGGAGACGCGGTGGTTTACAGAGCAGAAGAGTAGGATTTTCCAGAATAGAATCATCAATGAAGTCAAATGCTGCAGAGAAAGTACTTGAGAACAGGCCACTGGTATTAGCTAAATGGAGACTACTGGGTTCCTTTGAGGGAGAATTTCAGCCCAATGGTGGGCCTGGAGGATGGAGATTTTGTAGTGGAATGGCTGGTAAGGAAATGGAGGCAGTAGAAGCAGAGCAGGGAAGGAAGAAACATATAAGGGGAGAGAAGTGGTTGCTAAGATTCAAGACGAAATGAAAGAGATCCAGGAGGCACACAAAGTCAGAATGCTGGAATTGTAGTGTCCATGTCTGGATGATTCTGACTTGTCTGCAGCCCAGGAGGAGGGGCAGCAAAGACAGAGGATGTGAGAGGGCTCCAGGGCAGGGATTTGCACAATGAGTCTAGTAGAAGAACAGAGGAAAGGAGATGCACCCCAGAGAGACTGCGGTTGGAAACACGCAGGTGGAAAGAGGATAAGGCAGTGAATGAGGCGGAGGTGTTGAGAGCTCAGGGATGAGGTGAGGGTAAATAATAAAGTCTATCCATATTGATCATGATGAATAAGAGTCTGTGAAGTGAGGTGGTAGCCAATTGATGTAAAAAAGGATGGAGATCAATAACATGAAGAAGTGTCAGGAACCGTGAAATAAGGGTCTTGTAGGACTCCTTAACACACAGGTTGAAGTCACCAAGGAATAAATAAGAGGAACTGGGTGAAAATGCTAAACTTAAGGAAGACAGAATTGTGGCTTTAGGGAGCAGAGGAAGAAGGTGTATTTGTAGTCAATGGTGGTGTCTTAGGGTGGGTTCTCTAGAGAAGAAAAACTAATGAAGTGTGTGTGTATATATATGTATATATATATATCTATGTATATACATATATACATATACATATATGTATTTGTTGTTGTTGTTAGGTGCGGTCGAGTCATTTTCGAATTAATAGAGACCCTATGTACAACAGAATGAAACAATGCCCAGTCCTGTGCTATCCTCACAATCATTGTTATGCTTGAGCCCAGGGTTGCAGCCACCGGGTCAATTCATCTTGTTGAGGGTCTTCCTCTTTTTCACTGATCCTCTACTTTACCAAGCACGATGTCCTTCTCCAGGGACTGATCCCTCCTGATAACACGTCCAAAGCATGAGAGATGAAATCTCACCATCCTCTCTTCTAAAGAGCATTCTGGCTGTACTTCTTCCAAGACAGATTTGTTAGTTCTTCTGGCAGTCCATGATATATTCAATATTCTTCACCAACACCATAATTCAAAGGTGTTAGTTCTTCTTCGGTCTTCCTTATTTATTGTCCAGCTTTCATGTGCATATGAGGCTATTGAAAACACCATGGCTTGGGTCAGGCCATCTTAGTCTGTAAAGTGACAACTTTGCTTTGTAACACTTTAAAGGGGTCTTTTTCAGCAGAGTTGCCCAATGCAACACATCATTTTATTTCCTGACTACTGCTTTCATGGGCATTGATTGTGGATCCGAGTAAAATGAAATCTTTGACAACTTCAATATTTTGTCCATTTATCATGATGTTGCTTATTGGTCAAGTTGTGAGGATTTTTGTTTTCTTTATGCTGAGGTATAATCCATACTGAAGGCTGTGGTCTTTGATCTTCATCAGTAAGTGCTTCAAGTCCTCTTCACTTTCAGCAAGCAGAGTTGTGCCATCTGCATAACTCAGGTTGTTAATGAGTCTTCCTCCAATCCTGATGCCCTGTTCTTCTTCATATAGTCCAGCTTCTCGGATTATTTGCTCAGCATACAGATTGAATAAGTATGGTGAAAGGATACAACCCTGATACACATCTTTCCTGGCTTTAAACCACAAAGTATCCCCTTGTTCTATTCGAATGACTGTCTCTTGATCTATGTACAGGTTTCTCATGAGCACAGTTAAGTGTTCTGGAATTCTCGTTCTTCACAATGTTATCCATAATTTGTCATGATCCACACAGTTGAATGTCTTTGCATAGTCAATAAAATACAGGTAAATATCTTTCTGGTATTCTCTCTCTCTCTCTCTCTCTCTCTCTCTATATATATATATATAAAGATTTATCTCAAGGAAATGGCTCATGCAGTTGTAGAGACAAGCAAGTCCCAAGTCCATGGGTCAGGCATCAGGCTGGGGGCTTCTCCTTACTCATGTAGGTGTAGGGGCTGAAGAACTCAAGATCAGCTGGTCAGATGCCAGGCTGCTGGCTCACAGGCTGCAGAGGCTGATGAATCAAGATTGGCAGGTAAGACGGCAGGCATCTGGCTCAAGTCCCTGTCAAACGCAGAAAACATGCAATACCCAGAAAAACAGGGCAAACTTGTTGAGCTCTGCCTGTCACATGTTTCACTGTAGTATTCCTTGAGATGCTGACTAGCAGCTATAGAGAGAGATTGGATTGAGGCAAACACTGAAAATGTTAGTTGATGGGGTTTTCTACTGGTCCGTAATAGCAGTGCTACCCTAAAGGGTGTAAAAGACAGATAAGGGCCAAAGAGATCACTGATTTAAGAGTTCCCATAAAGACATAAAGTAATACTGGAAATCAATATATGTACTCCATTCAGCTTGCCCAAAAATCCAAAATTGTTGCTGTCAACTCGATTCCGACTCCTGGTGATCCCATGTGTTACAGAGTGGAACTGTTCCATGGCGTCTTCTTGGCTACAATCTTTACAGAAGCAGATTGACAGGCCTTTTTTCTGTGGCACCACTGGGTAGGTTCAAACCATCAACTTTTGGGTTAATTGTTGTTAGGTGCCCTCAAGTCACTTCCAACTCATAGCGACCCTATGTACAACAGAACAAAACACTGCCCAGTCCTTCACCGTCCTCACAATTGTTGTTATGTTTGAGTCTATTGTTGCAGACACTGTGTCAATCCATCTCATTGAGGGTCTTCCTCTTTTTCACTGACCCTCTTCTTTACCAAGCATGATGTCCTTCTCCAGGGACTGATCCCTCCTGACAACATGTCCAGAGTATGTGAGACATAGTCTTGCCATGCTTGCTTCTAAGGAGCTGTCTGGTTGTACTTCTTCCAAGACAGATTTGTTTGTTCTTTTGGCAGTCCATGGTATAGTCAATATTCTTTGCCAACACAATTCAAAGGTGTCATTTCTTCTTTATTGGGCAAACTTTTCGTACCACCCAGGCCCCTTCCATTCAGCTTATAGCACAGAAAAAAGAAAGCTGAAAAAACAGCGACCAGACAGCTTTCAGGCAGTGACAACAATGCCCAAAAGAGGAGATTTAAGCACCAAATGGGTTTACCTAGATCATGATTCTCAATTCTGGCTGCATAGTAAAATCAGTTAGCGCTTGTCTGTTTGCCTGTTTTGGTTTTGTTTTAATACAGATGCCCAGCAAAATCCCCAGCAATGTAGTTTCCACTAGTCTAGGGTATCAGTAGTTTAGAAAGCTCTTCAGATGACTCTAATGTGTAACTAGGTCTAAGAAGCACTACTCTAAATGAAATGTTAAGGTTTGTTCCAAACCTAAGACTGTGATTTTACCACAGCTTTGAACCAGTTCATTCCGGTTCAAACCCCTGCTGAGAATTTGCATTTCCACCCCAGATACACTGAATCAGAACCACAATTTAACAATATCCCCAGGTGATTTTTATGTATGATAAATTGTGAGAACCACTGCTCTACTAATGCTTCTCGGAATTGGTCCCTAACCAGCATCATTAGCTTCGCCTGGGAACTTATTAGAAATGCAAATTCTCAGCAAGGGTTTGAACCAGAACAAATCTTTCAAAGTCCTGGATTTTACACCTGAGGGAATGGGAGCCATCTTTCAAAACACTCTAATCCTGGCAAACTGCCTAATTATCTAAACCATTGCCATGAAGTTAATTTCGACTCAGAGCCACCCTAACGGATAGACTAGAACTGCCCCGTAGGGTTTCCAAGGATGTAATCTCTATGAAAGCAGACTGCCACATCTTTCTCCAACTGAGCCCCTGGTGGGTTCAAACCTTTCAATTAGCAGTTTAGTGCTTAACTGCTGCGCCTCCAGGGTGTCTTTCTAATTCCTTAGACTTTCTCTAATATTGGTTAAACAAATAAGCCATCTAAGAAGCAAGGATGGTGAGACTTTATCTCACGTACTTTGGACATGTTATCAGGAGGAACCAGTTCCTGGAGAAGGACATCACACTTGGTATAGTAGAGGATCAGCAAAAGAGAGAAAGACACTCAAGGAGATGAACTGATACAGTGGCTGCAACATAGCAAAGATAGTGAGGCTGGCACAGGACTGGGCAGTGTTTCGTTCTGTTGTACACAGGCTCTCTACGAGTTGGAATGGACTTGACGGCACTTAACAACAACAACAAGAAGCAATATTCCAAACAGAAGGATGGAAAATTGGAGAGAGGGAGGGAAGGAGGCAAGAAGGGAGGGGAGAAGAGGAGAAGAGAAAGAGCTGTACTGAAGCACATATCTTAATTTGTAGTCTGTGAATTCTAAATAATTTGAATTTGCACTTTATCAAAATTTTCAGAAAGTGTCGGCTGTCCAAATATGCAAAGTTCTTCTCCTGAAGTTTTCTGATATGCAACCATGAGCAGTTGGATCACCAGTAGGCATGGACTTAAATCAAAGACCTCAGAATTCTCAAATCTCAAAATGCTGTTAGAGACCTTTCCGCCTAAGGACCGAAAATATTGAAAGTGAATGGGAGAGTACATATGGTGGTTAGAATGCAAGTAGGTGCCAAACAGATCATTGCATATGCTGCTTCTTATCCTGAACTATTTTAGTACAAATCTGCTCTCTGGTAAATGAATAATTCACTTATATGTCAAGTGTATTTTAAATGTGTCATATTTGAAAGCAGGGTAAGATTTATTTTGATGATGTTATCTCTGTTTAATAGGTTGAGAAGTGGTTTGGGGGTATTGCGCTAGATAAAAGAAGCTAGTCACCTGCACATCTAGGAAAATGGAGAAGGGATGGGCACCGAATTCTTTCTTTCCACTCAATACCTGGAGGCAAACTGCATTCAGTAGCTTCTATAGCTTCAGGTTTCCATTGACTTGTCTTCCAAGAACCATTCTGCCATCAGAGCCTGTTCAGTACTTACTGGCTACTACCTGTGGCTCCCAGTGATTGAGAATTCAACTGATCCACAGCTACATCCTTAGAAGAGACCACAGTTCCAGAATTAATTTACCAATTATTAATATGTTGTTATTTTTGTTGTTAGTTGCCATCAAGTCAATTCCGACTCATGGCAACCCCATGTGTGTAGAGTAGAACTACTCCGTAAGGTTTTCAAGGCTGTGACCTTTTGTAAACAGATCGAAGCGCCTGTCTTCCAAGGCACCTCTGGATAGGTTCAAACTGCCAACTTTCAACTAGTAGTCGAATGCTTAACTATTTGCTCCAGCCCGGGACTCCAATCATTAAAGTAGAGGTGTCTTAAAACACATTGAGGCAAGTATGTAATTAATTTCCAACAAAGTAAGTTGAGGATGGGAGGTTTAATGCCTTCCTCACAGTAAGTGTTCAAAGATTCTAGAAATGCAGACAAAAAGGTGACAGACAGGTATTTAATATTATGTATCATTCAAATAACACAGACACTGCACTTTTAAATAACTCATACTCCAGTAACAGAGTGTTTAAGGGTGATTACTATATTATTGGTAAAATGCTTCAGAAATTGAAAACACTGTTACTTTCAAGAATATTAAAAGTCTCACCTGATACATATTTTTAAATTTATTTTGTTATTGTTGTTGAGGATATACACAGCAAAATATCCATCTGATACTTTTTAATAGGACTCATGGACAAATAATTTTATTTATAA